>NC_089841.1:257015511-257351225 GCF_035609145.1 Eleutherodactylus coqui
TCGCCATTTTATTAGGGGTACAGGTTATTGAAGAAATGAGAATTTGAGTATTTTCCTTTCAAAAAAGGAGTACATAATTTTGCTATCTGGAACGACTGCGTCCGTAAAAGTCCGATCTATCAAAGTAGTGCATTATTTTTCCCGAACGGTGAACGTCATCTGAAAAAATAAAATAAAGAATGCCAGAAATACACTTTTTTAGTTACTGTCTCCCAGAAAAAACGCAATAAAAAGCGATCAAAAAGTCGTATGTATTCCAAATTGATACTATCGGAAACTGCAGGACATCCCGCAAAAAATGAGCCCTTGCTCAACTACGTCGACGAAAAAATAAAGGTATTGCGCGCACAAAATGACCGCAGAAAATAATTGAAAAAAATTAAATATCTTAAAAAAAAAAAAAAAAGTACTACAGCAAAAAAAAATACTATACAAGTTTCATATTGTAGCAATTGTACTGACCCATAGAATAAAAATATCAGGTCGTTTTTGTTGCAATTTGTATGCTGTAGAAACAGGACGCACTGAAAGATGGTGGAATGTCTTTTTTCCATTTCTCTCCGCTAAGAATTTTTAAAAAGTTTTTCAGTAAATTATATGGTACAATAAATAGTGCCATTGAAAAATACAACTCATCCCGCAAAAAACAAGCCCTTATACAGCGACATCGATGGATAGATTAAGGAGCTACGATTTTTTAAAAGGGAGGAGGAAAAAACAAAAATGGAAAAAAGCAAAAACGCTCCGTCACTAAGGGGTTAAAAGAAATAAAACTAAAAAATATTTTCGCTCCTTCATACCCTGAAAAAAAAAGAAAAAGATGATTGCAAGGAAGAATAAGAGTATTTTTGGCAAAGAATTGGGAGGTTCATTCAGATGTGGAAAGGCAAGAAGCCAATGTTGTTTACAGATCGCTCATAAAGGAAGGAGATTTGTTTAGGGCAAGAAACAAAGAGAATGAAGATAGTAAAAACATTTATCTATTTGAATGTCCTTGCAATAAAAAAAAAAAACACAACACAAATAAAAAACGGTGGAACTAAAAATAAACTAAGAACACGTCTTTCACAATATAAATGTATAAATGTAATATAAAAAAAGGGCATTACTAATTACAGCATTCCTCGACATTTTTTAGAGTGGGTCCTTACGAAATCCACTGAAATATTTGAAAGAAAGATGTATTGGATGTTCCACCGGGTTTAAATAAGCAATTGGAGAAAATATAGAAATTAATATTTTAGTAGATAAATGTGGCTGTGATTAATTAAATATATATGGTTATTTTTTGTGTGAAAAAGGTTTTTATAATATTTTGTGTCTTTTACATTTTGAACACCAGACAGCATTCCCTGTTATAATGTATAATTGGGGTTTGTTTTAATGATTTTACCCATTAGTGGTTTTTATGAATGGGTAACATCCACGTTAGTTTTCAGTAATAGTAAGAACGGAACGCAGCGAATGCGTTACATGTCATTCAATATTGGACCGCACGCTGCATTCCAAGATATCACATGGTATACGTTCCTAGGTCAATTGACTAACTCCTCCTCCTCCGGCACACATGTTAATAAAATTGGTGTCAAGCGAGTGAGTACATTATATACTATATATATGGTGCAGTTTTTAATATGTGAATGTATTGCTTGATAAAGGCTCAGCCAAAACTCGTTGCAGTAAAAGGACGGTATAATTGTATATGTCAGTGTGCACCTGGGCTCAGCGTGAGCAGAGGGGGAGCGGTGCTGACAGCAAGGAGGAGGTGTCTAGGTGCAACTGATTCGGCTCGCGGGCCTTGTGTTGTGTTTGACACATGCGTCTTAATGCATTCCAGAATGGTGGTTGCCTTTTTGGCTGCTGCATCACATTGTTGACTCATGTTCAGTCTATGATCTATTACTATACTTAAGTTTTTTTCACATGTGCTGCTGCTTAGCCCAATTCCTTGGGAGGAATTCCAATTTCCTTCTCCAGATCATTTATAAAAATGTTGAACAACACTGGGCCTAGGACAGTTACCTTAATAATCCATGTTCCAGATTCCACACCGTGTTTCATCAGTTTTTTGGCTTGAAAAAGACCTTCTGTAGGTCGAAACGTCACATAAATTTTAAACTATGAAACAATAAAGCATGTTCCTTTAGACATTATATGCTGCCACCTTTTTTGCTACATGTGTTTCCCTAAGGGGCTTATGTCCATAGCCCTGTTGGTGGCTTTGCATCAATCCCCCCCAAAAAATTTTCGCTACTGATAACAAGAAAATCCTTTACTAATAATCTTGTTATTTTTTTTCTAAATTTGCCTCCCCCGGAATATCTTTTACCAGTGGGTTTTGAGTGAGTGCCGTGGTTTTCTGTTTACTATTATAAATCCACCTAACAGTTGCCTCGCCAATCCCATATTTGTATGATATGAGATACTACCGTGTTTCCCCAAAGAAAGTCCTACCCAGATAGTAAGACATACCGGATTTTTCGGGGAGGCTAGAAATATAGCCCCACCTCCCCCGAAAATAAGACCTAGCTAACATGCCCCCCTCCCCCTTCTCCCCCCAAAAATCAACACTCACCTGGTCTGTGGCGTCCCGATGATCCTTGGCAGCGCTGCGGCAACCTGCAGAGTCCTCCCCATCTGCCATCTCAGCTTTGCTGGTGATGGTGCTTTGAATACTCTGCCTCCAGCAAGGCGAGCGCTGTGATTGGCTCATCGAGCGCCAGCAGCCAATCACAACCGGCGCTCGATGAGCCAATCACAGCCACTTAGTGATGTCACTCCAAGACACGGATCAATAACCCCACTGGTTATACAATGTCTATATCATGTAACATAGCGCTCTACAAAAAGCATCTAGTACACTCTTAAACTCCTATTGATTTTGCCATCACCACGCCCGCAAGCACAGTCTCAACTGCTTTTACAGTAAAGAACCCCCTCTATGTTGGTGATGGAACCTTCTTTCCTCTAGACAAAGAGGATGCCCTCTTGTTACCGTTGTAGTCCTGGGTATAAACAGATCATGGGAGAGATCCTTATATTGTCCCCTCATGTATTTATACATAGTTATTTGGTCGCCCCTTAGCCGTCTCTTTTCAGAGGGAATAATCCCAATTTTGATAGCCTCTCTGGGTATTCCAGTCCTCCCATTCCGTTTATTAAATTTAGTTTCCCTTCTTTGTACCCCATCAAGCACTGTAACATCTTTCCTGAACTCTGGTGCCCAGAACTGTTCGCAGTATTCCATGTGAGGCCTGACAAGTGCCTTATATAGTGGAAGAATAAGGTTCCCGTCCCTCGCCCCTATACCACTTTTAATGCACCCCAAGATTATTTGCTTTTACATCAGCTCACTGGCATTGATTGCTCCAGTTAAATCTACAGTCAACTAGTACCCCCAGGTCTTTTCCATATCACTTTTCCCTAGCAGTACCCCATTTAGTGTATATTGGTGACATACGTTTCTCTTGCCCATGTGCAGAACTTTACCGATATTGAACTTCATTTGCCATTTTTCTGCCCAAGCCACCAGCTCATCTAGGTCCCTTTGCAACCATACAGTGTCTTCTGTTGTATTACCTTATATAATTTTGTATCATCTGCAAACATTGATATTTTACTGTGCAGCCCCTCTATCAGGTCATTGATAAATATATTGAACAGAATGGGGCCTAATACTGAACCCTGTGGCACTCCGCCAGCAACGGTGGCCCAATCGGAGTATGGACCATTTAGTACCACCCTCTGCTCTCTATCTTTGAGCCAGTTCTTTACCCAGCTACACACATTTATGTGTGTACCTTCATCCTTAATTATTCTAATTCTGATCCCACTGATTCATTTTTTGTTAGTGTCGAAACAAAACATTTCCAAGCAAGTCAAAGAGAGTTTTTGTTAGCGTGAACTCCAATCATGAAACTAGTCCACCTCTAAATATCCACATTTTAAAGTCTACCAAAAGTCCACAAAAGGATTGACCCCCCTTGAAGAGGCGCCCCATTGTTTCAGGCATCAATAATTGGATTCAAACTGCTAGCATATATACTATATAAAGAGCATATTTCCAGTCTGTTTGTAGAGGCCCTTCCAGCGTATACACAGCACTCCATGGATGTTCTAAGAAACCTTGAGGGGGAATCACATTAAGGAGGCAAGTGTTGATATTGAGGCATTATATCGCTCTATCTCCCATGAAGGTGGCTTGAAGGCAGCTGGTTATTATATCAGACAAAAGGGGTGTACAAGTTGGTGGACACAATCAATTTGTTACGGACCTATTTTAGTTTGTTCTGACAATTTCTCTCTTTGACTGCGGCTTCTACCACCAGCTCAGGGGTACAGCAATGGGGAGCCCCGATGCTCCCTCGTCTGCTAACCTGTACCTAGGTTGATGGAAGGAGAAAATCATCTTCTCAGAGGCTCTTCATTGTTGGATACATTGATGGCGTATCGATCTCATGGACAGACTTCATTGTATCATTTAATCAATACGCGGATCATCTCAATATCAATTATTAATTATCTGAGTGTTACTTCTGAGATACAAAAATCCTCCGTTTCCTTTTTTGGACCTTGCCATATGTAAAAATAAGGACGACTGTATATCATCTACCAATTTCGTAAACCAACAGCCTCTAATGGACTTTTGTCCTGGAATAGCAGGTGTCTTGAAAGGGCAGTTCCTCCGCGTGAGGAGCAACTGCTCTGATGAGATAGGTCCCTAGACTCTGATAGGTAACCTAAAGAGGAGGTTTCTGCAATCTTGCTTTCCTCAGGACACGATTGACCAAGCCTTCATCTTTGCCTCTGGCAAAAAAAAAGACAGCTATTGATACTTCAGGTTATGAAAAACTAGTAGTGAAAAAAAATATGCCTAACAGGCACCTATGGCACTGGGGCCCACAAGATTTGCTTTATTTTGGAGCGTTATTGGGGTGTATAGAGGAAAATATTAGGAACTGACAGACCGTCAATAACTTACAGGCGTGGAAGAAATCTGAGGGACAGATTGGTCCATAGTTATCTCAGACCAACGACTAACCAGGATTTGTGGCTAGGCAGGAATAGATTTACAGGCACATACGCCAGTTCACAATGCAAGGCATGCAAGTACATGAACAAAAAAAAAAAAAACAAGACACTTTTTGCTTTAGCTATACGCACGGTCTTCAGCTGTGTCCCCCAATAATACGGATGAGAAAAAAAGTAAACTCAATATTTTACAGGTTTTGCAAATGACAATTTTAAAAGTTTGCAGATCACATGAAGTTTATTACATACCTGCCAGAGGTATTCCCACGTCCATTGCAGAACCATTTTTTACTTGTATTGCAGTAGACCACACAAGCAGGATCATGAATGCCACAATAACTAAATAAGAGAAGAAACAATGTATAAAGCTAAAATGTTCATTTTTGTTTACAGTCATATTAAGGTAACTGTCCTAGGCCCAGTGTTGTTCAACATTTTTATCAATAATCTGGAGGAGGTTATTGATGGGAAACTGTTTAAATTTGCCGATGACACAAAGCCAGGAGGATTGGCTAACACTAGGAAAGAGAGAGTATTCAAAAAGATCTTGAAAAGCTTGAACAGTGGGTGGTGACTAATTGCATTTCTCCTTTTTAAGTACCATTCTAAGTCCTGCATCTGGGCAAGAAAAATGAAAAAAAAAACAAACATACAGAATAGGAGAAATTGGGCTAAGCAGCAGCACATGTGAAAAAGATTTGGGTATACTAATAGATCATAGACTGAACATGAGTCAACAATGTGATGCAGCAGCCAAAAAGGCAAACACAATTCTGGAATGTATTAAGAGAAGCATAGAGTCTAGATCACATGAGGCAATTACCCTTTCTACTCTTCCTTAGTCAGACCTCATCTGGAATCCTGTGTCCAGTTCTGGGCTCCGCACTTTAAAAAGACAGACAAACTGGAGCAAGTTCAGAGAAGAGTTACCAAGATGGTGAGCAGTCTACAAATCATGTCCTATGAGGAACGGTGAAAGGATCTGGGAATGTTTAGCTTGCAAAAAAAGGGCTGAGAGGAAAATAGCTGTCTACAAATATCTGAGGGGCTGTCACAGTGCAGAGGGATCAGCCCTATTCTCATCTGCACAAGGAAAGAATAGAAGCAAATGGATAAAAATTAAAGGGAGGAGACACAAATTAGATATTAGAAAAAAAACTGACAGTGAGGGTGATCAATTAGTGGAACAGGTTACCGCGGGAGGTGGCGAGTTCTGGGATGATTTAGTGAATCCTGCACTGAGCACGGGGTTGGACTCGAGGACCCTGAATGTCCCTTTATATGATTCTATGATTCTCCGTGGAAAAACCCTTTCGTGACTAATTGTTCATTATTACATTCTAAGGCCGGCTGCACACGAGCGTGACGGGCTCCGCCGCGGAATATTCCGTGGCGAAGCCTGTCACGGCGCCCCCCAGAGACCCCATACTTACCAGCGTATCCGGCGTCTTCGCTCCCGCATGACGCTTCCCCGCCGGCCGCGTCACGTGACACGGCGGCAGTAGGAAGCAGTCAGCGTGTACACCCGCGGCAAATAGAGCATGCCGCGGGTGAGGACGGGAGATTTCACGGTGCGGAATTCCACGGTGGAATTCCGCACCGTGAGCACTGAGCTATTAGGTTCAATAGAACCTAATAGCTGCGGGCAGTGCAGCGGATTTTCGCCGCGAATTCCGCGGCGGAAATCTGTTCGTGGGAAGGAGGCCTTAGAGTCATAACTTTTAAATTTTTCTGTTGGCATAGCCATCTGATCGCTTGTTTTTTGCAGGACAAAGTTGTGTTTTTTAATTACATTATTTTGCAGTACATATTATACACACTGTAGAACTTTAAGCGTTAATTTGCATGCTGTACACCATATAAATGAAATAGAAAAAACAAATGACAAAAAATGCTTTAACATTCTCTAGGTCCGCACAATGCCAGCAATACCAAGTTTATACTCTATTTTTTTTCCCTTTCACTTTTCATGTTTGGCTATTTTTGTTTTTACCTAGTAAGCAGGATAGGTGGGCTTTTGAAGTGGATTTATTTATACTTGAAACCCTTAATGGCATGGCCTATTTTGGGCATAAGGACTCACCGATTTTGGGGGGATTTTCATCTCCACTGTTCAAAAGCCATAACTTTATTTTCTGTCGACATGGCTGTCGGAGGGTTTGGTTTCAGTTTGTTTTTTTTATGATCGAAGGGGGAAAAAATATAAACAACTCTGCCATTGTTTTTTTTTTACAGTGTTAATCATGCAGCATAAATGACAATACATTTTTTTGCCTTCGTTTTACGGTTTTTGACGTGCAGGTTAAAACGGGTGTTCAATTTGTTGGGTGAGCCGTTACGATACAAGATATGTAGGGTTTTAATTTAAAAAAAATAAAAATTTATACTTATTAGGGAAGGAGGGTGGTGGCCTTTACATTTTTTTTTTTGTTTTATTTTGACACTTTTTTAAACACCATTTGACGGGTAACATTTGATGTCTTGGAGCGTCAGGGTATGTATGAAGAGAGATTGCGGAGAGACCTCTCCATATAGTGCAGGCGTCAGCTGTTTATTGCAGCTGACACCTGCGGGCAATAGCGCGCCATCTGCAGCGTGGCCGATCGTGGCTATTAACCCTTTAAATGCCGCTGTCAATTCTTTAAACCATTTTACTATCGCCTGGGTTTAAAGCCTAGGACCAGGCACTATAAATTTACTGTGCTTGGTCCGAAATGTTATAAAGACTTAAAATTTGAAATCTATGCAGCGTGCAGTTGTGGCGTGAACAGTGGGGTAATGGGGTTGACCGCAAATTCAGAAGTGATGAATAGTTACGTTCAAGCTAAGCATATTCAGTACATCAGAGCACATTAGACCAACCTGCAGGCATGCACTGGAAGATCTTTTGTATAATAGGTATCTTCTTCATCTTCCTCAAAGTTCAGCTCACCCAGCAACTGACTTGTTTTGCCCACACCATCATCCACGGTGCCATTCTGCAGTACACCCTCTGGGCCATTAACCTACAAGAAATAACAGATCTATAAAATACATCCAGAAAGATTAGAAGTACAAATGAGCCACTAGATATTTTTCAGATGTATACGAAATTATATTATATATATATATATATAAAATTGCACACACACACAAACAAGACAAGCCAGATGCTGTGAATAGTCTTGAGTCCTCAGAAGAATAAGTACATTATACAAATTATATGAGGGAGTCAAAAATTATTCACTATTTCTACTAAAACATCTGTTGGCTGCACCGTCCTAACGCTTTCCATTGTAGGTTGCAGTCTCCCCAGTCTCTGCTGTGCAGGTTTGAACATGTCGCATCTGTTAATTTGAGACTGCAGTGCATCGAAAAATGACCGTCCACTTGTGATTTGCACAAAAGAAGAGCAGCATGCAGCAATTCGTTTTTTGCTGACCCAGGGCATGGCTAATGCAGATATTTAAGACTTTATGCACAGTATAGAGAAAGTGTTTTATCATGAAGAAGTGTATATGAATATATACAGAAAATCAAGGAAGGTCACACAAGTGTTAGCAATGGTAAAGGAGACGAACACTGGGATTTTCAAGGGCCAGTATTGGAACATTAACAGGAAAAAGGTTCAAAATCAACAGTGCTCGTTATTGCGCTGTCACACGTAATGATTATCGGTCATAGAATGGTGGAGTTGGAGGGGACCTCATCAGCACCAACCCCCTGCTCAGTGCAGGCATTCACTTTATCATCCCGAATATTCGTACAGCCTTTGTTTGAATACTTCCATTGAAGGAAATCTCAGCACCTCCCATGCTAACCTGTTCCACTTGCTGATCACCCTCACTGTCAGAATGTTTTTTTCTAATATCTAATCTGTGTCTCCTCCCTTTCAGTTTCATCCCATTGCTTCTAGTCTTTCCTTGTGCAAATGAGAATAGGGCTGATCCCTCTGCAGCGTGACAGCCCTTCAGATATTTGTAGACAGCTAATAAGTCTCCTCTCTGCCTTCTTTTTTGAAAGCTAAACATTCCCAGATCCTTTACCGGCTCCTCATAGGACATGATTTGCAGACTGCTCACCATCTTGATAACTTCTCTGAACTTGCTCCAGTTTGCCTATGTTTTTTTAAAGTGGGGTGCCCAGAAGTGGACACAGTATTCCAGATGAGGTTTGACTAAGGAAGAGGAGAGGGGGATAATGACCTCATGTGATCTAGATGCTTCTCTTAATACATCCCAGAATTGTGTTTGCCTTTTTGGCTGCTGCATCACATTGTTGCCTCATGTTCAGTCTATGGTCTATTAGTATATCCACGTCTTTTTCACATGTGCTGCTTAGCCCGATTCCTCCCATTCTGTATGTGCTTTTTTTCTATTTTTCTTGCCCAGATGTAGGACTTTGCATTTCTCCTTGTTAAATACCATTCTATTAGTTGCTGCCCACTGTGCAAGTTTTTTTTATAGATCTTTTTGAATACTCTAGCTCTTCCCTAGTGTTAGCCAATCCTCCTAGCCTTGTGTCGTCAGGAAATTTAAATCCGTTTCCCCATTAATTCCCTTCTCCAGATCATTTACAAAAATGTTGACCAACACTGGGCCTAGGACAGAGCCTTGTAGTTCCCACTTGATACATTCTCCCACTTGGATGTGCAGCCATTTACGATCACTCTGAGTACGATCACTCAGCCAGTTGTGAATCCACCTAACAGTTACCTTGTCAATCCCATACTTGGTCATCCAAGCTAACGATGTCATAATTTGCTCAGGCAGTCCGTTTAACCCCTTAGTGATCAAGCTTGTTTGCGCCTTAATGGCCAGGCCACATTTTGGGAATCTGACATGTGTCACTTTAACATAGAATAGCTCCGTAAAGGTTTTGCATATCGGAGTTATTCTGAATGTTTTTGCGCCATATTTTGTACTTCATTTAGGTGGTGAAAATAATCCCATAGAATTTGTGCATTTGTGCCAACACTGGGAAGATCTTGGAAAAAAATTGTCATATTTTCACATTTTCAATTGTAATATATCAAATATGTGCAAACATACTATACAAATTTTTGCTAAGATATAGATTTCCATCTGCTTACTTTATTCTGGGTGCACATTTGAAAAACTTCTTTTTTTTTTTTAAAAAACCATTTAGGAGGCGTACAAATTTAATATTACTTTTCAGCATTTTGAGGAACACAGTTTTCCTACACCAAGCCAAGAGTGCAAAGGCTCATAGGTGTCAGAGCGATAGATGACCCCATTTTAAGAACTACACCCAATAATATATTTGCTATGGGGTGTCAGGAGTATTTTGACCCCACAGTTTTTTTTACAGGAATAAATTCAATTTAGAGGAGAAAAAGTAAAATTTCATATTTTTGCAAATATGTCATTTTAAAGACATTTTTTTCCTATAGTGCACATGAAAATTAGGATTGACACCCCAAAATGGATCCCCGTTTGTCCTGTGATCAGAAACATACCTATTGAAAAAAATTACGATTTTCATTTTGTGGGCAATTGTGTCAATTTAAAATCATTTTTTTTTGTACAGCACACATAAATTAAGACTTTCACCCCAAAATGGATACCTGTTTGTTCCGTGTCCAGAAACATACCTATTGTGGCCCTAACAGGACACGTTGCAAGGTCTATAATGGAAGGAGCACCCAAAACAATAAGGAACCCCCTCAAATGACCCCATTTTGAAAACTAGACCCCTTAACGAATTCCTCTAGGGGTGTACTGTATATTTTGATCCCCCCCCCTATATTTGAATGAATCTAAGCAAAGAAGGAGGAAAAAAGTTAGGACTTTCTTTTTTTGGCAATTATGTCAATTTAAAAACAGGGTTTTGTTTTTTTTACAGCGTACATAGGCATGAAGACTTTCACCCCAAAATGTATACCCCTGTTTGTCCCGTGTTCAGAAACATATGCATTGTGGCCCTAAACTACTTACAGGACACATGGCCCAGCCTATAATGGAGGGAACACCCGTTGGATTGCAGGGCACAACTGAATACATTCCAGGCCCCATTGCTCACTTGTACGGAATAAAAATTCACTCCCTAAAAATATCACACACATCCCCCCTCCTCCCCCGCGCACCCTTTTTGGCATTCCCCAAATCTTAGATAAAAGTAATAATGTGAACTGTGTGGTATTTCCAAAGACAGGGGTAATTACGGAGGCTGGTTGGGATGGGTACATGGGGCAATAAAATCCAAGTATCCCTCCTTCTCTCATGCTTTTTGCGGGATATTTTTTGATCTTAGCGGCATGGATAGGGTGTAGGAAGTGGCGCTCTGTGAGCCTTCGTAATCTTGCTGAGGTGCGGCGGTCTCACACAGAAGGCGCTCAACAATGTGCTCCTGGAACTGCAGGAAGGCGAGCGTTCCCAAGACTTCTTGTAAATTACGTATTACAGGTAGCGATCTGAATAACGCCGGGCTCGCACGGCCATATGTGGAATCCGCATGCGGAGGGCTGCAGCGGATCCCAGCTGTGAGCCGGCCGTGGCCCTGCATAACTGCGTACTCACACAGGCAGTCATGTGCAGTACACCTTTTTGTTTGCATTTCCCGCACCATTGCTTAGCGATGCCGCAGGTACCCACAGCCCGTACACAATGTAGTAGGAACACATGGTTAGGCCTATAATTGGATTTCAGGGCACAACTGAATAAATTCCAGGCCCAATTGCTCACTTGTGCAGAAAAAAAATGGACTCCCTAAAAGTAATCCCCCACCCCATCTCCATTTTTCGGCATTCCCCAAATCTTCGATAAAATTAATGATGCAAACAAACAGTGTGGTATATCTGAGGGGTAATTACGGAGGCTGGTTGGAATGGGCACAAAAAAAAGCGGATATCCCTCCTTCTTTTAAACTTTTTTGGGGGGTATTTCTTGACCCCAGTGGCCGGGATGGGGTGTAAAGTGGCGGTCTGTGAGGCTTTGTAAGCTCGCTGAGATGCGGCGGTCTCACACAGAAAGTGCTTAACAAGCTGCTCCTGGAACTGCATGAAGGCGAACGTTCCCGGGGCTTCTTGTAAATTACGTATCACAGGTAGCGATCTGAATAATGCAGGGCTTAAACGTCCGTAGGTGGAATCCACTTGCGGAGGCCCGCAGCGGTTCCCAGCTGTGTGTACGGCCGCGTAATGTACTGCGCATAACTGCGTACTCACACAGGCAGTAATGCGCAGTATACCTCTGTTTATTTTTCCTGCACTGATGCTTAGCAATGACGCGGGTACCCGCAGCCCATACAAAATGTAGTTACGTATGGGCTGCGGTTATATTTGCAACCATAGAGCATAATGGGCTCTGTCAGTTTTTCTGCGAATGGATTACGTAATTCCGACCCGCTAATTTGAGCGGAATTGTGTAATCCAATGCATTTGATTGATCCGCAGATCAAACGCATGCATAATCCGAAATTTCTCTCTGGTCATGTGAGACCGGCCTAAGGCCTCATGTCCACGGAGAAAATCAGATCGGCTGCGGATTTGTAACGCGGATTTGGGCTGCGGAGGAGCTTAAAATTGTATTTTATTGCACGCGGGTGACATGCGGATGCATTTTTTTTTCCACGCGCGTATGTACTGTACACGGATGCGATTTTTACACTGGAGGCGTTTTGCCCACTTTACCCCACCTCCTAGTAATTTCTCCACCTCCCAGCCTGGAAATCCGCAGCGGATCTCCCGCACCCATTTAATTCACATTTAATATCCGCAGCGGATCTCCCGCATCCACAGAGATCAATGGGGGCCATCCGGAGCGTGATCCGCACTTAAATGGAGCATGGTGCGTTTTTTTTCATGCACCGTAAATTTTTTAATCACTTTTAAATACCATCCGCGGGTATTTATCTACCTACGGGTGTCCAATGCATTCCTATGGGACGCGGATCCACGTGCGGGAAAACCGCTGCGGATTTTAAATAACAATTATCCCGTGGACATGGGGCCCAAGGTAGATCGCTACCTTTTTATCAGGTGACCGAGGACCGCACAACTAGGCCACCGGTCACTGCTCCAGGCACTCTGCGACTGTTGGTCACCGGAAGCAAGCAGATTTTAAATTTCCAGGCTCCCCAGTTCCTGCACATTTGCTGGCGGGAGCATGCACAGAAGGCGGGGAAGGTCTGTGGAGGAGGATGACATCGGGGGGAGATGAAACTTCAACTTTTTTTTAACCTTCTATGTGATCGCCATTATCCATTGGATAACGGCAATCACATGACCAGTAACTGCATACCGTGCCCCCCCCCCCCCCCCCCCCCCCCCCCCCGTGACATCTCCAGGCTCTCGACTACCTTTGGTAGCAAGGAGCAGGGAGATGTCAAATTTCCCGGGCAATTATGGGCCTTTTGCAAATGCATCCGTCATTATGCTGACCGGCATATGCGCCAAAGCCGGGGTAAGGTTTGCAGATATAGATCCCATTGGGTGACAAATCCACCGACCTTAATTATGTAATTTCATCTCCCCTCACGGGCAAGTTCAGTAAGGGGGATGAAACTTTAACTTTCTAAACTTTTTCCTTTTTTAAAAATTTGTAACTTTGCGTGATCACCGTTATCCATCTCATTGTTCTCTGATGGATAACGCTGATCATGTGACCAGGAACTGCATATAGCAGTCCCCGGGGATATCTCCCTGCAATCTGCTGTCTTTGACAGTCCGCTGCAGGGGAATTTTAAATTTCCTGGGTCCTCCACGCTTCTGAGCGCCACATCGGCCCATGCACAGAAGCCCGCGGCGGGTGCCGATCTCCGACGGACATCATGGGGGACCGGGTTGAGTATTTTCACCTCCCCTCATGGATTCGATCCATGAGGGAAGGTGAAACTAACTTTTTTGTTTTAATTACACACTTTTCCGTGATCACAGTCATCCATTGGTTAACGGCGATCACGGAATCGGGGACAGCTCACTGAGGTCGCTACTGACATGTCCTGCCTCCAGGCTACCTTCAGGTGACGGGAGCCAGGAAATTTCAAATTTCCCGCGGCTCCGAGTCTTCTGCGCATGCCGCTGACGTAATGCTTCGGGGACAGTGCGGAGGACGGGGGTGAGTAATCTCAGCTGCCCCCATGGATCTGATTCATGAGGGCAGCTGAATCTAACTTTTTTTTTTTAAAACTGGTTCGCGTGTGGGAGGGGTGGCGACACTCCCCGTACCCCGGGATGACAGCACCATGCTGTCAGCTACCTCCGGGAACCGACAAGATGGAGCTGTCACGTCCACAGCCCACTTGGCTTTAATCCCTGCAAGAAGCAGGTTTTTATGTCCTCAGGGATTAAAGCCCATTTGGGCAGGATGTAAAAAACACAGTGGGCTGGTCACTAACGGGTTAAACACAAACTAATTTTTGGGGTTTGTTCAGTTCACTGTAGCAGCGAATCAGAACGATTGAACATTTGTTTAAACTGAATAAAGCTCCATGTAAACCGGATGGCTGACGGACAAACGAGGGGGGAATTTAAGAAAAAAAATACATTGCACAAACCTCACATGAACCCCTTCTTTTGAATGTCCTAAATCTCGGCATGTCCTATATTTTCATGTTCCGCGGAACTTATCACTTATTGTATTCTATGGGACAGGAATACACATTACATGGCGTGATTTGCAAGGTTTCCCATTGAAAGCCACCCCGGAGATTCTCAACTTCCAAGAAGCGATAGGAGTTTGACAAAACCCAAAGATAAATTGCACGTTGGAGAGCGCGCCATCGGGACGGGTTTTACTGCAAATAAACTGCTGCACTTTAAAGATGTGCTAATTGGCTGCGAGAACCAATACGAGAACGCAGCACCATGGCGAATTCACACAGATGATACACACAAAACTTGCATGAATATGAAATCTACTCCTTGGAACGCCTCACCCATTGTTTTCAAAGGAACTTTCAAAGACCATTTCAACAGAGGATGAACAAAGATAATAGCTACATCAATCAAAATCTAGATGAGTGTGCGAGCTGTCCTCTAACTGTCATAAGTGGGTCACTGGGATCAGTGACTTTGGAAGAATAACTTATTTAAATTACTGCTCATTTAAAACTTTTTACATATATACAACTTTTTTTTTTACTCAATCTATCTCAATGATTCTGATTTAGAATGTGCTCCATGATTGACAATGCCGTCCAGTGTACATCTTGTGCTATCTATGCAGTCCTTGATCAGCAGGTGTATAATGCTATACGAGATGCAAGTGTGTTGCTCATTTGGAAGCCCAGATCCTGGATCTAAATGAGCAGCTTGCAACAATGAGATATATTGGCACTTGTGATGAGCGAGCATACTCGCTAAGGGCAATTGCGGCTGACTGCCGCAACTCATCCCTCCCCCGCGCGGGCAGGTACTCGCTAAGGGCAATGCTCGCTCGAGCAATTGCCCTTAGCGAGTATGCTCACTCATCTCTAATTGGCTCCATTGTTTGCTGCTCACTGAGCCGATGCTTGCTGGGGTAGATGGGGGGGGGGGGGGGGGGGGGGGGCGTGGATGGTAGTTCCCTCTCTGAAGTCAGCACCCCATCTTTCAAAAAAGTTAATTTTTTCATAAGTTCTGGATGCACCCCAAAGAGTTCTAGAGTTCGCAATTAATTTTAAAAATAGTTCTAGCGAATTAAGCAAAAAAAAAATTAAAAAAAAAATCAACAAATGTATCTCTGGGGTGCTAACTTCCAAAAATGATATAACTAAATCAGTGAGAACGTTGTAAATATTGGTTCTAGAGCTTCGAGCATTGAGTTTTCTTCAAAACTCTTGAGGTGCTACCCAGAACTCTTATAAAATCGCAGGATTTCCCCAAATTTTTTTTACACAACTGAAATTTTTTGATCCGGCATCTGAAAAATCAGCGAGAACATTGTAAATATGGGTTCTAGAGCTTCGAGCATTAAGAGTTTTCTTAATGCTCAAAGTAATCTTTTACTTTTTTAAACTTTATTTACTCTATTGCGATCGGCACTATCCATTGGATAACGCCGATCGCATTGCCGGGGGAGGGGCTCGAAGCCCGGGATGGCAGCTCCATGTTGTCAGCTACCTCCAGGCACCGACAGCATGGAGCGGTCACATCCATAGCCCATGTGGCTTTAATCCTAAAAAGGATGCATGTTTTTACTTCCTCTAGGATTAAAGCCCACTAAGGGGTTAAAATTTCCCTGTTCCTGACTACCGAAGGAGCCTGGAGATATTACGGGGTGGGTGGGGGTCTGCGGTGAGTGGTCCCTAGTCATGTGATCGCCGTTATGCAATAGATAATGGCGATCACGTAAAATAAAATAAAAAAGTTGAAGTTTTATCTCCACTCACCGATGCGATCGGTGAGAAGAGATTAAACTTTTTACTGGGGAGGCCTCCGTATTTGAACCCTGACGCGATCCTCCTCTGTGGACTTCCTGGCTTCTGCTCATGCGACCGCTGGCAAAATGCCAGACACATTCGCAGGAGCGGGGAAAATTTAAAATCTCCTTGCTCTGGGCTACCAAAGGTCGCCGAGAGCCTGGGCAGTAACCTCGTTGAGCGGTCCCCGGTCACATGATAAAAAGGTAGCCATCTACAACTAGGCTGGTCTCACAACCGGATAAAAATAACGGATTCAGCATGAGTCTGATCCGCGGTAATACAAGGATCAATCAAATGCACTGGATTACACAATTCTGCTCACATTAGTGGGTTAGAATTACGTAATCCACTTGCAGAAACAGAATGCAACAGGTTGGATTTTTACCACGGATATCGGCAACATAGAGCCCATTGTGCTCCATGGTTGCTGATATACCCGCAGCCCATATGCAACTACGTTGTGTACGGGCTGCGGATACCCGCATAATCGCTAAGCGACGGTGCGGGAAAAACAAACAAAAAACGGTGTACTGCGCATGACTGCCAGTTATGTGCGGTACTTACGAGGCTCTACGCAGCGCCATGGTCGGGCTCAAAGCTGGTATCCGCTGCGGGCCTCCACAAGCTGATTCCACATACATCCCGTGTGAGCCTTGCGTTATTCAGATCGCTTGAGCGTTGATCGCCTTCTGTGTGAGATTGCCGCACCTCAGGGGGCATCTCTGATGCATCCCCGCTGTTGCAGTGGGAGGGCGGCTATGACTGACTTATGATCTCGCACTATCCCCAGGACGCAAGTTTATGCCCTGTTGCGGGAAGTACCCCGCTGCCAGGACGTAAACGTACGCGCTGGAGCTGGAAGGGGGTTAAAGGCCACATTACAGGAAGATCTGTGGAAGGGGGGTGAACATGTGGAGTCCCTGAGTAAAAATACATGAAGGGAAAAACAAAATCCTCATAGGCGCTTTCTATAAATCCCCAAATATAACAGAAGCCACTGAAGATTTATTATTGAAGCAAATTGATAAAGCAGCAAATTACGACAAGGCAATTTTTGTGGGGGACTTAAACTATCAGGATATAAACTAGGAAATATAAACCCAACTTCTATAGGACGACTAGACGGACGGCCATTTTGAAATTAATATTAACCAACAGACCTGACAGAACAACAGGAGTGGAGATGGAGGGGCACCTGGGAAACAGTGATCATATTATAAAACATTTCAACTTGTCCCTCTAGAAAGTTTTATCGGAGAGCTACAAAAATACTAAAACTTTAGGAAGACAAAGTTTGACCAGCACGGAGATGCCCTGAACGATATTAACTGGGACGATGTCCTCAAAAATAGGAGTACAGACAAATTGGAAACGTTTGAAAACCTCCTAATCCTTACTGTGAGCGGTTCACACCTTACAGGATTAAAAAGGCTAGGACTAGGAGCAAACCAATGTGGATTTGGATGTAAAAGGGGCAATGGACAGTAAAAAAAAAAAAAAAAAAAAAAGAGCATTTAAGCGACTAAAACAAGAAGGCAGCGAAGGAGCACTAAAAAAAAAAAAAAAAAAAAAGGAATTTAAAAAAAATCTGATAAAAGCGGCAAAGATGGAGATAGAGAGACTAAAGTCCCATTTAGAGACGATTATTGCTCAAAAGACGTCTTTTGAGCGATAAACGTTGTGTCATTTACAGTGCAAGATGATCGCTTAAACGTTTAGCGATCTCCTTAAGCTCGAAGCGGAGGATGCAGAAAACAAGCAAGGTGACTTCTCCATCCAGCTGTCCCCCGCTTGGGGCGCCCGGCTGTTATACAGCCGAGCACTCCGAGTGGGGTATGAAGAACACAACTGGACAGCTCTGTTCTTCATACCCAGCCTGCAATCAGGGAGCAGGATACTGCTGAAACAATCGTATCAGCTATATCCAGTCTGTGAATCCCTGATAAGGCTCATTGTTGTCTTTCAGCATGCTGAAAGACAACGATGAGCGACAGCTTACCAAAAACTGCACGATGTCAGCACAGTTAGACAATGATTATTGCTCAAAAGATGGCTTTTGAGTAAACTTTGAGCGATAATCGTTGTGTCTAAATGGGCCTTTTTGGCCAAAAGAGGGTAAAATGCTAAACTCAACTGCAGTATATAAAAAGATTAATACTGAAAGTGTTGGCCCTGTAATAAATAATGTAGAATAAATTGTAGAGGGTGATGAGGAGAAAGCAAATCTATTAAATAGTTTTTTCTCCAGTGTATTCAAAATGAAATGTCAGATATGCAGTGATAAAAGTAAACTTTCCACTAAATGTCACTTGCCTAACTCGGCGCAGTCTTAAAAAAAAAAAAAATTAAACTAGACAAATCACTGAGTTCCAATGGCATATAACCGCAGGTTCTAGAGGAATTAAATAACGTGATACACAGACCCTTGTTTCTTATATTTAAGGACTCTATAGTGATTGGGTCTATTCTATTAGATTGACGCATCACCAATGTGGTGCGATATTCAAAAAAGGGGTTATTAGTGAACCTGGAAATTACAGGCTGGTACGTCTTACTTCTATTCTGTGTAAAACTTTTGAAGGTTTTTTTTAAGAGATGCTATCCTAGAGGACCTAAGGCTGCCTATCCACAGCAGAGGCAGAATATCGCTAGTGATATTCCGCCGCGGTGGAGAACTGACAGGTCTCCGCGGTGAGCATCGCAGAGAATCGCGGCAAGTCGCAGAATGCTGCGATTTGAATCCCAAGAGTGGAGAATCGCTACGATTCTCCTCTCGTGGACATCAGGCTGTGCTTTCCATAGTTAGGTCTTTGAAAAGCGTTCACTGTGTTACCCGCAGCCAGATTATCGCCGCGGATAACGCAGTGACATGTCACCCGTGAACAGGAGGCCTAAAGGAAAATAGCTGTATAACATATCAGCATGGGTTTATGAGAGATCGCTCCTGTAACACGAACCTGATCAGCTTCTACGAAGAGGCAAGTTCCAGTGACTCTCCCCGATCCAGTCTAGATCTTATGTATCTGGACTTTTTCCAAAGCGTATGCTACTGGGCTGCATAAACGGTTGGGAATGTTTGGTCTGGGTGAGAATATGTATAAGGCCTCATGTCCACGGGGAAAATAGGGCCCGCTACGGATTCTCCATGGAGAATCCGTAGCGGGTCCCTCCTGCCCCGCGGACATGAGCGCTGAAAAGAAGAATAAACTTACCTCTCGCACGCTCCGGATCTTTCCTTCGCCGCGGCTTCATCTTCTCCCCGTCGCGGCCAGATCTTCTTTCTTCGGCTCGGCGGATGCGCAGGGCACGTCGGTTACGTGCCCCGCGCATGCGCCGTTCCGAACAAAAAAGATCCGGCCGCGACGGAGAGAAGATAAAGCCGCGGCGAAGGGAAGATCCGGAGCAGGTGAGTAAATTCCTATTTTGGTCTCCCGGGGACCGGACGGCTTCCATAGGCTTCAATAGAAGCCTATGGAAGCCGTCCGGATCCGCAGGAGACCCGCACGAAAATGGAGCATGGTCCAGATTTTTTCATGCTCCATTTAAATCAAAAAAAAAAAAAATCACTTTTATTGACCATTTGCGGGTATTTATCTACCTGTGGGTGGTCAATGCATCCCTATGAGATGCGGATCCGCGGGCAGGAGAAGAGTTAAAATCCGCTGCGGATTTTAATTCTTCTTTTGCCCGTGGACATGAGGCCTTAGTGGGTAAGTAACTTGTCAGTGATCGAGAACAGCGGGGGTACACACCGATTGGGTCACAATTACTAATGGGCTCCACAGGGGAAATCACCATTACTATTGGGGTATCACAGAGGGCAGTAGTAGGCCCCATTCTTTTTAATATATGTACTAATGATCTGGTAGAAGCATTGTACAGTAAAATATCAATATTTGCAGATGACAAAACTATGTAAAGATATAAACATACGAGAGGACACAAGGTGGTTGTATGAGGATCTAGATAAGTTGGGGGCAGAAAAGTGTCAAATGATAAATGTAAGGTTCTGCACGTGGGCAGAAGAAATACGTGTCACCATTACGCACTGAATAGGAAACCACTGGTTAACATGGTTAAAGGACTTGATGATTTTAGCTTAACTCCTAAATGACCAGGCCGAACTTTGGAAATCTGACATGTCACTTTAACATAGAATAACTCCATTAAGGTTTTGCATATCCAAGTGATTCTGACAGTAGAACTTACTTCCTCGGTCACATCTTCCTTCAGAGAAGTACTGAAAAGATGAGCATTTGCCATTCCAGTCACCCCTCTATACACTACTAGGCTGTTTGTCAAAGCCATTCACCAATGCCCAGATCGAAGGGACAAATTAGGGTCACAACCATCTATAAATACATAAAACCTGCTGGGCACTCGCTAGTCAAAGCAATAATCACTGGATAGCAACGCCTAATACATTACAGAAGAGACATCTTCAGAAGCAAAGCTTTTCTACCAGCTCCACGAAAAACTTTAAAAAATATGTAGTATTTGGCCGCACATAAGAGCACAATAGGGGTTTTCTGTATTGGTATTACAGACAAATGCAGAATCTCCCACGTTATAGCAACTCTAATCCTGATGGTAGATTTAAGCATAATCGCATCCATAAGAAACAGAAACAAACAAAACAAAAAAAAACACCCATTTTAAGGCCCTTTTACATGGACCGATTATCATTCAAAAAATCATTTCAATGAGTGACTATTAACCATGTCAACGCAGCCAATGCTTAAAGGGGTTGTCCCGCCTCCAAAATGAAAAATTAACAAGCAGCCCAGTCCCCCTGTGAAGCCACCGGCATCCTATAGCAGTGTGAAGCGGTTTTTAAAACGCTTTCTACTCACCAATATTCTCTTTTATGCACTTATAAAAATCTTCCTTCTAAAATGGCGCCCGTGATTTCCCAGGGTGCACCGCGGGAATTCTCCCACGGTGTACCGCGCTTGCTGCAGCCCTACGTGACGCTCCCGAGAGGTCGGTCACATGAAGTGACCGACGTAATCGCGGGAAGCGTGCACCTCTATTGAATGTAATGCCAATCCAGCCACCCCATTGGCTGGTCGGCAGAACACATGTAAGAGGGAGGTGGAGTCTGCGGAGGATTCAGCGAACAGCTGCTTCTCCCTTCCATTGACAACAAAGAAGGCCAGGTAATAGCACCATCCCGCGATGTCCTTCCTCCTCGTTTTAGCACAGCGCCCCCGACCCCTCACTTACCTGGGCGGCTTGGCTGCTCGTGCTCCTGCACCATGGGAGGCTGGTAGCAGAATGGCCGCTCCAGCGCGCTCCCGAGAAGTGACAGCTCGTCTGCGCACGCGAGCTGTAATGCGCGAGCACGCTGAAGCGGCTAGTCCACAGAGAACAAGTGAAGACTGCGCAAGCGCGTCTTAAGGCAGAAGATAAAGAAATTAGTCGGCACCAGGGAGACGGGGACGCCAAGACAGGGGGAGGACGCCATGTAGGTGAGTATATAACTTCTGTATGGCCAATATTTAATGCACTTTAAGTGCATTAATATGGCCATACAGAAGTGTTTAACCCCACTTGCTGTTGCGGGACAACCTCTTTAAATAATGAATGAAATCATTCGCTTTTCGTTCATTTGATACGCATAAAAATTCACCGCTGGCTCGTTCTCTAATTGTGCGGTTTACATACTGATCAATCAGTCCTTCTCATTCACTACTACAGCAAATGTGAATGACTGAATGATTTCTCTTCGAATGAGGCAACAGCGTGTCTGTTGGTATAAACAGGCTGCTGAGTCAATGGGCTAATGACAAATCGGCAGGTCTTAACAGACCCTTAGGCCTCCCTCACATAGGCGCTTTTTACCGGAATTAACAGGGCGTTAATGCTGCCTTAAACGCAGTATAACACTACCATTAAAATCAATGAGGCCTGGGGGCGTGGCCTGACAGAGGACCGAGACGGACGCCATTGCCTAAGGTCCGCTCCGGCCCTAACATCCACAGCTACTTATACTGCTTCAGCGGGACCCATCACCGTCAGGATTACTTACTCGACGTCCCTGCACTCCCGGCATGACCTGACGCAAGCCAGCGAAGGCTTCCCCGCAGCGGGTGGGTCGACCTTTTTCTCCGCTCGCAGCAGCAGGAGAGACCGGACAGCAGCGCTCCTCTCCTCCTCAGATAGCTCCCACGCTTCAGTCAGTGAGCCCCCAAGGAACCAAGAGACATCGGCAGACAGCCCAGGAGCCGCTCGGGGAGACGAACATCTCGGCACTGCATCCGGAGGGGTGAGTGAGGGTTCAGCATCCATTACACTCAGCTAAAATGGCACCCAGCCACATGGCAACCCCCGGTAATAGGGATTCTCCTACATCCAGCCCTAATAAAAGGAGACCCAGACTAGAAGTGGCAGCAAATACACTTCTCCACCCACCTAATGCTGCAGAATTCCTAGATATGGTCCCTACCACAAATCAACCTGCTTCAGAAGCCTTCATTAAAGAAATGATGCTCGCACTAAGAAGCTCTATGCGGGAAGACCTCAACACGTTTTCCACATCTTTTAATTCCACTAGATCAGAAATAGAGGAAAGAACCTCTCATGTTGAACATAAAATGCAAGAACTGACTAATTCGAATAATACTCTGATAGACGCGCATTACTCCCTAGAGGAGGAAGTGGGTCAGATTAAAGTGAAGATGGCAGCCTTGGAGGACCGTAACAGACGGAACAACGTTAAGTTCAGGGGTATTCCAGAAAAAAATTGGCCTAGCTGACTTAAAGAACTTCCTGTTACAATTAATGAAAAAGCTTCTGCCCTCCACCCCTGACCAAGAACTCATCATTGACAGGGCGCATCGCCTACAAAAATCAAAATTTCTTCACAACAATGTCCCGCGAGATGTAATAGCGAGGATCCATTTTTTTCATGTTAAAAAGGCGCTCATGTTCGCCTCCCGCAAGGTACCTACCCTCCCTGCTCAGTTCGAAAAGATCCCATATAAATGGGGTTACCCCACAAAATTAATCCTCCACGGAGAGGGTTCTATACATATAATCAACAAACCAGAGGAAGGCGAAAAAAACCCTCTTGTCCTGGGACGTCCAGATTCTTGAAAAACCTCAAAACAGAGATCTCGTCTTCCCTGCCGGTTCATCTAAAGAAAGCTCCCAGTCATCACCTCCCCGCTGATCCACCGGCATTTCCTAACAGGATTGGAGGTTACTTCCTTTTCCCAACGTCAGGTGAACTTTCTCCCCCCCTGCGAAGACAGCTATATTCATGTTGCTGTTTCATGCTACCCTTCTATTTCTCAGAAAAGGTTTTCTATCTGGCCATTTTGTTTGGCGTTCCTGGCCAGTTGTTTTTGTGTTAAATGTACATGTCTCCTACCACATCCCCCTCCTTCCAAAAACTGATAGTCTTCCATGGATCCACCTTTTCAAAAGCACTCTTATTTTCAATATGTCTATAAAAATATGCTCCCTTAATACTAAAGGGCTAAACTCCCCCTTTAAGAGGTCAGCGGTTTGGAAAGACGCACTCCAAAACAAAGTGGATATTTTGTGCCTCCAGGAGACACCCTTTTCGTCTGCAGCGCATCCCTCATTCTCCCATAAAAAATTCTAAAAAATTTGTATGTCCTGTGCTGAGAGGAAGAAAGCAGGAGTTTTGGTAGCAATTAAAGACACCATTAATTTTGTTCTCACGGAACAGATGACTGATCCCCATGGAAGATATATAATACTAGTGGGAACGTTCAACAACATCCAAATAACTCTAGTAAACATTTACGCTCCAAACTCTTCCCAAATTTCCTTCTTAAACAAAACTCTGAAAAAGATCCGCAAAGTTTATTTAGGCAGGCAAACTTATATTATGCGGTGATTTCAATATCATCCCCGGTAAAACACACATCACTAGCTCCGCTAATAGACTGTCCCTGGCTCTAGCTCCGTGGTTACACAGAGAAACGCTCTTTGACACCTTCAGGTGCCTCAACTCAACCTCTAGAGAATATACATATTACTCTCCCACCATAGATCCTTCTGCAGGATCGACTTAATCCCGGTCGACAGATGGACCCTCCCAGGGGTCAGACGAGCAGAGATAGGCATTACAACATGGTCGGACCACTCCCCTACATTCCTTACGCTTGAAACATAGTAACATAGTATGTAACATAGTATGTAAGGCTGAATGAAGACAATGTCCATCTAGTCCAGCCTGTCTATCCTCCTGTGTTGATCCAGAGGAAGGCAAAAAACCCCAAGGCCAGAAGCCAATTAGCCCTTTTGGGGAAAAAATTCCTTCCCGACTCCCTAATGGCAATCAGACTGTTCCCTGGATCAACCCCTAATAGTTCCCACCTGCCTGTATACTCGGATTGACACTTAACCTAAGATTTATATCCTGTAATATCCTTCCTCTCCAGAAAGACATCAAGTCCCCTTTTAAACTCCTCTATGGATTTGAAACTACTAACTTCTCTCTGGTGTCCAGAAACTGGAGGAACAATGTTCCCCTTATGAGATTACCCCAATACAATACGGCGATTAAAAAATCCCTGGCTGAATATTTTTCAATCAACACAAACCCTGACACAGATGTGTTTTCCACATGGAAAATAAATCTTCCAACCATCACAGAAGACCAACTCAAAACATTAAATGCCCCCATCACCCCTCTGGAGATCCTTCGAACAATTAAAACATTAAAAGATTACAAGGCCCCGGGTCCAGGCGGATTTTCGAATGAATAGAATAAAAGACTTCGCCACGGACCTGGCCCCTTGCCTCTCTGAAACGCTTAACAAAGCTATGTCCTCTGGTAAGCTCCCAGAGGAGATGCTAAGCGCCACCATAGTTACTATACCCAAACAAGGTAAATCTCTAAACTCGCCAGCCAATTGTAGGCCCATCTCACTATTAAATTGTGACACGAAAATTTACTCAAAACTCCTAGCCCAACGACTATTAAGAATACTCCCACAAATAATTCATAGCGATCAGGTGGGTTTCACAAAAGGACATCAGGTACAAGGAGAGTTCTCAACCTCATGGCGATGGCATAAACAAGCCGCACTCCATCTCTGCTCCTGGCTTTAGACGCAGAAAAAGCCTTTGATAGGCTACATTGGGGCTTCGTCTTCGCCACACTGGAAAAATTTGGCTTTCAGGGAAATATACTCAAAGACATACAAGCCCTCTATGGCTCCCCCTCTGCCAGGGTTCTAGTGGACAGCACTGTCTCAAAAACTTTCCATATCACCAACAGTACCCGCCAGGGCTGTCCTTTGTCCCCCCTACTGTTCACGCTAATTATGGAACCACTAGCAGAATCCATAAGACTAAACAAATATTAAAGGAATCCCGGGCCGGCCTAAGACAGCATTAAATCAGTCTCTTCGCCGATGATGTACTACTCCTCCTCTCGGACCCCATAACCTTACTGAGGGAGGTCTGTGACATAATTCACCAGTTCAGCTTGGTGTCATATTAGAGGTTAAATATAGATAAATTCCAGATATTAGCCATAAACATAGATAACTTACTAAAAAATAACATCCAAAAAGAATTCCCATTTCAATGGGGGAAAAACATTCCATACTTAGGAATTAAACTATGCGTCCCTTTATGCGATATCATACCAGCCAACCTGCAACCCTTAATGTCTGAACTCCAGACTGAACTGGGTTCCCTTGCGAGTAAGGAGCCGTCCTGGATGGGACGTGTGGTACTCTATAAAATATTAGTTTTGCCAAAAATCCTATATCTTTTCCGTACAATTTCTCTCCCGATACCTAGACAAGAAATTGCAAAGCTCCAAAAACAACTTTCTGATTTTATATGGAGAGGGAGAAAGCCAAGGGTCGCTGCGTCTATCCTATATCTTAATAGGAAACAAGGAGGCTTGGGGGTTCCGAATTTATGGTCATATCTCCATGCGATTAATATCAATCAAACCAGACAGTGGTTGAAAGAGATTTCAGGTCCAGGATGGCTTCAAATAGAATCCCATCTGATCGACAACAAACCCATTGGTGGGCTCCTACTAGCCTCAATACTCAACTTTCTTACACCAGCACTGCCCTGGGTTCACAAGCTTCGCTCTATCTCACTGCCCATGCAGGCCTCGGTGGACTCGTGGATCTGGCTGGCTCAAAAAAACGGTCCTTTACCGGGGAGATCCATTGACAACTTCCCACTAACAGTTCTGGAATTCTTCATCCCAGATCTGGATCTTGGGCTGTGGGTGGAGAGGGGAATTGCAAATCTGAGAGATGCGCTGCAGGGCGAAGATATTTTACCTTTCTCAGCCATGGTGAAGCAATTTACTATACCACAAGGAGATATATTTAAATACCTACAAGTTCGCTCACTATTGCAGGCCACTAGACCTTGGGCCATGGAAATCCCAGGGGAACTAATGCAAATACTCAACAATCCTACTCTGGCGTCCCGCTCCCTTGTGAGAACTTGCTATGATATCCTCTCTGGTGACATGAGAGATGTAAAACGAGCTCACCTTCCCAACTGGGAGAGAGATGTAGGAAGGAGGTTCACACCTGACCAGTGGCTTTCGGCCTTCACGTGGGCGAATAAATCTACCCTCAATTCAAACATTCTCGAGGTTCAAATCAATGTCTTGACCAGGTGGTATTACACCCCAGTGGCACTAGCTAGAGCCTTCCCTGAAATAGATAACTGCTGTTGGAGACAATGCGGACACAGACAGTATTTACCACATATTTTGGAGCGGTCCAAAGCTTTCAGGGTTTTAGAATGACGTATACGCTATGCTGAGAAGGATCGTGAGACTGGGCAT
Source organism: Eleutherodactylus coqui (assembly GCF_035609145.1). Classification (NCBI taxonomy): domain Eukaryota; kingdom Metazoa; phylum Chordata; class Amphibia; order Anura; family Eleutherodactylidae; genus Eleutherodactylus; species Eleutherodactylus coqui. The sequence goes on from NC_089841.1 coordinate 257,042,696, forward strand.
TCCCAAATCCCCAGCTCTGGCTATACTATTATTAGACAATGGATCCATCCCTGGCCCACTGAGAAACCTACTGGGCCATATCCTCCTCACCGCTAAGCTGCTGATCTCAAGAAGATGGAAATCCCCAAACGTCCCCGCTATCGCAAAGGTAATGTCAGACCATAACATATATGAAAAGCTTTATGCCCAAAAAAGTGGACGCTATGCAAAATACCTAAACAAGTGGAATCCATGGCTATATAACTATCTCTCCTAACCCCCCCTGTGTTATCCCCCCCCCCCCCCCCCATTTCAAATACTTTGCAATTACATGATAACTGTTTATGGTATACGGTTTTCTGCTTTGAACAAAAAAATTATATATATATATATATATATATATATATATATATATATATATATATATATAATGTCCTGATCTATGTTCAGGTTGGTAAAAATTCTGTTCCACACCCACTCTTGCCTCACAGGACAGTGAAAAGGACACTATACGCACGCAAAAGGAGAATAATTTGAAGATGCATACTTTGAAGATACTGTTAAGTACCTATTTTGTTAAATACTTTTCTCATTGTAACTAAATGAACATTCTTCTTTGTCAAAACTAATAAAGAACAATTGTTTAAAAAAAAAAAAGATGCCTCGCTGATGGGTGTTTGATCGCGGCGCTGGACAGCACTGCGATTTTCGAGCACTGTTTGCTCTATCTTTGGCCGTTTAGCACATCTCATCACCCAACACAATGATAGGGTGCGCTAAAACATGCTTTGCCACGTTGATGTGTGAAAGGACCCTTACAGCTCTCCGCACAGTTGGTCACATAAGGGTCGGCTAGATATGCATCCAATTTTTGCTGATAACCACCTTCAGGCAAACGGTGACTATGTGATTAAGTTGTATTAAGTTGAATTCTGTGCGCTTTTAAAAAGATTTACCTTGTTAACGTCGTACTCGTCTGCAGAGTCCAGTATATATTCTTTAAGGGGTGGTCCAAGTTGTAAGAACTGTGGACAACCCCCTCCCATGCATTAAAACCACTAGAAGGTGATCTAGTCACCCCTCCCGCTGGGTCGCCCCCCACTCTGGTCTGCGTTTACACCCGACTTACGGGACATCACATGGGCTGCACCAACAGAGCTCAGCAATCCATAGGATGAGTCACCAACAGCATTGTTCCTGGAAAACTCCTTAAAATTCAGAATTACAATAATGGACAGGACAGAAAATAGTCGAGAGTGGCTGCTTAACTTTTGTTACGTTTATCATGTTGTACACGTTAAAAGTCTCAGGCCTCATGTCCACGGGCAAATTTGGATTTTAAATCTGCAGCGTTTTTCCTGCACGCGGATCCGCGCCCCATAGGGATGCATTAGACACCCGCAGGTAGTTAAATACCTGCGGAAGTCATTTTTCCCTGCAGGCGCGGGTCCTGCGTGCAGGAAAAAATCCAGACATGCTCCATTTAGGCGCGGGTCTCCCGCGGGGACGGCTCCCACACGCTTCTATTGGAGCCTATGGAAGCCGTCCGGCTCCGCAGGAGACCCGCGCCTGAATTAAACTCACCTGCAGCGGTCCGTGCGTGTCTTCCTTCCTTCGCGGACAGAACTTTTCTTCGGCCCGGCGCATGCGCACCACATGCAGCCGACGTGCCGAGCCCATCCGCCGGGCTGAAGAAAGAAGATCCGGCCGCGACGGAAGGAAGACACGCAGGGACCGCTGCAGGTGAGTTTATTCTTATTTTTTAGCATCATGTCCGCAGGGCAGGCGGGACCCGCTACGGATTCTCTATGGAGAATCCGTAGCGGGCCTGATTTTCCCCGTGGACATGAGGCCTAAAATTGTAATAAGTAACATACAACACTGGCGACTTCTCTCTCTCTATACTCAGCACTGTACACCTGGATATCCTGGTCACAGAACCGGTTAGACAACATTAAAATACTACAAGATTCCCAGTACCAGGGCAGCTGAGGAGACACTGCACTGCAGCACAGGTAGTGCAGTGTATTGGCTGAGAGGAAACCATCACACAGTCAAGTCCTCTTGTACTCCATATTACATACGTCCTTACATTATACTTGATGAAAACCCTAAGGAAATTAGTTGACAAACACAGGGTCCCTTTTGCGGGGCGCTCTATACCAGAGGTCACAATAATGTGAATGAGGCCTTAGGACAAGTTCAGACAGGTAGGAAATACTGCGGCAGCCACACACTTACTTTTTTGCCTTCCTCTGGATCAACAATGGGGGTCTGTAAACAGACTAGATGGACATTGTCTCCCTACAGCCTAACATACTATGTTAACCCTTTCCAATCCACTGTCTGACGACATTCTGATTGAAGGCTGTACAGCTTCGATGTCGGAAGACGTCCGGCAAAGTATTCTAACTGTATATTACTGGCCACTCTGTTGTCGGGGGCCTCTCCAGCATGTCCCATACCGCAGTACTGGCTCTAGCCAGCAGATGGCGCCATTGTATAATTGCAGAAAGAGAAAGCCCCCTAGGAAACCCTGAATCCAAAATTGGATTGCAAAGGGTTAAGGCCCATTTGGACCTGATGATTCTCGCTCAAAAATTGCTCAAAGCTGTCTTGAGCGAGATCGCTGGGTCTAACTTCACTGACATTGTGCAGATTTCATCAAGGAATCCCTGGATTGTTCTCTTTCAGCACGCTGAACGAGAACGATCAGCTTTATCAGGAGTTCACGGCGATATACAGCCGATAGTATTGTTTCAGCTGTATCCCGCTTCGTGAACACAGCCGGGGTATAAAGAACACAGCGGTCCAGCTGTGTTCTTCATACTCCGCACAGAGCGCACAGCTGTATACCAGCTGAGCGCTCCCTGAACAGCCGGGGAGTAAAGAACACAGCGCTCCAGCATACCCCGCTTGCAGCGCTCAGCTATTATAGAACCGCTGGATGCAGAAGACAAGCGGCCCCGCTTGTCTTCTGCATACCCCGCTTGAAGAGCTCACAGCTGAGCACTCCGAGAAGAAAACAGTTGGGCGCAGAAGACAAGCGGCCCCGCTTGTCTTCTGTATACCCTGCTCAGAGCACTCTAAGAACAGCTGGATGCAGAAGACAAGTAGCGCTCGCGGGACGACCTCCCTTCATACAGAGCGGGCATCAGCTGTTTATTACAGCCGACACCAACAGTTCCACTCATACGAGCAGCTGATCGGAGCCATTAACCCTTTAAATGCACCGAACGATGTTCAGGGTCCCATACAGCCCCCTGCAAAGAGATCACAGGAAACTGTGTGTGGCATGGCAGCCGGGGGCCCGATGAAAGGCCCAAGGGCTGTCTTGGCAGAATACCCATCAAGCCATTCCCGTGGGGTGGCCTGATAGACTGCCAGCGTGATCGCAGTATAATGTAATGCTGTGGCATCACACCATATTGCAGGAGCAATCAAAGCATCACTAGTTGTTGTTGGACAAGAAGAAAAGTGAAAATGAAAATAAAGTTTTACTAATTGTTGAAGAAAAAAAAAGGAATTAAAAGCTTAAAGAAAATCCTCTTGCAATATTTACAATAAAAAAAATCTAAATTATAAAACAAAAATACATAGTGGGTATTGCTGCATTCGTAAAAGTCTGATCTATCAAAGTAATGCATTTACCCTTCACAATGAACGTCGTCAGAAGAAAAAAAAACAACACACACACATATATATATATGTATATACACACACGTTCAGTATCATAGGAATTGTACTGACTAATAGAATAAAATCATATCATGTCTGTCGCAGTTTGTACGCGGAAGAAACAAGACGAACCAAAAGATGACAGAACTTCTTTCTCCCCCCCATTTTATTTAATTTAAGAGGTTTTTTTTACGTTTTTCAGTACATTAAGGCCTCATGTCCACGGGGAAAATCAGGCCCGCTCCGGATTCTCCATGGAGAATCCATAGCGGGTCCCTCCTGCCCCGCGGACATGAGCGCTGAAAATAAGAATAAACCTACCTCTCGCCCGCTCCGGATCTTCCCTTCGCCGCAGCGTCATCTACTCTGCGTCGCGGCCGGATGCGCAGGACGTCGTCGGTGACGTACCCCGCGCATGCACCGGCCCGAAGCAAAAAGATCCGGCCGCGACGGAGAGAAGATGAAGCCTCGGCGAAGGGAAGAACCGGAGCGGGTGAGTAAATTCCTATTTTAGGTCTCCCGCGGATCCGGACGGCTTCCATAGGCTTCAATAGAAGCCCGCGGGAGCCGTCCCCGCGGGAGACCCGCATGAAAATGGAGCATAGTCCAGATTTTTTCATGCTCCATTTTTTTTAAAATCCCTTTTATTGACGATCCGCGGGTATTTATCTACCCCGCGGGTGGTCAATGCATCCCTATGGGGTGCGGATCCGCACGCGGGAGAAGAGTTAAAATCCGCTGCGGATTTTAATTCTTCTTTTGCCCGTGGACATGAGGCCTAATTTAAAATCCGCAGCATTTTTCCCGCACGCGGATCCGCGCCCCATAGGGATGCATTGGACACCCGCAGGTAGTTAAATACCTGCGGATGTCATTTTTCCCTCCAGGCACGGACCTGCGTGCGGGAAAAAAACCGCGACATGCTCCATTTTAGTGCGGGTCTCCCGTGGGGACGGCTTCCGCAGGCTTCTATGGAAGCCGTCTGGATCCGCAAAACACCCGTACCAGAATTAAACTCACCTCTCCGGACGCTGTGGTTCTTCCTTCCTTCACGGACGGATCTTCTTTCTGCGGCCCGGCGGATGTGCCCGGCGCATGCACGCGGCCGGCATGCCGAGCACATCCGCTGGGCCGAAGAAAGAAGAAGATCAGCAGCGTCCGGAGAGGCGAGTTTATTCTTATTTTTATGCCTCATGTCCGCGGGGCAGGAGGGACCCGCTGTGGGATCGTACATGAAGAATCTGCGGCGGGCCTGATTTTCCCCGTGGACATGAGGCCTAAATAGCACCATTGAAAAATACAACTCGTTCCGCAAAAAAAGCCCTCATCCAGCTACGTCGATGGATAAAGGAGTTACGATTTTTTTTTAAAAAGGGGTGGGATGAAAAAAATAAATAAATAGGGCTGTGTCACTAAGGGGTTAAAAATACAACTTATCCCATAAACATCAAGCCCGTATGAATATTCCCAGACTACCGCAAGAGTCTCAATGATAATCGTCCCATGTAAACGTACGAGCCGCGTGTGTAGCAGAGCTGTGTCTACGTGATGTGCATGTAGCAGAGCTGTGTGCCCTACTGCGCCACCAGAAAGACTGCTACTATAATTTCCTAATTACTAGTTACAAGTGTCATCGTCACCCTTCAGGCAGCCTGTGTTCACCCAGCGATGGAGACATTAGTGTTATCTGGACGTTGTAGTTGGACCCTGAGAGGAGCGACTACTTCTGTAACATTATACAGCAGCATTACAAGCTGTGGAGCAGGTAGGTCATCGTCACCAGTCAGTGTTCACCCAGTCATGGAGCTGGTGACATCAGTGATCGGGACGTTGTAGCGGGAGGGCGGACCGCTGAGAGGAGCGACTACTTCTGTAATGTTATACTAGGGTCGCCACATGCAGCACACCGGCCTCCTGACATCTCTATGGGAACTTGCGCAGCCAGCAGACTTCACCCGGGGAGGCAGCGTGCGTGCAGCAGGCGGGAAGCAGGCAGGCCGCCGAGCAGGCCGCATACCGGAAGCAACGTACATACCTGCCCGTCCAGCTGGCTTTGGGTTTGCCCCTGAGTCTGGGTCTGACTGGGCAGAGTGAAGTCGGTGAACTCGAACTCCGAGCCCTGCGTGTCGGCCCCGAGCAGCTCGGCCTCCTCCGTGTCCAGGAAGGTGAGGGTCTGCGAGCTGGGCCCGTACGCCTCCACGCTCATCATGTACCGCTTCTGACGACGACGCTGTCCCGGAAAGGCTGCGCTATGCGACCTCTAACCGCTCACGGGTAACAGTCACCGGACGCGGGCAGTACAAGCAGCCGCCTCAAGTCCAGCTCCCTCCACCGCAATTGACGTCACACGCCGCCGCGCAGGACAGATGCGCCTGCGCGAAAATGTGACGCCAGTGCGCACGCAGCCGTACGTACCCCTCCTCTTTACTATGGCAACCGGAATCCAGGCCTGTTCACACCGCTGGGCTGTAGAACAGAAAGTAGTAGGAGCCGGTGCCCGTCCGGCCGCGCACGTCAGGGGAGGGGTGTGGAGCCGGTGCCCGTGCGGCCGCGCGCGTCAGGGGAGGGGTGTGGAGCCGGTGCCCGTGCGGCCGCGCGCGTCAGGGGAGGGGTGTGGAGCCGGTGCCCGTCCGGCCGCCCACGTCAGGGGAGGGGTGTGGAGCCGGTGCCCGTCCGGCCGCGCGCGTCAGGGGAGGGGTGTGGAGCCGGTGCCCGTCCGGCCGTCCGCGTCAGGGGAGGGGTGTGGAGCCGGTGCCCGTCCGGCCGTCCGCGTCAGGGGAGGGGTGTGGAGCCGGTGCCCGTCCGGCCGCGCACGTTAGGGGAGGGGTGTGGAGCCGGTGCCCGTCCGGCCGCGCGCGTCAGGGGAGGGGTGTGGAGCCGGTGCCCGTCCGGCCGGCCGGCCGCGCGTCAGGGGAGGGGTGTGGAGCCGGTGCCCGTCCGGCCGCGCGCGTCGGGAGGGGTGTGGAGCCGGTGCCCGTCCGGCCGCGCGCGTCAGGGGAGGGGTGTTGAGCCGGTGCCCGTCCGCGCGCGTCAGGGGAGGGGTGTGGAGCCGGTGCCCGTCCGGCCGCGCGCGTCAGGGGAGGGGTGTGGAGCCGGTGCCCGTCCGGCCGCGCGCGTCAGGGGAGGGGTGTGGAGCCGGTGCCCGTCCGGCCGCGCGCGTCAGGGGAGGGGTGTGGAGCCGGTGACCGTCCGGCCGCGCGCGTCAGGGGAGGGGTGTGGAGCCGGTGCCCGTCCGGCCGCGCGCGTCAGGGGAGGGGTGTGGAGCCGGTGCCCGTCCGGCCGCGCACGTCAGGGGAGGGGTGTGGAGCCGGTGCCGGTTCGGCCGCGCACGTCAGGGGAGGGGTGTGGAGCCGGTGCCCGTCCGGCCGCGCACGTCAGGGGAGGGGTGTGGAGCCGGTGCCCGTCCGGCCGCGCACGTCAGGGGAGGGGTGTGGAGCCGGTGCCCGTCCGGCCGCGCGCGTCAGGGGAGGGGTGTGGAGCCGGTGCCCGTCCGGCCGGCCGCGCGTCAGGGGAGGGGTGTGGAGCCGGTGCCCGTGCGGCCGCGCGCGTCAGGGGAGGGGTGTGGAGCCGGTGCCCGTCCGGCCGCGCGCGTCGGGAGGGGTGTGGAGCCGGTGCCCGTCCGGCCGCGCGCGTCAGGGGAGGGGTGTTGAGCCGGTGCCCGTCCGGCCGCGCGCGTCAGGGGAGGGGTGTGGAGCCGGTGCCCGTCCGGCCGCGCGCGTCAGGGGAGGGGTGTGGAGCCGGTGCCCGTCCGGCCGCGCGCGTCAGGGGAGGGGTGTGGAGCCGGTGCCCGTCCGGCCGCGCGCGTCAGGGGAGGGGTGTGGAGCCGGTGACCGTCCGGCCCGCGCGCGTCAGGGGAGGGGTGTGGAGCCGGTGACCGTCCGGCCGCGCGCGTCAGGGGAGGGGTGTTGAGCCGGTGCCCGTCCGCGCGCGTCAGGGGAGGGGTGTGGAGCCGGTGCCCGTCCGGCCGCGCGCGTCAGGGGAGGGGTGTGGAGCCGGTGCCCGTCCGGCCGCGCGCGTCAGGGGAGGGGTGTGGAGCCGGTGCCCGTCCGGCCGCGCGCGTCAGGGGAGGGGTGTGGAGCCGGTGACCGTCCGGCCGCGCGCGTCAGGGGAGGGGTGTGGAGCCGGTGCCCGTCCGCCCGCGCGCGTCAGGGGAGGGGTGTGGAGCCGGTGCCCGTCCGGCCGCGCACGTCAGGGGAGGGGTGTGGAGCCGGTGCCGGTTCGGCCGCGCACGTCAGGGGAGGGGTGTGGAGCCGGTGCCCGTCCGGCCGCGCACGTCAGGGGAGGGGTGTGGAGCCGGTGCCCGTCCGGCCGCGCACGTCAGGGGAGGGGTGTGGAGCCGGTGCCCGTCCGGCCGCGCGCGTCAGGGGAGGGGTGTGGAGCCGGTGCCCGTCCGGCCGGCCGCGCGTCAGGGGAGGGGTGTGGAGCCGGTGCCCGTGCGGCCGCGCGCGTCAGGGGAGGGGTGTGGAGCCGGTGCCCGTCCGGCCGCGCGCGTCGGGAGGGGTGTGGAGCCGGTGCCCGTCCGGCCGCGCGCGTCAGGGGAGGGGTGTTGAGCCGGTGCCCGTCCGCGCGCGTCAGGGGAGGGGTGTGGAGCCGGTGCCCGTCCGGCCGCGCGCGTCAGGGGAGGGGTGTGGAGCCGGTGCCCGTCCGGCCGCGCGCGTCAGGGGAGGGGTGTGGAGCCGGTGCCCGTCCGGCCGCGCGCGTCAGGGGAGGGGTGTGGAGCCGGTGACCGTCCGGCCGCGCGCGTCAGGGGAGGGGTGTGGAGCCGGTGACCGTCCGGCCGCGCGCGTCAGGGGAGGGGTGTGGAGCCGGTGACCGTCCGGCCGCACACGTCAGGGGAGGGGTGTGGAGCCGGTGCCCGTCCGGCCGCGCACGTCAGGGGAGGGGTGTGGAGCCGGTGCCCGTCCGGCCGCGCACGTCAGGGGAGGGGTGTGGAGTCGGTGCCGGTTCGGCCGCGCACGTCAGGGGAGGGGTGTGGAGCCGGTGCCCGTCCGGCCGCGCACGTCAGGGGAGGGGTGTGGAGCCGGTGCCCGTCCGGCCGCGCACGTCAGGGGAGGGGTGTGGAGCCGGTGCCCGTCCGGCCGCGCACGTCAGGGGAGGGGTGTGGAGCCGGTGCCCGTCCGGCCGCGCACGTCAGGGGAGGGGTGTGGAGCCGGTGCCCGTCCGGCCGCGCACGTCAGGGGAGGGGTGTGGAGCCGGTGCCCGTCCGGCCGTCCACGTCAGGGGAGGGGTGTGGAGCCGGTGCGCGTCCGGCCGTCCACGTCAGGGGAGGGGTGTGGAGCCGGTGCCCGTCCGGCCGCGCACGTCAGGGGAGGGGTGTGGAGCCGGTGCCCGTCCGGCCGTCCACGTCAGGGGAGGGGTGTGGAGCCGGTGCCCGTCCGGCCGCGCGCGTCAGGGGAGGGGTGTGGAGCCGGTGCCCGTCCGGCCGCGCGCGTCAGGGAGGGATGTGGAGCCGGTGGCCGTCCACGTCAGGGGAGGGGTGTGGAGCCGGTGCCCGTCCGGCCGCGCGCGTCAGGGGAGGGGTGTGGAGCCGGTGCCCGTCCGGCCGTCCGCGTCAGGGGAGGGGTGTGGAGCCGGTGCCCTTCCGGCCGTCCACGTCAGGGGAGGGGTGTGGAGCCGGTGCCCGTCCGGCCGTCCACGTCAGGGGAGGGGTGTGGAGCCGGTGCCCGTCCGCCCGCGCGCGTCAGGGGAGGGGTGTAGAGCCGGTGCCCGTCCGGCCGCGCGCGTCAGGGGAGGGGTGTGGAGCCGGTGCCCGTCCGGCCGCGCGCGTCAGGGGAGGGGTGTGGAGCCGGTGCCCGTCCGGCCGCGCGCGTCAGGGGAGGGGTGTGGAGCCGGTGCCCGTCCGCCCGCGCGCGTCAGGGGAGGGGTGTGGAGCCGGTGCCCGTCCGGCCGCGCGCGTCAGGGGAGGGGTGTGGAGCCGGTGCCCGTGCGGCCGCGCGCGTCAGGGGAGGGGTGTGGAGCCGGTGCCCGTGCGGCCGCGCGCGTCAGGGGAGGGGTGTGGAGCCGGTGCCCGTCCGGCCGCGCGCGTCAGGGGAGGGGTGTGGAGCCGGTGCCCGTCCGGCCGCGCGCGTCAGGGGAGGGGTGTGGAGCCGGTTCCCGTCCGCCCGCGCGCGTCAGGGGAGGGGTGTGGAGCCGGTGCCCGTGCGGCCGCGCGCGTCAGGGGAGGGGTGTGGAGCCGGTGCCCGTGCGGCCGCGCGCGTCAGGGGAGGGGTGTGGAGCCGGTGCCCGTGCGGCCGCGCGCGTCAGGGGAGGGGTGTGGAGCCGGTTCCCGTCTGCCCGCGCACGTCAGGGGAGGGGTGTGGAGCCGGTGCCCGTGCGGCCGCGCACGTCAGGGGAGGGGTGTGGAGCCGGTGCCCGTGCGGCCGCCCGCGTCAGGGGAGGGGTGTGGAGCCGGTGCCCGTCCGGCCGCGCACGTCAGGGGAGGGGTGTGGAGCCGGTGGCCGTCCGTCCGCCCACGTCAGGGGAGGGGTGTGGAGCCGGTGCCCGTCCGGCCGCCCACGTCAGGGGAGGGGTGTGGAGCCGGTGCCCGTCCGGCCGCCCACGTCAGGGGAGGGGTGTGGAGCCGGTGCCCGTCCGGCCGCCCACGTCAGGGGAGGGGTGTGGAGCCGGTGCCCGTCCGGCCGCCCACGTCAGGGGAGGGGTGTGGAGCCGGTGCCCGTCCGGCCGCCCACGTCAGGGGAGGGGTGTGGAGCCCGTGCGCATGCACGCGGCCGGTGTGCCGAGCACATCCGCCGGGCCGAAGAAAGAAGATCAGCAGCGTCCGGAGAGGCGAGTTTATTCTTATTTTTATGCCTCATGTCCGCGGGGCAGGAGGGACCCGCTGTGGGATTGTACATGAAGAATCTGCGGCGGGCCTGATTTTCCCCGTGGACATGAGGCCTAAATAGCACCATTGAAAAATACAACTCGTTCCGCAAAAAAGCCCTCATCCAGCTACGTCGATGGATAAAGGAGTTACGATTTTTTTTAAAAAGGGGTGGGATGAAAAAAATAAATAAATAGGGCTGTGTCACTAAGGGGTTAAAAATACAACTTATCCCATAAACATCAAGCCCGTATGAATATTCCCAGACTACCGCAAGAGTCTCAATGATAATCGTCCCATGTAAACGTACGCAGCAACTGAGCGAGCCGCGTGTGTAGCAGACGTTAGGGGAGGGGTGTGGAGCCGGTGACCGTCCGGCCGCACACGTCAGGGGAAGGGTGTGGAGCCGGTGCCCGTGCAGCCGCATACGTCAGGGGAAGGGTGTGGAGCCGGCGACCATCCGGCCGCACACGTCAGGGCAGGGGTGTGGAGCCGATGCTCGTGCAGCCGCAGACGTCAGGGGAGGGATGTGGAGCCGGTGCCCGTGCAGCCGCATACGTCAGGGGAGGGGTGTGGAGCCGGTGCCCGTGCAGCTGCATACGTCAGGGGAGGGGTGTGGAGCCGGTGCCCGTGCAGCCGCATACGTCAGGGCAGGGGTGTGGAGCCGATGCTCGTGCAGCCGCAGACGTCAGGGGAGGGATGTGGAGCCGGTGCCCGTGCAGCCGCATACGTCAGGGGAGGGGTGTGGAGCCGGTGCCCGTGCAGCCGCATACGTCAGGGGAAGGGTGTGGAGCCGGTGCCCGTAGATCGCCGCGTATCTCAGCAGGGCCAGCTGAAGGCTCATAGATCACCCACTCCACGCCGCTTCTCGTCCATCACTTTTAGCTGCATTGCTGGTTTTAATAAGTTGACCCATCAATGGGCAGCTCGCAATCGGGTTTTAAAGCATGTGTTTCCTGAGCCTAGCGTTCATAACGGCTGCCTCTGTCCGGAGGCCCACTTCTCCTTCACCTCTAAAGCCAATCTCACACAATCGAATGTTAAGCCTTTAAGGACACAGGCTTTTTTTTTTTACACTTTCAGTTTTCTTTCCCCCCTTTTAAAGGATCATAACTCTTTTATTTATTCATTGACGTAGCTGTGCGAGGGCTTCATTTTTGTGGGACGAGTTGTATATTTCAATGGTTCAATGTAATGTACCATATAAAGTACTGAACACAATAAAGGGAAATAACCCTAATCACAAACTGACCTGGATAAGCTGGGGGCTTGAGTAGAAAAATTGCAAATGAAGTTCAATGTTGATAAATGTAAGGTTCTGCACATGGGCAGGAGGAACGGATGTCACCAATATACACTAAATGGGGTACTGCTAGGGAAAAGGGAGATGGAAAAAGACCTGGGGGTACTAGTGGGCTGTAGACTAAACTGGAGCAATCAATGCTAGTCAGCTTCAAAAGTTATAAAGTCTTGGGGTGCATTAAAAGGTATTAGTGTATCTTGACGCTACCTCAAGCTAGGGGTTTGACAGGAAGAACGCCCCTGTCACACCCCTAGCTCTCGATAGGGTCAATGTAGTAAGGTTCTAGCAGCACACTGTGGAATGATTTCTGCGTGCAGGGCACACAAAAATCAATCCACAGTGTTCTGCAGCCTGTGTGTGCTGCGGGCTGCCCAGAATTTAAGGCATGCTTACTGGCCGGGCGGCGACTCATCGTTGCGTGCCTTTCGTCTCCTCCGTAGGGGACGCGGGCTGCGAGTGTTCCTTGCTGGGGGCCGAGTGACTGCTCTGTATTGCGCCAGCCACCTCTTTGCTGGCTCATGGCTGCTCCCGTGCTGACAGCTTAGAATACGGGGTGCGGCTCTGTGGTGGGTGAGGTCGCCCCCTCCACCGAAGAAACATGAGAAGGCGGTGGATGCCTCTGTGATAGGTGATGACGGCCACGTCAGTGATCCGTGATGCCCAGTCCCCTGCTGACAGGTGAGAAGAAAAAAAGATGCTTCTGTTAAAGCATAAGAAAAGGAAATTGCCCTCCCTCCAGGGGTTCGGCGTTGTAGGCCAGCGCTGGTCGCTGATGGACGCTCCCCTGCTGAAAGCTGAAGTCCTATCCCTTCAGTGCGGGCGCCGGGGAACGGTCTTGCACCAGGCCCTGTGCGGAAGCCTCGGCGGCACATCCTCTTATGCCTTCAGTGAATAATTTTACTGTGCTTGCAGGACCTGAGGAATAAAAAGCACAGGAGCCAATCACTTTGAGCGTCACCCCCCTATGAATCTTGACTTCACCAGGATTTCCTGGTGGCGTCAAGATACACTAATACTGCATTAAAAGAGGTATAGGGACAAGAACATTATTCCTCCACTATATAAGGCACTTGTCAGGCCTCACATGGAATACTGTGTACGGTTCTGGACACCGGTGCTCAGGAAAGATGTTGCAGTGCTTGAGGGGGTTCAAAGAAGGGCGACTAAATTAATAAATGGAATGAGAGGACTGGAATACCCAGAGAGGCATCAAAATTTGGATTATTTACCCTGGAAAAAAGATCGCTAAAGACCCATTTACACCAGACGATGATCTCTTAAAGGACAGTTTGAGTGACAGCTTTGAGCAATCATTTTGCATAAACTTTTAAGTAGCTCCTCTTAAGAGCAATTAAGTGTGCAAATGAAGCCTTAGCTGAATGCAGTTAATAGCCCTCGGGCTATTTTCTGCATTCAGATCCTTGGTCCTTCAGAGGGAAACAATGCTATCAGCACTCCCCGTTGAGAACTGCTGATAAGGCTGAAGGACGATTTTTAGGTTTGACTGAATTTAAAGATCAGCTAGCAGTGCACGAGGGGCGCACATTTAGACGCAACGATTATCGCTAAAACGATCGCCTTTTAGCGATCATCCGCCGGTGTAAATGGGCCTTAAGGAGCGATCAAATAACTATGTATAAATACATTAGGGAAAGATACAAGGATGTCTCCCATGATCTGTTTATCCCCCGGACTGTGTCGGTAACAAGAAGGCATCTGCTACGTCTAGAAGAAAGCAGGTTTCAACACCAACACAGAAGGGGGTTCTTTACTGTAAGAGCAGGCGGAGTGTGGAACTCTCTGCCTGAGGATGTGGTAATGGCAAAATCGATAGAGGCATTTAAGAGGGGACTAGATATCTTTCTAGAGCGCAAGAATATTACAGGATATAGACATTAGGTGACCAGCGGGATTGATAATCTCAAATGTTGATCCAGGGATTGTTCTGGCTGCCAATATGGAGTCAGGAAGGATTTTTTTTTCCTCCAAATGAGCTCCATTGGGAGCCGTCCATGCAGGAAAACCGCATAAAATTGGAGCATGATGAAGTTGTTTTCCCCCGCGTGTGATCCGCATGCTGGGAAAATGACATTCGCAGGTATTTAATTACCTGCGGGTGCCCAATGATTCCTTATGGGTGCGGATGACCTGCGCGGATTTTGTACATTGATTTATGCCGTGGACATGAGGCCCAAGTCCAACATACAAGACACAGAAGCATAGAAAATAGAATTTTATTAGAACTCAAGATTACTAAAAAAAATGCAGTTTCCCTATAAACAGGTTCACACAATCTGGTAATATCACATTTAAAGAAGTCCACACATTGGCATAAAAGATATATAGAAGTAGTCAATCCTTGTATATGTAATAATTCAGTCCCAATATGCATAAAGAAAACACGAAGGACTAATAATATACCAGTATAGTGCGTTCCTGAGCTCCAAAGTGCTTTTCACCACCTGCTTTCTCAAGGGGTCAATGAACATTAAACATAGGTCGATATTTATCACACGATCAAGTACAATTTTTATTGAGTTCTAATAAAATTCTATTTCCTACGCTCCTGTGTCTTGTGTGTTGGACTTAGTGGTTTGGTGTAACATATAATGTACTAAAAAAGTTTAAAAAAATTAAGTTAGGGCTTTTTCAGACGTGTGTATATTGGCCGGGTTTTTACGCCCGATAGGTAATTATTCCCCTTTTCCTGAGTCAGTCCTAATCTGGAATACTGTGTCCAATTCTGGGCACCCCACTTTAAAAAAGACAAACTGGAGCAAGTTCAGAGAAAAGTTACCAAGTTGGTGAGCGGTCTGCAAATCATATCCTATGAGGAACGGTTAATGGATTTGGGAATGTTTAGCTTGCAAAACAGAAGGCTGAGGGGAGACTTAATAGCGGTCTACAAATATCTGAAGGGTTGTCACAGTGCAGAGGGATCAGCCCTATTCTCATTTGCACAAGGAAAGACTAGAAGCAATGGGATGAAACTGAAAGGGAGGAGACACAAATTAGATATTAGAAAAAACTTTCTGACAGTGAGGGTGATTAATGAGTGGAACAGGTTACCATGGGAGGTGGTGAGTTCTCACCTTTCTCCATCAGAGAAAGGTGAGGAACACACAAGGGGTAGAGGAGGCAAAGTGCTTGAATAGCACCCACGAGGTAGTCCACAGTAATACTAGGTCATTCAAGTAGCTTTTAAGGGCACAAACTAACCAGGGTTCCTAGACTTTCTTCAAAAGATTTAAAGATACTTGTTAATAAAACAATTTCTTGTTGAGAAAAATAGTTAATTCACTGACTTTAGAGAAGTCAAAAGTTTGCAGCTTCAGAGCTCTCACATTCATTGGCTTAGCAGCTAGAAAGATGAAATTAAAGAGCTACTCCAGTGATTTTTTAAAAATTTATTCCTTATTCATGTATTCCCTCAGTATATATATGTCAGCTAGTGTTACCTTTGTTATTTATTTTTTCTGTCTGAAATTCCCAGCCTTTTTTGCTCAGATAGTCATGTGATCTCTGCTAGATGTGACATTTTAGCTCTGGACTTTACTGCTTCTCTCTATATACATGTAGGGATTGTGACCCGGCTTTTAATCCCTCTATTTTCTAACATGATTGGAGCCAGCTTGGTGACCTCCCAATTTCTGTACCATAATGGTGTGATCTATGATCCACAAATACTTTACTTTGTAGGAGCTGCAAGAGTTTTGTCATTTTAATATTTCCATAGGTGTTTTATTTCACTTATATATTAAAGGCTATGTTTTACTTCGGTGGGGGTCATAACCAACCGGCAACTTTGTGTGTTCCAAGAGAAGGCATAACCTTGAAAACAAGTTCAGGGGAATCCAGGAACAGTGAGAGCAGCACCAGGCAGCAGCACAAGATTCTAACAACATTGTGTGGAGCCACTGAGAGAAAGTGAGTCCTGTGTGGTGCAGTGTTAAAGGGGTTGTCCCGCGAAAGCAAGTGGGGTTATACACTTCTGTATGGCCATATTAATGCACTTTGTAATATACATCGTGCATTAAATATGAGCCATACAGAAGTTATATACTCACCTTCCCTGCGCTGGCGTCCCCGTCTCCATGGTGCCGTCTAATTTCAGTGTCTAATCGCCCGATTAGACGCGCTTGCGCAGAAGGGTCTTCTCCCTTCTGGTCGGTCCGGGCACGACCGTCGTTCTGGCTCCGCCCCCTTCTACGTGTCATCGCGTAGCTCCGCCCCGTCACGTGTGCCGATTCCAGCCTCCTGATCGGATCCGCTGGTAAGTATGGGGTCTCTGGGGGGCGCCGTGACGGGCTTCGCCGCGGAATATTCCGCGGCGGAGCCTGTCACGGCCGTGTGCAGCCGACCTTAGTCAGGAAGGGGGCAGATATTTATCAGCGAGTACACTTAGCATCAATCCATAACACAGGAGCCTGCCCTGCTAAACAGCGCCCTAGAAAAGAACAAGGGTTTAATACAAGTTTCCCCTCATGTAGGAATGACTCCCTCTCCTCTATCCCCTCATCTGCTCAGCCTGCCTCAGAAACATACATAAAGGAGATGGTGATAGCATTATGCAAGTTATTTTTAACTCCTTAACCTCCTCCCTTAAAGCTACAGTAACAGAAATTTAAGACAGACTGGACCAAACTGAAAATAAAATGGGAGAATTGTCTAACTCTCATAACGAGCTTATTGATTCCCATTATGCTCTCTCAGAGGAGATAGAACATCTGAAAGCCAAATTGGCTGACCTGGAAAATCGTAACAGACGCAACAGTATTAACTTCCATGGGGTGTTGGAAAAAATTTCAGCGTCAGAAGTACCAAGCTACCTGAGAAACCTACTCCATGCTATGCTCCCTGATGCAACACCAAACAACTTGACTATTGACAGAACACACAGACTTCCCAAGCCGAGATTCATTCCAGAGCAAGCTTCCCATGATATCATCTCTAGAATATATTTCTTTCATAATAAAGAAGCTCTGATGTCAGTGGAGCGCAAGGCCAAACAGCTCCCTGTGAGAATATCTGCCTTTACCAAGACCAATCTCAAGCAACGATGGAAGCGAGAAAGAAACTTTCCAACTTAACTGCCGCACTACAGCAAGTCAACATTCTGTACAAGTGGGTTTCCCCACAAAAATCCTCATCCAGAAGGATGAAACCACAATTGTGATCCACAAACCAGAAGATGCAGATCCTCTTCAGCTCCTGGGGTGTTGCTATATCAAATCCGCAACAAATCAACATCGTCAGGAGACCCCGATCTACCACGATGGAAAACCCATGATAACAAGGTCCAGTCTAGGAACTTTTTACTTTTTCCCTTACAAAAATGGGGGTGCACTCTCATGCCCACCAGACAAACTTGATTCTTCCTCCCCCCATACTACACAAGTCCTGCACTCTGTCTCAGGACTTGCTTTTTTCCCCCTTCCTACCACCATCTCTGTTTTCCTGGGGCTGGATGGAATCTCTGAACCCTTTCAATTCTACTTGTAGCTATGTTCAATTGGATAAGTTGACACAACTGTTTTGCACCGTAAGGCTTTTGTTTTCCTTCCCTTTCAGCTTCAGAAGACTCATGGGACTGTCCAAATTCTGATTCACATTTCTTGTACTATTGCTATGGCAGTAAATAATTTCTGAATTAATACAAATGGGTTCAATTCACCCTACAAAAGAGCATCTTTGTGTAAAGATGCGCTGAGGGCTGACGCTGACAAAGTATGCATTTAGGAAACCTACTTCGTGATCTCTGCCTGTCCAACCTTTACCTATAAAAAATTCCCCACAGTTACCCATAAGAAATTCAGCTTGCTCCACTAAAAAACAAGCGAGAGTCTTAGTGGCGTTTAGAGATTCAATCCATCTCGAAATTAAGTCCCAAGTAATAGATCAAAAAGGCAGATTTAGCATTCTATCAGGCCTGATAAATGTGACCCATTTCACTCTGGCCAACATTTATGTGCCCAACTCTGCCCAAATGAGATTCCTAAACAAAATTCTCAAAAAAATAAGATGCCGTGAGGTGGGAAAACTGATCATTTGTGAAGATTTCAACATTGTACCGGATAAAACCCTAGATTCAACAGGGCGCCCTGGTAGATATACCCCTGTCTTGTCCCCCTGGCTCCAAAGGAAAGCACTTTTCGACTCATTCAGATGCCCAAATGCTTCTGCCAAGGAATTTACTTTCTACTCACCTAGGCATAAGTCCTTTTCTAGAATAGACCTGGCTCTGGTAGACAGATGGATCTTTTCCAACATATTCTCCTCCCATGTAGGGGTTGTGACCTGGTCGGATCACGCCCCAATTGAGATATCCCTGAAGTTCGGCCACGGTAAGAATGTAGAGAGATAACTCATTCCTGATGAAAATCCCAAAAAACAAGGAAAATACTCTATCCGCCATCCACAAATACTTTGAATTCAGTGTGACCCCAGAAGTGAGCCCTATCACAGTCTGGAATGCTCATAAGTCATTAGGGGAATCCTTATTAAAATTAGCACCCAGCATAAAAGAAAGAAAATTGCGCAACCTAAAGAAACAACAGCTGATATTGCTGCCACTGTATTGCTCCTTTCACAGTCCCCTACTCAAACCCTTCACAATCATCTATTCCAGTTGAGGCAAAGTCTCAGGTCCCTTTTAACCCCTTGAGTGGCAGGTTTCTTACCACCCTGTCGTGCACACCAGGACAGTTTTTTAAATGGTCTAATCATTTAATTTCAACTAATTTTCCAGTCACGTTCCGAGAGGCATAACTTTTTCATTTTTCCATTGACACAGCCATACGAGGGCTTGTTTTTTGCAGGACAAGTTGTATTTTTTGATGGCATCTTTTTTGGGTATATATAATGTATTGCATAACTTTTGTAAAAAAAATTGTAGGGAGATTGAGGAAGAAAAAGAAATTCTGCCATTTGTTTTTTGGATTTCATTTTTACGGCGTTCAGCGTGTAGAATAAATAGTGTGATAACATTATTTTCAATCAACGCGATTCCGGCGATACCAAGTTTATAAGGTTTTTTATGTTTTGCTATTTTTGTACATTTAAAACATTTTTTTCTTAACCCCTTAGTGATGGCCCCATCGGGAAACTACGTCCTCAGTAAGTGGGCTTTAATCCTAGAGGACGTAGTATTATGCGTCCTCTTAGGATTAATGCCCACTTGCCTGAGGACGTGACAGCTCTATGCTGTCGGTGCCCGCAGGTAGCCGACCGCATGGAGCTGTCATCCCGGGCTGCGGACAGTCACCCACGGCAATGCGATCGGCGCTATCCAATGGATAAAAGTTTGCCGATTGCATAAAAGTTTAAAAAAGTACAAAAAAAGTTAAAGATTCAGCTGCCCTGATGGATTGGATCCATCAGGGCAGCTGAAAATACTCACCCGCCTTCTCCGTGCTGCCCCCGAAGATCTGGTCCTACCGGACCCGCCGCCGGTCTTCTGCGCATGCGCGCCAGACGATGACGTCACGCGCATGCGCAGAAGGCCGGGAGCCCCCGGCAAATTTAAAATATCCTTGCTCCCGGCTCCTGAAGGCAGCCAGGAACCAGGAGGTGTTACCGGGGACCGCGGTGAGCGGTCCCCAGGTCCGCGATTGCCGCTATCCATTGGATAGCGGCATTCGCGAAAAAGTTTAAAAAGTTTTTAAAAAGTACAAGTTTTACCTCCCCTCATGGATCCGATCTATTAGGGGAGGTGAAAATACTCACCTCAGGTCTGCCAATGTGTTCCGGGACCCGAAGTCCCCGTCTGTGCATGCGCGCCCGATGTCAATCATCGGGTGCGTGCACAGAGGGGCTCGAGCCCCGGGAAATTTAAAATCCCTCTGCTTCTGGCTACCATGTGTAGCCAGGAGCAGAGAGATTTCACCAGGGACATGATCACTGTTATCCATATGATCATTTCAAGTAAAAAAAAAAGTGAAAAAGTAAAAAAAATGTATTAAAAAGTTAAAAAAAAAAAGTTAAAAAAAGTAAAAAAAAATTTTAAAAGCTTATGTCTCATCACCCCCACGGATCATATCCATGAGGGAGGATGAAATGACGTACCTAAGGTCCGTGGATTTATCCGCGGACCTTACCCCAACTTCTGCGCACGCGCCTGTCGCCGAAATGGCAGGCACAGCGCAAAAGCTGTGGATTGCCAGGGTAATTTAAAATCTCCCTGCTCCTGGCTACAAAACTTAGCCGAGAGCCTGGAGATTTCACGGGGGGCTGCGGTGAGTGGTTCCTGATCACATGTTCGCCGTTATCCAATGGATAATGGCGATCACGTAAAAGTTAAAAAAAAGTGAAGGTTCATCTCCCCTCCCCAATGCGATCGGTGAGATGAGATGAAACTTTTTACCGGAGGCCTCCGTATTTGCACCCCGCCGCGATTAGGGATAACACATCCCAATTAGCGTAGAAATTTTACGTACATAATCTAAATCTCTCACTTCCCAAAGTCATAGAAACATGAAATTTGCCATAAGCATTGAATATGTCATAAATAGGAAAAGTTAATGGGTCCCAACTCGATTATTCAATTCTAGCGCAAAAGAACTAGCGTCCAAATTTTACGTACGGAATCTAATTCTCTCACTTCTTGGTGTCATAGAAACATGAAACTTCGAACGGTCATTGATTGTGTCATAAATAGGAAAAGTTAATGGGTCCCACCTCGATTGTTTAATTCTAAGTGCAAAAGAATTAGCGTCCAAATTTTACGTATGAAATCTCATTCTCTCACTTCCTGATGTCATTTTATATAAAGGAAATGTTGCATGGTTACCTCCATATGGTGTTTCCTGGGTAACGCAGAGAACTATGCAAAATGGTGAACTTATGTTTTTCCGGTATCTCTAAAGTAACCAGGACTTCATAAGATTTTCCGTGTGAACACCAGATAAACACCAGTACCAAATTAACTCGGGCGAATCCGGGTGTTTCAGCTAGTATGTCTATAATTGTGACTTGAATAACAGACCACATTTTTATAAGTAATCTATACAGAAATCTAAGTAATTTGAATGGGTTCACTTGCCTTTTCTTGCAAGTGTAAACCTCATGATACATTCTCTATAGTAGATCAGGCATTGACTATAGCTATCTATAGGTTTCACTAGAGAAACAGTTTTTTACCTTCAGAGTTTTTTTTTACAATTTGTGATCTTAAAGATACTTTTACATGGGATGACTATCAGGCGTGTATGTGTAGCGACCCAGACCTAGGAGGCATCTAAACAGCGGGGAATAAGATGGCTGTCAACAGTGCCTCTACTGCTCCTCCTGGTAGATGGCAAAAATGGTGGTCTAATTGGGCGATCTACAACAGTGGTAAAAATAATAAATAAAATAATAAAATATAGGTAGTTGTTAGGGTCTGCTACCCGCTGGGTCGGGTAGGGTAAGATGGTAGCTGTCGTGACACCAGTCTGTATATGGGTCGGAAACCATTTCAGACAAAATTAATAAATAAAAAAATTGGTAAAGTAAACAAAATGGGGGTAGTAGTCCTTGTTCTCCTGTAGTGTTGTTGAGTACCTCAGTGCAGTTGTAGGTGGGAAGCACTTCAGTTAGCAGACTTTAGATGAAAAACAATTCCAAACTTTAATAGGAGAGTTCTTTGTCCCAATTGCAGTTACACCATTCCACACTACGTTCAGATTATTTAGATCACAGAATCCACGTGCATCATTCATTATAGATTCAGTTAGCTGACTTGGACTGTAAAGGGTTAACCGGTGACTTGCCTGCTGGCTTAACTCTGCTTCTTTCTGTTTCTCTTTCCTACTGACACTCCAGCATAAACTTAAATTCATACTCTCACATTAAATGTTCAAGCTTCTCACTGCACTGGCTATCTTGGATGTTCACCTTTTTCCTCCCCGTTCTCTATCTCAGGTTCCTCTGGACTACACTCTCTCCAGATGTAGGCTAGACTGACTAACCCCCTAACCCCACCCACTCTATATCCTTTATACCTTTCTTCTCAACCAATCCGAAGCTAGAGGAAATCTGAGTATCCAATCCCGTAGCGGTGACTGGCAAGTGAGAAAGCAGGTTAGGGTGTGTTCTGCACAGCCATCCAATGTTAGGTGGTAAGAACACCAAAGTTAACCCATTACTTACCATTTAAAGTGATATGCATTTAATTTCACACATTTACAAATACATATACACACTTTACATGAGGTAGAAATAGCAGTGCTTCTGGGACCCCAACTCTGGGGTACTACATATGCACCTGACAGCTGTCCTACCAACTATTACTCCTGTGTTTTCACACAGGAATAATAATTGTTCAGAGAATGGAGATGAAGTGTCTGTCGATCTCTTCCAGCTGCCTGCTTCCATTAAGAGAAAACAGGCAGTCATTTATAGATGAACAACTGCCTATTTTTACAAGAGCCGATAGTTGCTTGGTTTGTAGGTAAGCTAAAAACCAATCAACTCCAAGTCAGTGATTTCTCGCTCAGTGCCCCATTGATGGTTGCATGTACATAGAACAACTATTGCCCAAATTTGTTGCTTCTGGCGATTATTTGGGAGATTATCATCCTGTGTAAAAGTATCTAATCAAACTATTATACACACTACTGTATTCCGTGAACGCTATTCAATGTAGCAATAATACAAAATGTATTAGATATTCTACTTTTAAGCAGCATCAAAGGTTGGTAAATATGGTAGCATGACTTACTTTAATTGTATACAATTTTATTACACTCATTGTCAAAAAAACTCGAACACCTATAAGGAGTTGTTGGAATTGAATGAAGTTCACCATGTCTAAGGGTGGTTTCACATGGGCGTGTGTGTACATAGGTGCGCAACTATGTATGCCAAAAACAAGTGTGTGTGAAGGTCTGTGTATTGCCTTCAGGGAGCCGTGGCAATGGTCTGCCAGCACCCCTGAAGTCATTTTCAGGGAAGAGCTTTAAATAAAATATAAGCTCTTTCCTGAAAATCATCCCTTTTAGTGTAAAATAAATAAATAAATAAAAATTTTATATATATATATATATACACATACCTACCTGTCTTCCCCTGTGGGGAATAATGAATCCCCTAGCGCAGCTGTCACAGATGACAGTTGCGCTAGAGGATCTAGCTGCCGCCACCCCTCAATTATTTTTCAGGGAAGGGCTTTAAATATAAACCCTTCCCTGAAAAACAAGCCAAATTGGTGTAGAAAAAAACAAACATACTCACCTTTCTCGGCCATTCAATGAGTGACAGGCGAGAGCTGCCTGTGATTTGCTGAATGCCTCAGCCAATCAGGAGCAGCTCTTTCAGCAGGCGGGAATTTTAATTCCCCACCTGCTGAAAGAACCTCAGTGCAGAGCCAGGGACAGCGGAGACAGGATGCAGCTGAGCCCCGGCAGCTGAAGAAAGGTAAATATGTTGTTTTTTTTTTACACCAGTTTGGCTTGTTTTTCAGTGAAGGGTTTATATTTAAAGCCCTTCCCTGAAAAACAATTAAGGGGTGCCGGCAGCTGGATCCCCAACCACAGCTGTTACAGCTGCGCTAGGAAACTCTTTATTCCCCACGAGGATGAAGAATTCCTTAGCTGTGGCAGATGTGTTCTTGTTCCCCGCGGGGGACACGGCAGCAGCAGACAGATAAGGGTGTGTATATATATATATAAAAATTTTAACACTAAAATGTATGATTTTTAGGGAAGAGCTTATATTTAAAGCTCTTCCCTGAAAATAACTGAAGGGGTGCCGGCTGACTTTTGCCTTCAATGGAGCCACTGACAGCAGTTGTGGCTCCATTGCTGGCAATACGTGCATTCCTTATGGTGCACGCATGCCCTATCTTTACAGGCACATGCCTGTAAAATACAGACATGTGAACACACGATAGGGAATGCAGTTGTTGTAATAGATGCGTGTTTCTGTGCTGGTGTATGCACGCACATAAACAAGCTCGTGTGAAGGCACCCTAATTGTAAAGTTTATATAAGTGATTACAATATCAGAGCAAAAGGATTATTTATTAAAGGGAAGCTCCAGTACCCTTTTGAATTGCCTCTAGTTAGGATACATACAGGATTTATTACCCTGTTTAGCCACCTGTAGCTTGGATGCAAGATATGATGCGGGCAAGTATGTAGACTCTAGTAGGTTCCATATGGTATCCTGCGACATATCGGTCCAGATTTGCTGTAACCGAGCCTTTAGATCATGCAAACACATGCGCTGCCAAAGTCGGTGTCCCAGATGGTCCCATAATGTTCTATTGGTGATAAATCTGGCAACCGAGCAGCCACAGAAGTATGACTGCTGTGGAGGCTTCCTGTGGCCCCCTTGTGTGTGCAGGTGAGCATTATCTTGCAGGAAAATGCCTCTTGGAAGCTTCCATGAGAGGAACACATGTGGCTGCAGGATGTCCTGAACATATCACTGAGCTGTCATTATCCCTGGTACCAGTTCTAGGGGTGACCAACTGACATATGCAATGTTTCCCCTGACTATCACACCAGCAGTGGGGGTAATGTGCTGCCCCACAGCAAGGGCAGGATTGAGGCCCTGACTCCTAGGTCTCCAGACACCCATACCACCATCGTCAGTACCCAAATGAAACCTGGATTAGTTGCAAAAGAAAATCTAGCTCCACTCCCTAACAGTCCAGTTTCGAAGTTCACAACACCACTGCAAACAGAGATGATGCTGAGTGGTTGTCATAGGCTGTACACCCAATGGGTATTTGAGTCCAAATGTCTTTCAGCCAAGTGCCTGGGAATGGTTCCAATTGACACAGGGGCCTATAAAGATGGTGCCACCTGTTTCAGGATGGTGGACAACAAAACAGTTGGAGGTGTTTGTGCTTGTTGGTTGATCAGATGATCCTCTCTATTGATGTTTTGTCATGGGTGTTCTAAGCCCATGTGTGTGTGCCCTCATGCATTCACTGGTCCCAACACTTCCTAATAGTCTTTTCAGAATGACCCTGGTGGTGGGCATTTCATTGATAAGACCATGCAGCTTCTCACATCCCAATAATACTCCCCCTCTCAGACTCTGGTAACGGGGTTAAATCTCTTCTCTGTGTCGTAGAGGCGTCTAGTGGTCAACAAGGTCAGCACAAGTGGAAAAATAAGTCCACTATACACAAGGAGCCTCTGAGATCCTTTTAAAAGGCCAAGGGTGGAACCACTTATAGAGCCTCAGGTGGCAAGACCGTTCATCTAATCACACCACAACTCTCATCATTTACATATCTGCCTGAGATGGAACTGCATGCTGAATTTTACAGAAAAATGACAACTTCTGCTAGGGCATGGATTGTTTTTGACAATGAGTGTACATTACCAAATGCATGGATTAAAGTCTTGCTCTGATATGGGTTATTAGCCCATGTCTATCATTTATTCCATGATGACTTTTTGGCAAATGTGTTATTGATAGCATTAATCACTTCTTTATTTCTCAGGCTATATATAATAGGGTTTAATACCGGAGATGCTATGGCATAGAGAGCAGATACAACTTTGTCAGCTTCCAATTTGTTGCTGAATGCAGGTCGCACATATGTATAGATCACACCACCATAGAAGATTGTCACTACCGTAATGTGAGAAGCACATGTTGAGAAAGCCTTCTTTTTCTTCTCTGTGGATTTAATTTTCATAATTGTGGAAATGATATATGTATATGAAATAACAGTCAATATGAAACAAATCATTCCTAGCAAGACATCAGAGGCTACAATGACAACATCATTGACATATGTGTCAGAATTTGCCAGCTTTAGTACTGGTGGAATCTCACAGAAGAAGTGATCAATAACATTTGATTCCTTAAAGGACAGTTTTAGTATAAGGCATGTATGTAGCATTGAGTTTACTGAACCAAGTATCCAGGCAGCTCCAGCCAAAGCTACGCAGGCTGTTCTGCTCATTATAGTCTTGTAACGTAACGGGAAGCAAATTGCCACATATCTGTCATAAGCCATAACTGTCAGAAGAATCAGCTCAGTACTCAGAGCAGCAGTAAATAAATATAATTGGGAAATGCAGGCAGAATAGGAGATGTCCTTCTTATCTACAGCAAGTATCTGGAGGATCTTAGGGATAGCAGCAGTTGTGCAACAAATATCCAAGACTGAAAGATTAACAAGGAAAAAATACATTGGAGTGTGAAGTCGGGGATCAGTGCTAATAACCACAGTGATCAGAATATTTCCAGCTAATGCCATCATGTAGATCAATAAGAATATTGTAAAAAAGAGAGGCTGGAGGTATGGATAGTGGGACAGGCCCACAAGGAGGAATTGCATAGATGAAGTCTGATTCATCTTGGATGCCATTTCACAAAACCTGCAAAGCACAAATGTTCATTTACATAGAAGAAAATCACTTTCACATTCAAAATCTTGTTATCTGCGAAATGTATACAAATAAGCGTGATAGACTAAGGCCCAATGTCCACCGGTGGATTTTAATTATAAAATCTGCACGAGTCTTCCGTGCGGGAGATCCGCAGCTGTAGCCACCTATAGGGATGCATTAGCATCTGCAAGACAATTAAAAGCATGTGGATGTGATTTTCTTCCCGGCGTGTGGACATGCCGCGGATCCGCGGTAAAGCAGGAGATTTAATTAAAAAAAAAAATTGTACTGCACATGCATCCAGCACATGTACATATATGGTGCTTGCAGGTGAGCCTTAATGTGAAGCGTCATACATGTATGGTTCTAGAAAAGCTCGGACTAAGGAACTGAGCATACAGCTGTCTTATTGCTGCAATGGCCAGGATCTGTGCTATCTCAGATCCAAGCCATTAACCCCTTCATGACACGGCCCTTTTTTATTTTCCATTTTCGTTTTTTCCTCCCCCCCCCTTAAAAAAATCATAACTCCTTTATTTATCCATTGACGTTGCTGTATGAGGGCTTGTTTTTTGCGGGACGAGTTATATTTTTCAATGGTGCTATTTAATGTACCATATAATGTACTGAAAAACTTTAAAAAAATTCTAAGTGGTGTAAAATAAAAAAAAAACGACATTCCGCCAACTTTCAGTGCGTTTTGTTTCCACGGCGCACAAACTGCAACGCAAACGACATGATTACTTTATTCTATGGGTCAGTACAATTACTATGATACCAAACTTGTATAGTTTTTCTTTTTTACTATACTACTCTTTTTTTTTTCAAAGACATTTAATGTTTTTCAATTATTTTCTGCCGTCATCTTGTGCGCGCAATAACTTTAGTTTTTCGTCGACGTAGTTCAGCAATGGCTCATTTTTTGCAGAATGTCCTGTAGTTTCCGTTACTACTAATTCGGAATATGTACGACTTTTTGATCGCATTTTATTGTGTTTTTTCTGGGATACAGGGTGACTGAAAAAGTGCATTTCTGGTGTTCTCCATTTTTTATTTCGGACGACGTTCACCGTACAGGATAAATAATGCACTATTTTGATAGTTCGGACTTATACGGATGCGGCGATACCAAATATGTATTTTTATTTTATTATTTATACTTTTTTAATTAGAGATATAGCAAAAGGGGGGTGATTTAAACTTTTATTACTTTTTTTTTACAATTAAAAAAACTTTATTGCTCTTTTTTTAACTTAACTTTTAAGTCCCCCTGGGGGACTACAATAAGCGATTCTTTGATCGGTCCTGCAGTATGATCTATCTGCATACATACCCCGACGCTCCTGCAGTATGACCTCTCTGCACACATACCCCGACGGTCCAGGACGTAAATGTACGTCCTGGAGTGCGAAGGGGTTAAACCCCTTAGATGCCCCAATGAATAGCATGATGATGATTAATTGCATGGATGTAAGGCTTCTTTCACATGAGCGCATATCGGCCGGTCGTTTTCACAGCTGGACGATATACTCTACATTGTTAGGAAAAAATCTGGTGAACGGGCGCACAAATCAAACGTTTGTAAATGCGCCGACCTCACCAGGCCATCTCCCCTCCCTCCCCATTGCAGGCTCACCTGTCTTCCTCTCTGCTCGTTCTGTGCAATGGGAGGGGGTGGGACGGGGTGGAGCTAAGTGCTGGGCTGCCCCGCCTCCTCCCATTGACGGCTAAGGACAAGGGGTGGGGAGAGGGCGGGCACTTAGCTCCACCCCATCCTGCCTCTTGCCAATAGCATCAATGGGAGGAGGCGGGGCTGAACGGCACTTGGCTCCGCCCCTGCCCTCCCATTTCACAGAACGAGCTGGGAGGAAGACAGGTGAGCCTGCATAGGGGAGGAGAAAAGAGGAGTTTAGCCCACACACTGCTAAACTTTCTCCCACTTACGGCCACTGCCGTGGGCTCCCATAGGAGCCCATGCAGCAGCCAACGTATTCTGGCCCTAAACATAGTTCCAGAAATATGTTTTGGGTCCCACAAAAAAACGCCCGGTGCTATATTGGCTTGGCTGGGCATTTTTACGTCTCACAAATATGCCCATGTGATCTGATGCATTGGAATCCAATGCATCAGATCACAGCACATATCGGCTGGCCGTGAGAAGGCCGGCCGATGTGCACTCATGTGAAAGAAAGAAGCCTAAGCCAGAGAAAAAAATGAGAGAGTAAAAAAATGTGTTTTTTTTTTGTTTTTTTTAAAATAAAAAATGCATTATTGTTGGTATGAAAAACCAATTAAACAAAGAAATGCAAAGCAAAATTTATACTGTGACTTCGGTAATGACACGCACTATAGTATTATGAAACTATTTATCCCGTATGGTGATTACCGCAAAAAGAATGAAAAATTATGCTGGAATTGCTGTTTCCTTTTGTTTTATCGAGCTCCGAGAATGTCATTTACACTACTGGGGAAACACTATAAAAGCAAACCCCAGAAATAAATCACAGCACGGCTGTTTGGTTTTATTTCCATACATGAGCGCTCAGCCAATTAGCACAACCCTTTCTGGAGGCGGGGAGCCAGTCGGAGGACGTGACTGAGCGGTGGAGAGGTGAGTAATTTTTTTTTTCTTTTTTACCACTTATTAATGATTTTCAGGGAAGGGCTTATATTTCAAGCCCTTCCCCAATAATCATACTCCGGGGCTTGCCAGAAAGCACTGCTTTCAATGGGGTCAGCAGTAGTGCCGATCCCATTGAAAGCAATGTGATATCATTCTGCACTTCTGCCACAGCTGTGACAGAGGATTCCTTCATGCCCACAGAATTCTCCATATCTTTTCAATGGGGCTAGCGCTGCTGTCGCTGGCCCCATTGAAAGGACTGGTGATGTTCCAGCGATTTACCAGCGTTTTTCTTGCACTGAGATAGATAGATAGATAGATAGATAGATAGATATGACATAATGATAGATAGATATGAGATAATGATAGATAGATAGATAGATATGAGATAATGATAGATAGATATGAGATAATGATAGATAGATAGATATGAGATAGATGATAGATAGATAGATACGAGATACATATGAGATAGATATATAGATAGATATGAGATAGATATATAGATAGATATTAGACAGATAGATAGCTATGAGATGGATGATAGATAGATACATATGAGATAGATAAATAGATAGATACATCAGACTGCTGATAGCGGAGGTAAATATACTGGCAATACCGAGCTAAGGGGCTACATCACAGTACATCAGAAGTGATCGGAGAGCACCCAGAGGAGCTGTAATGTGTAATGGCCTGATTGCATTATTGATCGTGGAGAAATGTAGCCCGATCTTACTATATCCACAAAGGGCCTTTCATAGCTTCCTTGTTACAACGGTTACCGTCTAAGCACTATTGCCTAGAGTGTGGTTCTCTCTGATGCACACATGTCTGGATTGGCGGTCCTGAAGACACCCCCTCTTTAGGAGGACTAAAGTAAATCCTATATAAACGGCTGCAGTGGGAGCAGTTTAGTTGATAATAGGAGCCTACCATCAAGGCTGTTAGTCTGACGCTCCATTCCTAGAGATGAGCGAGCACACTCGTCCGAGCTTGATGCTCGTTCGAGCATTAGGGTACTCGAGATGCTCTTTACTCGAGACGAACACCACGCGGTACTCGAGTCAATTGCATTTCCTTCCCCGCATGCTTAGCGCCATTTTCTAGCCAATAGACATGCGGGGAAGGCATTACCACTTCCTGCTGTGACGTGCCAGCCCTTTCCCATCCCACAGTAGTGAGTGGCTGGGCCGATCAGGGGACCACCGAGTACTTAAACTGGTCCCACCCGCGGCTCGCCTCAGACGCATGCTGGCAGAGGTTAGGGAAAATGCTGCTGCTGATATAGGGAAAGTGTTAGAGTAGGATCCAGTCTTCAAGAACCCCAACGGTCCTTCTTAGGGCTACTCATTCTTCATAGTATTCATTACTGTTGTGGCTGGCTGGGAGCAGTGGTGCACCAATTTTTTTTTTTAAGTATCTCGGGCTGTGCAGGCCATTTCAACTATACCGTTCTCAGTTTGCAGTGTATTATGCAGAGTTTAGGGAAAGAGCTGCTTATATTGGGAAAGTGTTAGAGTAGGATCCTGTCTTCAAGAACCCCAATGGTCTTTCTTAGGGCTACATCTGACCTTGTGCATTATAGTTGTGGCTTGCTGGGAGTAGTAGTTCATCGATTTTTGTATTACGCATTTTTGTATTACTGGCCTAGGCCAGTTCTCAGCCTTTCAGCAATAGCGTTCTCAGGTTGCAGTGCCGTACAACCAGCTCTCACCGTGAAACTGCTCTCTAACATCTCCTAGCCTACTGCAAGCGACTTCAGTTATACCGTTCTCTGTCTGCAGTGCATTAGACACAGAGTGTTGGGGCACAGCTACTTCTATAGGGTAAGTTATACACTATACAGTCCTGATCCTCCGTGCAAGAACCCCAAAGCTCCTTCTTAGGGCTACATCTGACCGTGTGCATTATAGTTGTGGCTTGCTGGGAGTAGTAGTGCATTAATTTTTGTATTATGCATCTAGGGCCTAGGCCTTTTCCAGCCTTTCAGTAATTGCGGTCTCAGCCTGAAGTGCCATACAAACAGCTCTCACTGTGAAATTGCTCTGTAATATTTCCTAGCCTACTGCAAACGACTTCGGTTATACCGTTCTGTGTCTGCAGTGCATTAGACAGAGGTCTCACCGCTAAACAGTACTGTAATATTTCCTGGGCCACTGCAAAGTATTTCAGCTCTGCCGCTGTGCAGAGCATCTCACAATACCCTTTCCTTGATGGGGTTGAGATAGCCATAGTTACCAGCACTATCCACTGGCATTAGAGTCTTCTCCCACTCCACACAGCCTCTATTATCTACAAGTCTCTGCGAGCAGTAAATTACCCCTAGGTATCAGTGCAAGACAGCGGGTTAATTTTTTCAAGTCACAGCATAGAGCCTCCGCTATCTACAAGTTTCTGTGTGCAGTGAATTAAGCCACAGTTCTCAGTGCTGTACAGTGGGGTAGTTTATTTGAGGCCTGCTCTATTCTTAATCTGCCATGATGAGGAGTAGGGGTAAGTGTTGAGGACGTGGACATGGACGTGGACGTCCAAGTGAGGGTGAGGGCACAGGCCGAGTTCCTGGGCGTAGTGAATCACAGCCGGCTGTTGCGGGATTAGGAGAGAGTCAAGTTTCTGGGCTCCCCAGCTTCATATGACAATTTACGGGTCCGCGTGGTAGACCTTTATTACAAACAGAGCAGTGTGAGCAGGTCCTGTCGGGGATGGCAGAAATTGCGCCCAGCAATGTATCGACCACCCAGTCTTCTACGCAGTCCACTACTCCTGGCCTAGGGACTGTAACTCTGAATCCTCTGGCTGCTGTTCCTCCTTCCTCCCAGCCTCCTTACTCCATGAAAATGGCATATTCTGAGCAGGCAGACTCCCCGAAACTGTTCTCGGGTCCCTGCCATGAGTGGGAAAAAAATGGTTCCTCTCTCACCTGAGGAGTTTGTCATGGCCGAGTCCGGGTGATGAGGCTGGGGACTTCTGGCAACTGTCTCAAGAGCTTTTTGTGGGTGAGGATGATGAGACACAGTTGTCTGTCAGTGAGGTAGTAGTAAGGGCAGTAAGTCTAAGGGAGGAGCGCACAGAGGATTTGTAGGAATAGCAGCTGGAAGACGAGGTGACTGACCCCACTTGGTTTGCTAAGCCTACTGAGGACAGGGCTTCAGAGGAGGAGGCAAGTGCAGCAGCAGGACAGGTTGGAAGAAGCAGTGGAGTAGCCATGGGTAGAGGCAGGGCCAGAGCGAAGAATCCCCAACTGTTTCCCAAAGCACCCCCTCGCGGCAAACCTCCGTGCAGAGGTCTAGGTGTTCAAAGGTATAGATGTTTTTTAGTGATAGCGCGGACAACCGACAAACAGTCGTGTGCAAACTGTGTTGCACCAAGATCAGCCGGGGAGCCACCACTACCAGCCTCACCACCACCAGCATGCGCAGGCATATGATGGCAAAGCACCCCACAAGGTGGGACGAAGGACATTCACCACCTTCGGGTCACACCAGTGCCTCTTTCCCTGTGCCCCAGCCTGCCACACAGATCCAATCCCCCTCCCGGGACACAGGCACGAGCGCCTCCTGGCCTGCACCCACACCCTCACCTCCACCGTCCTCCACTCCATCCAGCAATGTCTCTCAGCGCAGCGTTCAGCTGTCGCTAACACAGGCGTTGGAGCAAAAGCGGAAATACGCCGCCACCCACACGCACAAGCTTTAAACATGCACATTGCCAAATTAATCAGCCTGGAGAGGCTGTTGTACAGGCTTGTGGAAATGGAGGCTTTCAAACACATGATGGCAGCCGCGGTCCTGCGCTAGTCGGTCCCTAGTCGCCACTATTTTTCCCGGTGTGCTTTCCCAGCCCTACACCAGCACATCTCCCGCAACATAAATCGTGCCATCACCAACGTGGTTACTGCGAAGGCCCACTTAACCACAGACACGTGGACAAGTACTGGCGGGCAGGGCCACTATATCTCCCTGACGGCACATTGGGTAAACTTGGTGGAGGCTGGGACCGAGTCAGAGCCTGGGACCGCTCACGTCCTACCCACACCCAGAATAGCGGGTCCTACCTCGGTGCTGGTATCTTAGTGTGAGATGTTTCTTTGTTAGCCTTTAGTTTTAGTGACATCACTAAAGGTTATGTTTTAGGTCCAAACCAGTGAACAAAATGCCTTTCCTCTCATGGAATGGTTGGAAAAACTTGATTACCACATATATCATCATTTATCTTATACATAATCTTTACATTGCCAAATACAGTTCCCAAACATTTCTTCAAAAAACTTAAAACCCTCCTTATTCAATTTATCTAGAATCACGGCAGGCCGAGAATAGCCTACTCTTATCTAACTGAAAAAGAAATAAAAGGAGATTTTGTCTTTCAGAGCATTCACCACTATTACCAAGCTAATAACCTCGCCACGTGGCTTTCCATAGTAGATCCCTCAACAGACTCCCCGACAATCAACATACAAAAGTCGCTTCTACCACCCGAGCTACATTTTTTGCTCTGGCACAATTCCCCGCTTAAAAACTATAAGCACCTCCTTAGCCATATTACCATTGGCACAATTAAAACTGTACAAGAAATCCGCAATGTAATTCCAGACTCACTCAACCTTTGCCCTAAGATTCCGGCCTTACTGATACCCTCAATCTTAGCCAAGAAACCCTTAAAAGTTCCAAAAATTTGGAATGATTTAAAATCATTGACTGTATATAACATTATTAATGAAGTAAAACTAGACATCGCTGACCAACTGAATACTTTTAATAATTATAATCTTTATTTGTATAGTGGCAACTTATTCCACAGCGCTTTTATACAAAAAAGCCTGGATACTTTTCTGGAGAGACTGGACATCTTTCAAACTACAAAAAATGTCAAACCCTGTACAAAAATAAACTTAGAGATCCACTCTGGTTCAAAATGTATGCCTCCCTTCCATCCCTCCTGAGCAAACTTACCTCAAAATTTAATAAAGGCTTATTATTAATTTCCACTTCTACCAAACCATAGTACTTGAGAGAATGAGAGAAGGAGTTAGGGAGCACATTCTCTAGAGAGAATACCACTAAAATACTTATTATCTCCCACGGGTTCAGTAGATATGTCTGTATCGAGGAAAACTCCAAACATTTAACAAGATGGTATAAGACAACTGAAAGTCTGGCTAGATCAAAACTTAACATCTCGGATTGTTGCTGGTGATGTGGCATTGACAGGGGCTCATTGCTCCACATCTGGTGGAAATGCCCTAAAATCACAACTTTTTGGTCACAAATATTAGAACACATTAACAAAATATGCTCAACTCATGTTAAACTATCTCCAGTAAATATCCTCTTATGGAAACCCTGCTCTAGTCTTCATCCCACTAGTAAAATCATTCCAACTTTCCCTAATGCCCGCTGCTAAAATTCTTATCTCCCTGGTGGGGTGCAAAACCTAGCCTCCTACTTTCTCTTAATGGGCAGAAAAAAAAATTGCAGTTATGGCACTTCGAAGAAATTGTGAATTGGGAAAATGGTACAATGCACAATCTTCTGGACATTTGAAAGCCCTGGTAATCCATTGCCTCAAATGGTATCATTGCCTCAATGATGGTATACTTCTCCTCAAATGCTATCATTCTCTGACAAAACTGTCACGTGGTGTTTGCAATACACCAAAATCCCCCACATGCTCCAACTCCCCAGATTAACCCACGCTATATAAACCAGACGAGGTGTACTATATGTTGATGAATAATTCTGAGAAAGATGTACGTGTAAAAAGATAAGGGTACGATAAGTCACCACCTGTATCCTCCAAGACTGGGTTGAAGCATTATGTAAATACAAAAAATATCTTAACTAGGAAGCCCTACTCTCTCCAATAAATTGAGAGAAAACAGAGGAAACATTAACCCATTAAACATTAACAAAAGAGGAAACATTAACCCAGACTATACCACGCGCATATTTGGAAACTCAAATCGTTACCTATTTTTTTACATATTTGCGAGAGAGACTTTCTTGATATGACTGTCATCATAAAGTTTATATGCTATTGTATTTTCTGTGTCTTGTTTTGTTTTTTTTCTGTTCGTCATATACGCACAGCAGTAACTTTGTAGGGAGCTTTGACCCCCTGTATGCTTTACTAATACAAGTCTGCTTGTGATTTTATAACAAGTAGTTGGAAAGTCAATATTATTAGGGACCTGCGCATCCCACTTAATTATGTTTTTTTATTATACTCTTGAAGACCTTTCAATTGGATTATATGTAACCTGCATTTCATTTATCTGACTCTTAAGAAAATGAAATTGTTGAAAAAATATATGTTATGGACTTTTGTTTTAAATAATTTCATACATGAAACCTATTAGTCTGTCTGTGTGTCTGTCTGTTTGTCCTTTATGCGCTACTACACCATTCATCCGATCGCCATGAAACTTTGGGAAGTTGTTGAGTACACTCCTGGGAAGATTATAGGCATAGTACATCTATCCTATGATAAATGGCGCGCGTGCGAGTGTCGTCGACAGTTACGCACCCCCCCACGTAGATCGTTCGATTTCCATCATTGCCACTAATTCTCTCACTTCCCAATGTCATAGAAACTTGAAATTTGGCACGAGCATTGATTATGTCATAAATAGGAAAAGCTAATGGGTCCCAACTCAATTATTCAATTTTAAGCGCAAAAGAATTAGCGTCCAAATTTTACGTACGGAATCTAATTCTCTCACTTCCCAATGTCATAGAAACTTGAAATTTGGCATGAGCATTGATTATGTCATAAATAGGAAAAGCTAATGGGTCCCAACTCAATTATTCAATTTTAAGCGCAAAAGAATTAGCGTTCAAGTTTTACGTACGGAATGTAATTTTCTCATTTTACGGTGTTATAGAAACGTGAAATTTGGCACGAGCATTGATTATGTCATAAATAGGAAAAGCTAATGTGTCCTAACTCAATTATTCAATTTTAAGTGCAAAAGAATTAGCGTTCAAATTTTACGTACAGAATCTAATTCTCTCACTTCCTGATGTCATCTATATATATAAAAATGAATGTATGTCTGTCTGTCTGTCCTTTATGCATTACTACACCATTCATCCAATCGCTATGAAACTTTGGGAAGTTGTTGAGTACACTCCCGTGAAGATTACTGGCGTAGTACAACTATCCTACGATATATGTCGCGCGTGTGAGCATCATCGACAGTTATGCCCCCCAGACAAAGATCGTTTGATTTCCATTTCAAGCACGAAAGCAAAAGGCATTACGAGCAAGCGTGTTCAACTACAAAATGATGCATCCGCCGAACGTTTCACAAGACAATTGCTGGATATTAAGAATGCTGAGGTAAAATGAAAGCTGTGCTGTGATTGGTTGCTATTTCTTATACTGCTGAGGTAACATGAAAGCTGTGCTGTGATTGCTTGCTATATATTATACTGCTGAGGCAACATGAAAGCTGTGCTGTGATTCGTTGCTATATATTATACCGCTGAGGTAAAATGAATGCTGAGCTGTGATTGGTTGCTATTTTTTATATTGCTGAGGCAGAATAAAAGTTGCGCTGTGATTGGTTATTTCTCTTTCTGCTGAGGTAACATCAAAGCTGTGCTGTGATTGGTTGTTATATATTATACTGCTGAGGTAACATGAAAGCTGCGCTGTGATTGGGTGTTATATATTATAAAGCTGAGGTAACATGTAAGCTGCGCTGTGATTGGTTGTTATTTATTAAACCACTAAGGTAACATGAAAGCTGCGCTGTCATTGGTTGTTATCTAGATATATAAAAATGATTGGAAGTATTTGCCCTCATAGCAAAGATTACAGGCACTTACGTGAAAAAGAGTCTTCAGCTTGCACTTTTACTGTTAGAATGTGATGATATACCCAATTCACCTGGGTTGTGGATATGCCACTTCCTGTTGACAGCAAAACTTATTATTACAAGAAATTGGAGAACACGCTCTACTCCGCACATTAAAGAACTTCTAGATACCCTAGCAGACCATTATGATTATGAAAAAATACACGCTAAATCGAAAAATTCCATACATCGTTTTAATTCAATCTGGAAATTTTGGCGACAGTTCTGGTTATTAGTTAATCACAATAGGATTTGCTATAAAGTTATTAATAGTATATGCAATTACAGTGTAAGTGGAGATATGTAATTCTGATTAACGCTATTCTACAAGTTAATGCATACATGTCATCTATATAAGTTTTATCTTGATGCTTGTTTTTATGTTTTCATATCTGTATAACTGGAAAATGTTATGATTGAAACATGATGTTATTGCAATGGTAATGAAGATCACCTATTTTGCATTATACTTGTATGATTTTTCTTGAAAATCAAATAAAAACTATTTTGGAAAAAAAAAACAAAAAAACCCCCCGAATGTATGTATGTCTGTCTTCGCAGCAACGCGCGACGGGTAAGCTGGTCTTATATATGAAATCCAAAATCTGTTCATTTGTGTCGTATATAAATACACAGTTCTGGTCCAATTTGAGTGAAATTTTGCCTGAGCATTCTTTCAGCACCAGGCGATTAATTAAAAATGGAAAACTCACAACCTCCCCTGTAATTTTTCTTGCCAATAGCTACCAGTCACAGCTCAGCTTTCAATTCTTATACTGCTGAGGAAGAACAGAGGCAAAAAAATTCAAAAGGAAAGTAGAGGAGCAAGAGACACCGATCACAAACTAAAATGTTTTTACACAAAAGCACAGAGCATGGAAAACAGACAAAAAGAATTGGAGCTCCTAACACAGGAAGAGAAATATCATGTCATAGGTATTACAGAAACATGCTGGAATGATACACATGATTGGAGGCTTGAAGGATACAACTTATTTATAAGAAACAAACCAACAAAAGGGGATGAGGTATTGTGTTGTATGTTAGGAAAACATTAATCTCCACAGAGATTCAAGCTTCAGAGCATGGTTGTTCTATAGAAACTGTTTGATACAAGGAGAGAACAACAGAAAGGACACTATTGTAGGCATTTACTATAGGCCACCTGGACAAGCAGAAGATATTGATGAACTCTTTCTACATCAGATGGCTAAGCTCTCAAAAAAGCATAACCTAGTGATTATGGGAGATTTTAATTATGCAGACATTTGTAGGTAAAAGTAATGGATCCAACAAATTCTTATCCACTCTTGCTAACAACTTTATCTTCCAAAAAGTCGAAGAGAAAACAAGGGGATCTGCTACCTTGGACCTAATTCTTACCAACAGGGAGGAAATGGTTGAGGAAGTAAGGGTGTCTGGGACCTTATGAGGCAGTGATCATGTTATCCTTGAATTTTGGATAAAAAGGGAAGGAAGACCTCAGAAAACTCAGACCTCAAGGTTAGATTTTAGAAAGGCAAATTTCAATGACCTCAGAAAGAGGGTAGGAAAAATCCAATGGCTTGATGTTCTTAAGGATAGAAATGTCCAAGAAGGTTGGGAAATATTGTGAAATGAGATTCTTAACCCTTTCCAATCCACTGTCTGACACCTTCCTACATTCTGATTGAAGCTTGCACAGCTCCAATTTCAGAAGACGACCGACGGGGTATTCTTACCGTCTATTGTCTGACACTCTGCTGTTGGAGCCTCTCTGGCACACACACACACTGGCTTTAACCAGCAGATGGCACCGTTGTATAAAAGCAAAAAGAGAAAGCCTTTTAGGAACCCCTGAATCCAAAATTGGATTGGAAAGCATTAAGGCACAATCGTTAACAATCCCTAAAAGAAGGATGAATGGGAAGTATTTAAAGAAACCGAGATGGATGAACACAGAACTTACACACATGTTAAAAATGAAGAAATATATGTTTATCAAATGGAAAGCGGGGGAATGTCTAAAGAATAATATAATGCGGTCTGCAGAAACTGTAGGGCAAGTATCAGAAAAGCTAAAGCGGATAATAAATTGAGGCTTGCAAAAGAGGCCAAAAGTAATAAAAAAGGATTTGGGGGGTATCTCAAAGGCAAAAGAAAAGTCAAAGATGCTATTGGATGCTTACAAGATGAAAACTGTAAATTGGTTAAAAAAGATGTTGAGGAGGCCGAACATTTAAATTCCTATTTTGTATCTCTTTTTCTCTCAGAAAGTAGAAGAAATATTAATTGATCTTCCCGTGCTATCGGGGGAATACCAGAATGCAGGCTATCTATAAGCAGAGAGATAGTGAGGGAACACTTAGCTAACTTAAATGAATTCAGGTCTCAAGGTCCAGATGAATTAAATGCTAGGATGCTAAAGGAAGCAGCAGAGGTAATTGCTGAACCACTCACTATAATCTTTGAAAATTCCTGGAGAACAGGAGAAGTCCCAGAAGATTGGAAAAGGGCAAATGTTGTCCCTATCTTCAAAAAAGGGGAGAAGGTGGATCCAAAAAACTACAGACCTGTGAGCCTGACTTCCATGCCAGGAAAGATCCTTGAACAAATTATTAAACAGCATGTATGCAATCTAATTTCCTTCTATGACAGTATTACCAACAGGGTTGGTCAGGGAAATGTGGTGGATATAGTTTATCTTGACGTTTATCTAGTAAAGCATTTGACAAATATCTCATACTATACTTATTATGTATGCAAGTACTTGGATGAAAATGGAGTAATTAACCAGAGCCAGCATGGTTTTTTGTAACAAACAAGTCATGCCAGACTAATCTAATATCCCTCTATGACAGTATAACCGACTGCAATGATCAGAAAAATGTTGTGGATATAGTTTGTCTTGACTTTAGTAAGCCATTTGACAAAGTATCTCATACCATACTTATTGAAAAAATGACCAAATATCGGATTGACAAGGCAACTGGTGGATTCACAACTGGCTGAGTGATCGTACTCACTTCACATCCAAGTGGGAGAATGTATCAAGTGGGGTACCACAAAGCTCTATCTTTGGCCTAGTGTTGTTCAACATTTTTATAAATGATCTGGAGGAGGGAATTGATGGGAAACTGATCAAATTTTCCAACAACACAAAGCTAGGAGGGATAGCTAATAGAGATGAGCGAACGTACTCGTCCAAGCTTGATGCTCGTTCGAGTATTAGGGTGTTCGAGATGCTCGTTACTTGAGACGAGTACCACGTGATGTTCGAGTTACTTTCACTTTCATCTCTGAGACATTAGCGCGCTTTTCTGGCCAATAGAAAGACAGGGAAGGTATTACAACTTCCTCCTGTGATGTTCCAGCCCTATACCACCCCCCTGCAGTGAGTGGCTGGGGAGATCAGGTGTCACCCGAGTATTTAAATCTGCCCCGCCCGCGGCTCGCCACAGATGCATTCTGACAGAGATCAGGGACAGTGCTGCTGATGCTGCTGCTGCTATAGGGAGAGCGTTAGGAGTTATTTTAGGCTTGAAGAACCCCAACGGTCCTTCTTAGGGCCACATCTGACCGTGTGCAGTACTGTTGAGGCTGCTGTGAGCAGTGTTGCACTTTTTTTTTTGTATATCGGGCGTGCAGAGCATTGCGTCCTAAGTCTGCAGTAATTTTACATAGTATAGGGCCAGTAGTGGTGAGG
The DNA here is from genome assembly GCF_035609145.1 of Eleutherodactylus coqui. Classification (NCBI taxonomy): domain Eukaryota; kingdom Metazoa; phylum Chordata; class Amphibia; order Anura; family Eleutherodactylidae; genus Eleutherodactylus; species Eleutherodactylus coqui. The sequence goes on from NC_089841.1 coordinate 257,082,966, forward strand.
CAGGGACAGTGGGAAAGGTGAAAGAGATATACCATGTCACGCTCCCTACCATCTCTCCAGACCCACCTACCTACAGTACCTACAGGAACCTTAAGGCCATTCACACCCAGGACTTTGCTGAATCCCTACAGTCCTCTCTGTCCCCCATCTCTCTCCTCTCCTGCCCCAACCTGGCTGCCGCTCACTACAACACCGCTCTCAAACATGCCCTGGATGAAGCGGCGCCCCCCAGAACCTGAGCCATTCGATGTAGAACACGGCAACCCTGGCTCACACCTCAAACACGCTTCATCCGGCGGTGCTCTAGAAGCGCTGAACGGCTGTGGAGGAAATCGCAAACGGCCGCAGACTTCCTCCACTACAAATTCATGCTCAGAACCTACAACCTCGCCCTCCACCATGCCAAACAAGTCTACTTCACCTCTCTAGTCTCCTCATTATCGCACAACCCTAAACGGCTCTTTGATACTTTTCACTCCCTTCTCAGCCCAAAACCGCAGCCCCCAGTGACGGATCTCAGTGCTGAAGAGCTGGCTGCTTACTTCAAAAAGAAAATAGACGACATCCGTCAGGAAATAACTTCCCAATCCCAGACTAGCCCTGACCCTAGTCTTGTCAGCACTGCATCTAGCTCCTGCTCACTGTCTGTACTCAGACCAGCGACAGAGGAAGAAGTCTCCAAATTGCTCTTCTCTGCTCGCCCCACCACCTGCGCTAGCGACCCTCTCCCCTCACACCTCCTCCGTTCCTTCTCCCCAGTGGTCATCTCCCATCTCACCACTATATTCAACCTCTCTCTGACCTCTGGCATCTTTCCCTCTTCTTTCAAACATGCCATCATATCCCCACTGCTAAAGAAACCGACTCTGGACGCGACCGATGCTGCAACTACCGACCCATCTCAAACCTCCCCTTCATCTCCAAACTACTAGAACGCCTGGTTTACTCCCCCCTTGTAAGCTATTTATCAGAGAACTCTCTCCTAGACCCCCTACAGTCTGGCTTCCGACCTCAACACTCGACAGAAACTGCCCTTACTAGGGTATCCAATGACCTACTGACAGCCAAATCGAGGGGCGATTACTCCCTACTGATCCTCCTCGACCTTTCTGCAGTGTTTGACACTGTTGACCACAAACTCCTCCTCAGTATGCTACGCTCCATTGGCCTAAAGGACACTGCCCTCTCCTGGTTCTCCTCTTACCTATCTGACCGCTCTTTCAGTGTCTCCTTTGCTGGCTCTACCTCCCCTCCTCTTCCCCTTGCTGTTGGGGTCCCCCAGGGCTCGGTCCTTGGCCCCCTTCTCTTCTCTATCTACACAGCCCCTATTGGACAAACCATCAGGAGTTTTGGCCTCCAATACCACCTGTACGCTGATGACACCCAGCTATACACCTCTGCCCGTGACAGCTCTGCACCCTTCCTCCCAAACATCACCGACTGTCTGTCCGCTGTCTCTAACACTATGTCCTCTCTCTACCTAAAACTAAACCTCTCTAAAACTGACTTACTGGTATTTCCGCCCTCCACTAACCGACCTCATCCTGACATCTCCATCTCAGTGTGTGGTGCCACCATAACTCCTAGACAACACGCCCGCTGCCTTGGGGTCATATTTGACTCTGATCTCTCTTTTGCCCCCTACATCCAATCTCTGGCCTGAACATGTCAGCTGCACCTCAAGAACATCGCAAGAATCCGCTCTTTTCTCACTGTGGAGAGGTTAAAAACGCTTATTGTCGCCCTCATCCACTCCCGGCTCGATTACTGCAACTCGTTGCTGATCGGCCTCCCCTGCACCAGACTCTACCCTCTCCAGTCCATCCTGAATGCGGCAGCCAGGCTCATCTTCCTGTCCAGCCGCTACTCGGACGCCTCTGCCCTGTGCCAGTCACTGCACTGGCTGCCCGTTAAATACAGAATTCAATTCAAACTCGCTACCTTCATCCACAAAGCCCTCCACAGTGCAGCGCCACCCTATATCGCCTCCCTTATCTCAATCCATCAACCAGCCCGGGCTCTCCGCTCTGCTAATGAAACCAGACTGAGTGCCCCTTTCATTCGAACTTCTCATTCCCGCCTCCAAGACTTCTCCAGAGCAGCACCTGTCCTCTGGAACGCACTACCAAAGGCTACCCGAGCAATCCAGGACTCGCAGAACTTCAGGCGTGCTCTAAAAACGCACCTCTTCAGGGAGGCATACCGAATTCCCTAAAAAAACCTCTCTGTACTCCGCCTGATAACATGCTCCCTGACCTACTGACTGCAATCCCTGCTAGCCATCATAAACCGCTCCTGCAGTCACACCGTTTCTGCCGTCACACGGCTAAATATCTGACCATTGTCTATGTGTATAACATCGCTCACACTTCGCCATACCGTGCACATCTCCAGCCCCTTTACCCTCTGTATCACCCCATTACTTGTAGTATGTAAGCTCGTTGGAGCAGAACCCTCACCCCTATTGTTTCCATCAACTGATTACTATATGTAACCGTGGTTCTGTAATGTTTGTATTTTGTCTTTCTGTATTCCCCCCTGTCTATGTAAGCGCTGCGGAATATGTTGGCGCTATACAAATAAAGTTTATTATTATTATTATTATTATTATATACTGTCTATATAGGCAGTGGGCTTTTTCAAACAAATTTGGGAAAAATACTATCTTTGGGCTGCCTGTGACCGTCTTGAGTGTACTGCGTCTCTGCTGGGGGTAGTAGTCCCAATTAATACGCAGCTAAGTGTTACAGCAGGGTTGCGCAAAATTGTTTCCTGGCTCTGCGTTGCCCGTTACATCACCGCCGTCATCCCGTCCAGAGGGCAACAGTCTGCAGTAATTTTACATAGTATAGGGCCAGTACTGGTGAGGCAGGGACAGTGGGAAAGGTGAAAGAGATATACTGTCTATATAGGCAGTGGGCTTTTTCAAACAAATTTGGGAAAAATACTATCTTTGGGCTGCCTGTGACCGTCTTGAGTGTACTGCGTCTCTGCTGGGGGTAGTAGTCCTAATTAATACGCAGCTAAGTGTTACAGCAGGCTTGCGCAAAATTGTTTCCTGGCTCTGCGTTGCCCGTTACATCACCGCCATCATCCCGTCCAGAGGGAAACAGTCTGCAGTAATTTTACATAGTATAGGGCCAGTAGTGGTGAGGCAGGGACAGTGGGAAAGGTGAAAGAGATATACTGTCTATATAGGCAGTGGGCTTTTTCAAACAAATTTGGGAAAAATACTATCTTTCGGCTGCCTGTGACCGTCTTGAGTGTACTGCGTGTCTGCTGGGGGTAGTAGTCCTAATTAATACGCAGCTAAGTATTACAGCAGGCTTGCGCAAAATTGTTTCCTGGCTCTGCGTTGCCCGTTACATCACCGCCATCATCCCGTCCAGAGGGAAGCAGTATACATATATACGCTGCCTACAGTATCTGTCTGCTGTCTCAGCTCAGCCTTTAAAAAAATAGAAGCAAAATACTTAAGGCCTACTAGTGGCCTTTGGACACTTGACTGCTTCTGCACTGCGAATTCCACTAGCTCAGTCATACGCACCTACGTCTGACTTCAAGCTTGTGCAAAATTCTTTCCTGGCTCTGCTGTGCGTTCCGTAAGCGAAGTCAGCCTCCAACCACAGGCCAATAAGCGGCACATTTAATTACAGGGTTCTGTTTCTGCACTACTGGTAATACACCATGCTGAGTGGTAGGGGTAGGCCTAGAGGACGTGGACGCGGGTGAGGACGCGGAGGCCCAAGTCAGGGTGTGGGCACAGGCCGAGCTCCTGATCCAGGTTTATCGCAGTCGACTGCTGCGGGATTAGGAGAGAGGCACGTTTCTGGCGTCCCCAGATTAATCTCACAATTAATGGGTCCACGCGGTAGACCTTTATTAGAAAATGAGCAGTGTGTCAGGTCCTGTCGTGGATGGCAGAAAGTGCATCCAGCAATCTATCGACCACCCAGAGTTCTACGCCGTCCACTGCTGCAACTCTGAATCCTCTGGCTGCTGCTCCTCCTTCCTCCCAGCCTCCTCACTCCATTACAATGATACATTCTGAGGAGCAGGCAGACTCCCAGGAACTGTTCTCGGGCCCCTGCCCAGAATGGGCAGCAATGGTTCCTCTCCCAGCGGAGGAGTTTGTCGTGACCGATGCCCAACCTTTGGAAAGTTCCCGGGGTCCGGGGGATGAGGCTGGGGACTTCCGGCAACTGTCTCAAGACCTTTCAGTGGGTGAGGAGGACGATGACGATGAGACACAGTTGTCTATCACTCAGGTAGTAGTAATTGCAGTAAGTCCGAGGGAGGAGCGCACAGAGGATTCGGAGGAAGAGCAGCAGGACGATGAGGTGACTGACCCCACCTGGTTTGCTAAGCCTACTGAGGACAGGTCTTCAGAGGGGGAGGCAAGTGCAGCAGCAGGGCAGGTTGGAAGAGCCAGTGCGGTGGCCAGGGGTAGAGGCAGGGCCAGACCAAATAATCCACCAACTGTTTTCCAAAGCGCCCCCTCGCGCCATGCCACCCTGCAGAGGCCGAGGTGCTCAAAGGTGTGGCAGTTTTTGACTGAGAGTGCAGATGACCGACGAACTGTGGTGTGCAAGGTTTGTCGCACCAAGATCAGCCGTGGAGCCACCACCACCAGCCTCACCACCACCAGCATGCGCAGGCATATGATGGCCAAGCACCCCACAAGGTGGGACGAAGGCCGTTCACTGCCTCCGGTTTGCACCACTGCCTCTCCCCCTGTGCCCCAACCTTCCACTGAGATCCAACCCCCCTCTCAGGACACAGGCACGACTGTCTCCTGGCCTGCACCCACACCCTCACCTCCGTTGTCCTCGGCCCCATCCAGCAATGTCTCTCAGCGCACCGTCCAGCCGTCGCTAGCGCAAGTGTTTGAGCGCAAGCGCAAGTACGCAGCCACGCACCCGCACGCTCAAGCGTTAAACGTGCACATAGCGAAATTGATAAGCCTGGAGATGCTGCCGTATAGGCTTGTGGAAACGGAGGCTTTCAAAAACATGATGGCGGCGGCGGGCCCGCGCTACTCGGTTCCCAGTCACCACTACTTTTCCCGATGTGCCGTCACAGCCCGGCACGACCACGTCGCCCGCAACATTGTACGCGCCCTCACCAACGCGGTTACTGGCAAGGTCCACTTAACAACGGACACGTGGACAAGCACAGGCGGGCAGGGCCACTATATCTCCCTGACGGCACATTGGGTGAATTTAGTGGAGGCTGGGACCGAGTCTGAGCCTGGGACTGCTCACGTCCTACCCACCCCCAGAATTGCGGGCCCCAGCTCGGTGCTGGTATCTGCGGCGGTGTATGCTTCCTCCACTAAACCACCCTCCTCCTCCTACGCAACCTCTGACTCGCAATCAAGATGTGTCAGCAGCAGGACGTCGCCAGCAGTCGGTGTCACGCGGCATGGCAGCACAGCGGTGGCCAAGCGTCAGCAGGCCGTGCTAAAACTACTCAGCTTAGGAGAGAAGAGGCACACGGCCCACAAACTGCTGCAGGGTCTGAAAGAGCAGACCGACCGCTGGCTTTCGCCGTTGAGCCTCCAAGCGGGCATGGTCGTGTGTGACAACGGCCGTAACCTGGTGGCGGCTCTGCAGCTCGGCAGCCTCACGCATATGCCGCAGGACAAGCAAGCACCTCCAGGGCATACAGCGCGAGTTCAGGCCACGTGTCCAGCTTCGACACCCAGTAGTTGTAGGTGGCAGAGGCGTCACGGAGGACGGTCGTGCGATCGGCTACGTACTCCCTCACCATCCTTTTACAGTGCTCCCGCCGACTCAGCCTTGACTGGGGAGCGGTGACACAGTCTTGCTGGGGAGCCATAAAGCTGTCCAGGCCCTTAAAGACTGTTGCACTGCCTGGGCTGTACATGCTGCTCGATCTCCGCACCTCCCCTGCTACCTGGCCCTCGGAACTGCGCCTTCTGCCACTAGCGCTGTCGGATGGGAATTTTACCATCAGCTTGTCCGCCAGGGTCCTGTGGTATAGCAACACTCTCGAACCCCTTTCCTCTTCGGGAATGAGAGTGGGAAGGTTCTCCTTATAGCGTGGGTCGAGCAGTGTGTACACCCAGTAATCCGTAGTGGCCAGAATGCGTGTAACGCGAGGGTCACGAGAAAGGCATCCTAACATGAAGTCAGCCATGTGTGCCAGGGTACCTGTACGCAACACATGGCTGTCTGCACTAGGAAGATCACTTTCAGGATCCTCCTCCTCCTCCTCCTCCTCAGGCCATACACGCTGAAATGATGACAGGCAAGCAGCATGGGTACCGTCAGCAGTGGGCCAAGCTGTCTCTTCCCCCTCCTCCTCATCCTCCTCATGCTCCTCCTCCTCCTCCTGAACGCGCTGAGATATAGACAGGAGGGTGCTCTGACTATCCAGCGACATACTGTCTTCCCCCGGCTCTGTTTCCGAGCGCAAAGCGGCTGCCTTTATGGTTTGCAGGGAACTTCTCAAGATGCATAGCAGAGGAATGGTGACGCTAATGATTGCAGCATCGCCGCTCACCACCTGGGTAGACTGCTCAAAGTTTCGAAGGACCTGGCAGATGTCTGCCAACCAGGCCCACTCTTCTGAAAAGAATTGAGGAGGCTGACTCCCACTACGCCGCCCATGTTGGAGTTGGTATTCCACCATAGCTCTACGCTGCTCATAGAGCCTAGCCAACATGTGGAGCGTAGAGTTTCACCGTGTGGGCACGTCGCACAGCAGTTGGTGCACTGGCAGATTAAACCGATGTTGCAGGGTGCGCAGGGTGGCAGCGTCCGTGTGGGACTTGCGGAAATGTGCGCAGAGGCGGCGCACCTTTCCGAGCAGGTCTGACAAGCGTGGGTAGCTTTTCAGAAAGTGCTGAACCACCAAATTAAAGACGTGGGCCAGGCATGGCACGTGCGTGAGGCTGCCGAGCTGCAGAGCCGCCACCAGGTTATGGCCGTTGTCACACACGACCATGCCCGGTTGGAGGCTCAGCGGCGCAAGCCAACGGTCGGTCTGCTCTGTCAGACCCTGCAGCAGTTCGTGGGCCGTGTGCCTCCTATCTCCTAAGCTGAGTAGTTTCAGCACGGCCTGCTGACGCTTTCCCACCGCTGTGCTGCCACGCCGCGCGACACCGACTGCTGGCGACGTCCTGCTGCTGCTGACACATCTAGATTGCGAGACAGAGGTTGAGGAGGAGGAGGAGGAGGAGGAGGGTGCTTTAGTGGAGGAAGCATACACCGCCGAACATACCACCAGCGAGCTGGGGCCTGCAATTCTGGGGGTGGGTAGGACGTGAGCGGTCCCAGGCTCTGACTCTGTCCCAGCCTCCACTAAATTCACCCAATGTGCCGTCAGGGAGATGTAGTGGCCCTGCCCGCCTGTGCTTGTCCACGTGTCCGTAGTTAAGTGGACCTTGCCACTAACCGCATTGGTGAGGGCGCGCACAATGTTGCGGGAGACGTGGTCGTGCAGGGCTAGGACGGCACATCGGGAAAAGTAGTGGTGACTGGGAACTGAGTAGTGCGGGGCCGCCGCCGCCATCATAGCTTTGAAAGCCTCCGTTTCCACAACCCTATACGGCAGCATCTTAAGGCTGATAAATTTGGCTATGTGGAGGTTAACGATTGAGCGTGCGGGTGCGTGGCGGCGTACTTGCGCTTGCGCTCCAACACTTGCGCTAGCGACGGCTGGACTGTGCGGTGCGAGACATTGGTGGATGGGGCCGAGGACAGCGGAGGTGAGGGTGTGGGTGCAGGCCAGGAGACGGTAGTGCCTGTGTCCTGAGAGGGGGGTTGGATCTCAGTGGCAGGTTGGGGCACAGGGGGAGAGGCAGTGGTGCAAACCGGAGGCGGTGAACGGCCTTCGTCCCACCTTGTGGGGTGCTTGGCCATCATATGTCTGCGCATGCTGGTGGTGGTAAGGCTGTTGGTGGTGGCTCCCCGGCTGATCTTGGCGCGACAAAGGTTGCACACCACTGTTCGTCGGTCGTCAGGCGTCTCTGTGAAAAACTGCCAGACCTTAGAGCACCTTGACCTCTGCAGGGTGGCATGGCGCGAGGGTGCGCTTTGGGAAACAGTTGGTGGATTATTCGGTCTGGCCCTGCCTCCACCCCTGGCCACCGCACTGCCTCTTGCAACCTGCCCTGCTGCTGCCCTTGCCTGCCCCTCTGAAGACCTGTCCTGAGTAGGCGTTGCACACCAGGTGGGGTCAGTCACCTCATCGTCCTGCTGCTCTTCCTCCGAATCCTCTGTGCGCTCCTCCCTCGGACTTACTGCCCTTACTACTACCTCACTGCAAGACAACTGTGTCTCATCGTCATCGTCCTCCTCACCCACTGAAAGGTCTTGAGACAGTTGCCGGAAGTCCCCAGCCTCATCCCCCGGCCCCTGGGAACTTTCCAATGGTTGTGCATCAGTGACGATAAACTCCTCTGGTGGGAGAGGAACCAGTGCTGCCCAATCTGAGCAGGGGCCCGAGAACAGTTCCTGGGAGTCTTCCCGCTCCTGAGCATGTGTCATTGTAGTGGAGTGAGGAGGCTGGGAGGAAGGAGGAGCAGCAGACAGAGGATTCGGATTTGCAGCACTGGACGGCGCAGAACTCTGGGTGGATGATAGCTTGCTCGAAGCACTTTCTGCCATCCACGACAGGACCTGCTCACACTGCTCATTTTCTAATAAAGGTCTCCTGCGTGGACCCATTAATTGGGCGATGAATGTGGGGACGCCAGAAACGTGCCTCTCTCCTAATCGCGCAGCAGTCGGCTGCGACACACCTGGATCAGGAGCTCGGCCTGTGCCCACACCCTCACTTGGGCCTATGCGTCCTCGGCCACGTCCACGTCCTCTAGGCCTACCCCTACCCCTCAGCATGCTGTATTACCAGTGATTTCCAAGCCAGGAAAGAAATTGGCGCAAGCCTGCAGCCAAAATAGAATTTTTTCCCTTGTTTTTCAAAGGACAAGCCACACTGCGTGTATTCAATGAATACTACTAAGTTTAATAACTGTGTTGTGGCCCTGCAAATGTGTCACAGAACTGCAGTGATGCAAAGTTATTCGCTACAGCAGATCAGGGATTTCCCATGCAGGAAAGAAATTGGCGCAAGCCTGCAGCCAAAATAGAATTTTTTCCCTTGTTTTTCAAAGGACAAGCCACACTGCGTGTATTCAATGAATACTACTAAGTTTAATAACTGTGTTGTGGCCCTGCAAATGTGTCACAGAACTGCAGTGATGCAAAGTTATTCGCTACAGCAGATCAGGGATTTCCCATGCAGGAAAAAAATTGGTGCAAGCCTGCAGTAAAACGTAGCTGGCTGCGTCTGATTTTTTTTAACGTTCTGCACGCAGCACACACGTACCCAGAGCCCTGAGGACTGTCAGAGGCAGGCGAAATAGAATTTTTTCCCTTGTTTTTCAAAGGACAAGCCACACTGCGTGTATTCAATGAATACTACTAAATTTAATAACTGTGTTGTGGCCCTGCAAATGTGTCAGAGAACTGCAGTGATGCAAAGTTATTGGCTCCAGCAGATCAGGGATTTCCCATGCAGGAAAAAAATTGGCGCAAGCCTGCAGTAAAACGTAGCTGGCTGCGTCTGATTTTTTTTAACGTTCTGCACGCAGCACACACGTACCCAGAGCCCTGAGGACTGTCAGAGGCAGGCGAAATAGAATTTTTTCCCTTGTTTTTCAAAGGAAAAGCCACACTGCGTCTATTCAATGAATAATGTATGTCTTCTGGCCCTGCCTACACAATTCTATCCCTGTAGTATTAATGCCGGGTGCAATGCTCTGCACAGCCGGTTTTGAGAAAAAAAAAAAAAAAATGCAACACTGCTAACAGCAGCCTGGACAGTACTGCACACGGATAGAAGTGGCCCTAGAAAGGACCGTTGGGGTTCTTGAAGCCTACACTCACTGCTAACACTCTCCCTGCCTAACCACCACTTCTGTCCCTATTGCAGGGCGCAATGCTCTGCAGATCCAATTTTGAAAAAAAAAAATAATACAGTGCTAACACAGTACTGCACACTATTAGATGTGGCCCTCAGAAGGACCGTTGGGGTTCTTGAAGCCTACACTAACTCCTAACACTCTCCCTACAGCAGCTCCAGCACGATACCACTGTCCCTCAGCTAACTCACAAGGCATCTGAGGCGAGCCGCGGGAGGGGCCGATTTTTATACTCGGGTGACATCTGATCGCCCCAGCCACTCACAGCAGGGGGGTGGTATAGGGCTTGAACGTCACAGGGGGAAGTTGTAATGCCTTCCCTGTCTTTCAATTGGCCAGAAAAGCGCGCTAACGTCTCAGAGAGGAAACTGAAAGTAACCGGAACACCGCGTGGTACTCGTTACGAGTAACGAGCATCCCGAACACCCTAATATTCGCACGAATATCAAGCTCGGACGAGTACGTTCGCTCATCTCTAGTTTTTAACATTAGAAATTCCTTTTGACAATCGCGTGAAAAAAACATGCAAGAAAAACGCGTGTGCATGAGCCCTTAGGGGGTGATCCATGAGGGGAACAGGTTACCACAGGAGGTGATGAGTTCTCCTTCAATGGAAGTGTTCAAACAAAGGCTGGACAAATATCTGTCTGGGATGATTTAGTGATCCTGCAATGAACAGGGGGTCGGACCCGATGACCCTGGAGGTCCCTTCAAACTCTACCATTCTATGATTCTTATTCACATACTGCTGAGGTAAACAAGTCCTAAATAGGAAAGTTACTAATAACAGACATCTGTACTGCACAAAATAGGAATTTTGGCATGACTATTCTTTAGGTCGTAAATAGGAAAAGTAAAGGGGTCACAAATTGCTTATTCAATTCTAAGCCCGAAAGTAAGTGACCCTCTATGTTTTGTCAGCGACTTCAGCAACAGTGTCCACTGGTGGCAGTTATGTAGTTACTAATGACATTAATGAACATTTTAGCTAAAAGAAATATTACTGAGGATGATTGTGTGGTTGATCTGCCAATTGGGCAGCTTATTTATGGCTACTGCAATGCAAAGGCTGGCGTGTAGGAATTAGTTCTGTTTCAAATAATTTAACGTTTGTTAATAAATTCAGGCTTAAGTTTCTTCTATGGGTCATTAAATTCCTATTCCCTTCCCCCAACACCAAAAATAAAATGATTTGATTTGAATAACTAGCTCGTATCATTTTTGCAAACAACTTTTACAAACCCAATGAGTTTTACTAATCTCTAAGAGCATCCTTCTATTGTGGTAAGTATTCATCTGCTTAATTAAAAGAATATACAGATTTTAGGAAAGCAACCTGTACTTTTCCTAATAAACGCTGTTCATGAAATCAGCATCAATGGTAAACTTGTCATTTTTACATAATGTTACTGTAAATCCTTGGCAAACTGTGAATCTGATATTTTGTTACTAATATAATTTCAAAAAGATTCTTATTATGTGTTACCTTTGTTGCCTGTCATGAAAAATATGAAGCCCATACTTACCGGCAGGTTTCAGAGCTCTTCATTTGTCCCTATGAATAAACGATGTTCCATTTATGGATTTTTTTTGTATTGATGAATACGTGGAGGACAATTCCTTAGTGGTTCCTCAATGTCTTTCATTGTGTAGTGGGAAAAACAACCAAATACATTTGTAATAATAACTGATCAATGTTTTTTTGCAGCATAATTTAATGTTGCGTAAGACAGGGAATTACATAGCATCTATCAGTGCTTGGGGGACAGCATATTTTTTCTGGATGCAAAGTACACAGTAAACAATTCATGTCTTTAGAGACATTTGAGTCTTACGCAATAAAATCATACATTTGTGTAACACTTCGCTCTTAAGGCTGCCTATGCACGGCCAAGGCGGAATATCGCTAGCGATATTCCGCAGCAAGGGAGCAGGGGGGAGAACTGACAGGTCTCCGCGGTCAGCCTATCTGATAGATAGACTGGCCACGGAAAATCACCTCACGCTGCGTTTTGAATCCCACGAGCGTAGAATTGCTATGATTTTTCGCTTATGGACATTGGGCTGCACTTTCTATAGTTAAGTCTATGGAAAGCGTTCACTGCGTTACCCATGGCCGGATTATCGCCGTGGATTACACTGTGACATACCGTCTGTGGACAGGAGGCCTAAAGCAAAGTAACCCTTACTTTTGCAAACTATTGTACAAGATACTTACTGCATTTGTCTTTCTGGATGCCACTTTTCTTTGTTGACATAAGTTTCTTTCAAATTCTTGGCAAATTGTTTAAGATCCAAAAAAGTAAATGTACCTTTAACCGAACATCAAGGCCAGAAAATTGTAACTGTACAATACAACCAGTGGTGGCACAGATCTTATAGATGATTTCTAGGTAAACTGACTGTAATATCTGTACCAATGCTCTATGTGTACCACAAAAATAAATTATTTCCATAAATATATGAAAATACAGAAAACCAGATCAAGCCACTGCTTAATAAGAGAAACCAGTTCAGGCTAGAAACTGTGTGCATCTGCACTAGTGCTACACTTTCAGTTGGAAACATAAACTATCAGCATGAAGGATGTGCTTGCAAGTTTAGGCTGCGTGTCCACAGGCGTTTTTGCATTGCGTTCCCCACGGCGATAATCCTGCCACGGGGAATGCAATGCACGCTTTCCATAGTTTTGCTATGGAAAGTGCAGCCCCCCTGTCCACGAGCGAAGAATCATAGCGATTCTCTGCTCGCGGCCGGGAAATCGCAGCATGCTATGAATTGTCGCTATTCTCCACAGTGCCTACCGCAGAGCTTATCTGTCAGGTGGTTCACCGCGGAGGTCCGTCTACCGGCTCCTACTCCCGGGCGGCAGCTCCCGTGGGATACCGCAACGCCCGTGGACAGGCAGCCTTAGAGGGGGAAAGCTTGGATGACTTTGGCAGTGAAATGACCCATCAGACAGTTCAATAGCCATTTGCATATGAGCAGGAAATGCAGGCAGTCAGATTTTTCATGATTCAGAGTGTGAGAGAAATCAGAGTGTTTGTTAACATAATCTTGTTTCTCTTCCAATTTGATGATTTTAGGCCCTTTTACATGGGCCGATTATCGTTGGTGGTTGTTCAAAACCCCACGCTCCCATGGGGTTTTGAACAATAATCGTCCCGTGTAAATGCATGCAGAGTGAACGACTGGACGAGAGACATCTAGTGGTTCAGTTTCAGCATGCCTGAGCGACTGCTGCTTACACTGAATGGAGAGGGGCGGCCACCTCGCATCCCTACTGGCCACGCTGCAAGTGATCCAGCCATACTCGCTACTGTGCAGCAGCACGGGGGCGAGTATACACGGACACGAGTGACGGACATCGTTTGCCCAACAATCATCCCGTGTAAAAGGGCCTTTACTTGACATATTCAGATATTTTTCTGAAGAAGATCTGAAGACAAAGATACTGACTCTTGCACTTAAATTTGTAGCTAGACAGATGACTAATCATGGTCATTGCCTTAGAAATGTATTAACAAATAGAACTCTTTATCTGTTTTACTTTATTTGATCCTCTATAGAATCCTAAAATGGTAGAGTTGAAAGCGACCTCCAGGGTCATCGGGTCCCGATGCTCAGTGCAGGATTTACTAAACGATCCCAGACAGATATTTGTCCAGCCTTTGTTTGAACACTTCCATTGAAGGAGAACTCACAACCTCCAGTGGTAACCTATTCTATTCACCCTTACCCTCAGAAAGTCGGAACTCTCTGAAAGTTTTTTTAATATGTAATTTATGTCTCCTCTAGAGATGAGCGAACGTACTCGTCCGAGCTTGATACTCGTTCGAGTATTAGCGTGTTCGAGATGCTCGTTACTCGTGACGAGTACCACGCGATGTTCGAGTTACTTTCACTTTCATCTCTGAGACGTTAGCGCGCTTTTCTGGCCAATAGAAAGACAGGGAAGGCATTACAACTTCCCCCTGCGACGTTCAAGCCCTATACCACCCCCCTGCAGTGAGTGGCTGGCGAGATCAGGTGTCACCCGAGTATATAAATCGGCCCCTCCCGCGGCTCGCCACAGATGCATTCTGACATAGATCAGGGAAAGTGCTGTCTTGCCGGAGCTGCTATAGGGAGAGTGTTAGGAGTATTTTAGGCTTCAAGAACCCCAACGGTCCTTCTTAGGGCCACATCTAACCGTGTGCAGTAGTGTGGAGGCTGCTTTTTGCAGTGTTGCACTTTTTTTTTTTGTATATCGGCCGTGCAGAGCATTGCGCCCTGCAGTAATTATACATAGTCCAGGGCCAGTAGTGGTGGTGAGGCAGGGACAGAAGACATATTTATTGAATATAGGCAGTGGGCCTTTCCAAAAACATTTGGGAAAAAAAATCTATTTGGGCTGCCTGTGACCGTCCTCAGTGTACTGGGTCTGTGCTGGGTGTAGTTGTCCTCCTAATTCATATGCAGCCAGCTAAGTGTTACAGCAGGCTTGCGCAAAATGATTTCCTGGCTCTGTGTTGGCTGTTACATCACCGCTGTATTCCTGTCCACAGTGCAACAGTCTGCAGTTATTTTACATACTCCAGGGCCAGTAGTGGTGAGGCAGGGACAGAAGACATATTTATTGAATATAGGCAGTGGGCCTTTCCAAAAACATTTGGGAAAAAAATCTATTTGGTCTGTCTGTGACCGTCCTCAGTGTACTGGGTCTGTGCTGGGGGTAGTTGTCCTCCTAATTCATACGCAGCCAGCTAAGTGTTACAGCAGGCTTGCGCAAAATTATTTCCTGGCTCTGCTGTGCGTTCCGTAAGCGAAGTCAGCCTCCAACCACAGGCCAATAAGTGGCACATTTAATTACAGCGTTCTGTTTCTGCACTACTGGTAATACAGCATGCTGAGGGGTAGGTGTAGGCCTAGAGGACGTGGACGCGGGCGAGGACGCGGAGGCCCAAGTCAGGGTGTGGGCACAGGCCGAGCCAGTGCGGTGGCCAGGGGTAGAGGCAGGGCCTGACCGAATAATCCACCAACTGTTTCCCAAAGCGCCCCCTCGCGCCATGCCACCCTGCAGAGGTCAAGGTGCTCTACGGTGTGGCAGTTTTTCATAGAGACGCCTGACGACCGACGAACAGTGGTGTGCAACCTTTGCCGCGCCAAGATCAGCTGGGGAGCCACCACCACCAGCATGCGCAGGCATATGATGGCCAAGCACCCCACAAGGTGGGACGAAGGCCGTTCACCGCCTCCGGTTTGCACCACTGCCTCTCCCCCTGTGCCCCAACCTGCCACTGAGATCCAACCCCCCTCTGAGGACACAGGCACTACCGTCTCCTGGCCTGCACCCACACCCTCACCTCCGCTGTCCTCGGCCCCATCCAGCAATGTCTCTCAGCGCAGCGTCCAGACGTCGCTAGCGCCACTGTTTGAGCGCAAGCGCAAGTACGCCGCCACGCACCTGCACACTCAAGCGTTAAAAGTGCACATTGCCAAATTGATCAGCCTGGAGATGCTGCCGTATAGGCTTGTGGAAACGGAGGCTTTCAAAAGCATGATGGCGGCGGCCCTGCGCTACTCGGTTCCCAGTTGCCACTACTTTTCCCAATGTGCCGTCCCAGCCCTGCACGACCACGTCTCCCGCAACATTGTATGCGCCCTCACCAACGCGGTTACTGCCAAGGTCCACTTAACAACGGACACGTGGACAAGCACAGGCGGGCAGGGCCACTATATCTCCCTGACGGCACATTGGGTGAATTTAGTGGAGGCTGGGACCAAGTCAGAGCCTGGGACCGCTCACGTCCTACCCACCCCCAGAATTGTGGGCCCCAGCTCGGTGCTGGTATCTGCGGCGGTGTATGCTTCCTCCACTAAACCACCCTTCTCCTCCAACGCAACCTCTGTCTCGCAATCAAGATGTGTCAGCAGTAGCAGCACGTCGCCAGCAGTCGGTGTCGCGCGGCGTGGCAGCACAGCAGTGGGCAAGCATCAGCAGGCCGTGCTGAAACTACTCAGCTTAGGAGAGAAGAGGCACATGGCCCACGAACTGCTGCAGGGTCTGACAGAGCAGACCGACCGCTGGCTTGCGCCGCTGAGCCTCCAACCGGACATGGTCGTGTGTGACAACGGCCGTAACCTGGTGGCGGCTCTGCAGCTCGGCAGCCTCATGCACGTGCCATGTCTGGCCCATGTCTTTAATTTGGTGGTTCAGCGCTTTCTGAAAAGCTACCCACGCTTGTCATACCTGCTTGGAAAGGTGCGCCGGGTCAGCGCACATTTCCGCAAGTCCAAGACGGACGCTGCCACCCTGCGGATCCTGCAACATCGGTTTAATCTGCCAGTGCACCGACTGCTGTGCGACGTGCCCACACGGTGGAACTCTACACTCCACATGTTGGCCAGGCTCTATGAGCAGCGTAGAGCTATGGTGGAATACCAACTCCAACATGGGCGGCGTAGTGGGAGTCAGCCTCCTCAATTCTTTACAGAAGAGTGGGCCTGGTTGGCAGACATCTGCCAGGTCCTTGGAAACTTTGAGGAGTCTACCCAGATGGTGAGCGGGGATGCTGCAATCATTAGCGTCACCATTCCTCTGCTATGCCTCTTGAGAAGTTCCCTGCAAAGCATAAAGGCAGACGCTTTGCACTCGGAAACGGAGGCGTGGGAAGACAGTATGTCCCTGGATAGTCAGAGCACCCTCATGTCTATATCTCAGCGCGTTGAGGAGGAGGGGGAGGAGCATGAGGAGGAGGGGGAAGAGGCAGCTTGGCCTATGCTGAGGGTACACATGCTGCTTGCCTGTCATCCTTTCAGCGTGTATGGCCGGAGGAGGACACCCATGTGTTGCGTACAGGTACCCTGGCACACATGGCTGGCTTCATGTTAGGATGCCTTTCTCGTGACCCTCGCGTTACACGCATTCTGGCCACTACGGATTACTGGGTGTACACACTGCTCGACCCACGGTATAAGGAGAACCTTTCCACTCTCATTCCCGAAGAGGAAAGGGGTTCCAGAATGATGCTATACCACAGGGCGCTGGTGGACAAACTGATGGTAAACTTCCCATCCGACAGCGCTAGTGGCAGAAGGCGCAGTTCCGAGGGCCAGGTAGCAGGGGAGGCGCAGAGGTCAGGCAGCATGTACAGCGCAGGCAGGGGAACATTCTCCAAGGCCTTTGCCAGCTTTATGGCTCCCCAGCAAGACTGTGTCACCACTACCCAGTCAAGGCTGAGTCGGCGGGAGCACTGTAAAAGGATGGTGAGGGAGTACGTAGCCGATCGCACGACCCTCCTCGGTGACGCCTCTGCCCCCTACAACTACTGGGTGTCGAAGTTGGACACGTGGCCTGAACTCGCGCTGTATGCCCTGGAGGTGCTTGCTTGTCCTGCGGCTAGCGTCTTGTCAGAGTGTGTTTAGTGCGACTGGAATTATCACGGATAAGCGTACCCGCCTGTCAACCGACAGTGCCGACAGGCTTACACTCATCAAGATGAACAAAGCCTGGATTTCCCCAGACTTCTCTTCTTCACCAGCGGACAGCAGCGATACCTAAGCAATACGTAGGCTGCACCCGCAGATGGAAGCATTGTTCTCTATTACCATCAAAAACGTGGACCTTTTAGCTTCATCAATCTGTGTATAATATTCCTCCTCCTCCTCCTGCTCCTCCTCCTGAAACCTCACGTAATCACGCCGAACGGGCAATTTTTCTTAGGCCCACAAGGCTCAGTCATATAATTTTTCTAAAGAATTTTTATACGTTTCAATGCTCATTAAAGCGTTGAAACTTGCACCTGAACCAATTTTTATTTTAAATGGGCTGCCTCCAGGCCAAGTTACCAATTAAGCCACATTAACCAAAGCGATTAATGGGTTTCACCTGCCCTCTTGGTTGGGCATGGGCAATTTTTCTGAGGTACATTAGTACTGTTGGTACACCAATTTTTTGGGGCCCTCGCCTACAGTGTAATTCAATTAATTTTTTGCCCACCTGCATTACAGCTGACGTTACATCAGCTGTACTGGGCACTGCAATGGGATATATTTATGTACCGCCGGTGGGTTCCAGGGAGCCACCCATGCTGTCGGTCCACACGGAGTTGTAACTACATGTGTCCACTTCTAAAGAACCCCAGTCTGACTGGGGCATGCAGTGTGGGCCGAAGCCCACCTGCATTAAACATGACATCACCTCAGCTGTGATGGGTAATGCTATGGGATATATTTATGTGCCGCCGGTGGCTTCCTGGCACCCACCCATGCTGTCGGTCCACAGGGACTTCACAATAGGGAGTTGTACCTGCCAGTGTCTATGAATTAAAAAGCCCGGTCAGGTTGGGGCATGCAGTGTCGGCCGAAGCCCACCTGCATTTAATCTGATGTTAGCTCTGCTGTCCAGGGCACTGCAATGGGATACATTTATGTACAGCCGGTGGGTTCCAGGGAGCCACCCATGCTGTGGGTGCACACGGAATTCCCATTGCGGAGTTGTACCTGCCTGTGACTATTTATAAAAAAACGCGGTCTGACTGGGGCATGCAGAGACCTTGACAGAATGAATAGTGTGTGGCACATAGGTTCCCCATTGCTATGCCCACGTGTGCAGCTCCTGATGGCGGTGGCACAGGATTATATTTCTCATTGCTTCTGTACAGCATTGTGGGCTATCGCCCCGCTCCTTTTAAAGAGGGTCACTGCCTAGCCGTGCCAACCCTCTGCAGTGTGTGCCTGCGGTTCCTCCTCATGGCAGACGCACTTATAAATAGACATGAGGGTGGTGTGGCATGAGGGCAGCTGAAGGCTGCGCAGGGACAATTTGGTGTGCGCTGTGGACACTGGGTCGTGCAGGGGGGGTTGGGCAGCATGTAACCCAGGAGAAGTGGCAGCGGAGTGTCATGCAGGCAGTGATTGTGCTTTGTTGGAGGTAGTGTGGTGCTTAGCTAAGGTATGCATTGCTAATGAGGGCTTTTCAGAAGTAAAAGTTGTTGGGGGGGGGCACTCTTGCCGCTATTGTGGCTTAATAGTGGGACCTGGGAACTTGAGATGCAGCCCAACATGTAGCCCCTCGCCTGCCCTATCCGTTGCTGTGTCGTTCCCATCACTTTCTTGAATTGCCCAGATTTTCACAAATGGAAACCTTAGCGAGCATCGGCGATATAGAAAAATGCTCGAGTCGCCCATTGACTTCAATGGGGTTCGTTACTCGAAACGAACCCTCGAGCATCGCGATAATTTCGTCCCGAGTAACGAACACCCAAGCATTTTGGTGCTCGCTCATCTCTAGTCTCCTCCCTTTCAGTTTCATCCCATTGCTTCTAGTCTTTCCTTGTGCAAATGAGTATAGGGCTGATTCCTCTGCACTTTGACAGCCCTTCAGATATTTGTAGACAGCTATTAAGTTGCCTCTCAGCCTTCTTTTTTGCAAGCTAAACATTCCCAGATCCTTTACCCGTTCCTCATAGGACATGATTTGCAGACCGCTCACCATGTTGGTAACTTTTCTCTGAACTTGCTCCAGTTTGTCTATGTCTTTTTTAACCCCTTAATGACATGGCCTATTTTGGGCTTAAGGACGCAATGATTTTTGGCGGATTTTCTTCTCCATTTATCAAAAGTCATAACTTTATTTTTCCGTCGACGCGGCTGTATAAGGGCTTGTTTTTTGCGTGGTGAACTGCAGTTTTTATTGGTGCCACTTTTGGGTACATTTGACACATGTGATCTCGCGCTATCCCTAGGACGTAAGTTTATGCCCTGTTGCGGGAAGTACCCCACTGAGAGGACGTAAACGTACGCCCTGGAGCGGGAAGGGGTTAAAGTGGGATGCCCAGAACTGAACACAGTATTCCAGATGAGGTCTGACCAAGGAATAGTAGAGGGGGATAATGACCTCACGTGATCTAGACTCTATGTTTCTCTTAATAAATCCCAGAATTGTGTTTGCCTTTTTGGCTGCTGCATCACATTGTTGACTCATATTCAGTCTATGATCTATTAGCATACCCAAGTCTTTTCCATGTGTGCTGCTGCTTAGCTCAATTCCTCCCATTCTGTATGCGCTTTCTTAATTTTTTTTGCCCAGATGTAAGACTTTGCATTTCTTCTTGTTAAGTACCATTCTGTTAGTCACTGCCCACTGTGCAAGCTTTCAAAAATATTTTTGAATACTCTCTTTTCCCTAGTGTTAGCTATCCCTCCTAGCTTTGTGTCGTCTGCAAATTTGTTCAGTTCCCCCTTCTACAGATCATTTATAAAAATGTTGCCCAACACGGGGCCTAGGACAGAGCCTTGTGGTATCCCACTTGATACATTCTTCCACTTGGATGTGCAGCCATTTATAACCACTCTTTGAGTACAATCACTCAGCCAGTTGTGAGGGCAGCTAACAGTTGCCTTATCAATCCTATATTTCGTCATTTTTTCAATAAGTATAGTATAAGATACTTTGTCAAATACTTTACTACGGTCAAGATAAAATATATCCACCGCATTTCCCTGATCAACCCAGTTGAAATTACATTAGTCTGGCATGACTTGTTTGTTACAAACCCATGCTGGCTCTGGTTAATTACTCCATTTTTATCCAGGGACTTGCATACAAGCTGTTTAATAATTTGTTCAAAGATCTTTCCCAGTATAGAAGTCAGGCTCAAAGGCCTGTAGCTTCCTGGATTCACCACCTTCCGTTTTTTGAAGATAGGGACAACATTTGCCATTTTTCAATCTACTGGGACTTCGGCTGTTCTCTGGGAACTTTCAAAGATTATGGCGAGTGGTTCAGCAATTACCTCCACTGCTTCCTTTAGTATCCTAAGATGTAATTCATCTGGACCTTGAGACTCTAATTCATTTAAGTTAGCTAAGTGTTCCCTCACCATCTCCCTGCTTACAGATAGCCTACATTCTGGTATTCCCCCAATAGCACAGGGAAGATCCATTGATGGTCCATCTACTTTCTGAGAGAAAACAAATACAAAATACGAATTGAAAAGTTTGGTCTTCTCAACATCATTCTTAACCAATTCACCATTGTCATCTTGTAAGCATCCAATTGCATCTTTGACTTTTCTTTTGCTTTAACTATGTAAATCTTGACTAAGCTTAGGAGTACTTATATATTACCAATTAATGATCTCAGGCAGCATGTGACCAAATAACCAAAAGACCAACTTCACTACATGAGCTAAGGCTGCATTCCTACGGACGTATATCAGCTCGGTTTGCACGCCGAGCCGATATACGCCGTCCTCATGCGCAGGATGGGGGGGGGGGGAGATGGAAGAGTCAGGAGCAGGAACTGAGCTCCCGACCCCTCTCTGCCTCCTGTCCGCCCCTCTGCACTATTTGCAATGAAAGGAGGTGGGACAGGGCGGGGCTAAGTTCCAAGAATTAGCCCCACCCCCATTCCGCCTCTCCCCATTGCAAATAGTGCAGAGGGGCGGAGAGGAGGCAGAGAGGGAGCGGGAGCTCAGTTCCTGCTCCTGGCTCTTCCATCCTTCACCCCCCCTGCACATGAGGACGACGTATATCGGCTCGGCGTGAAAACCGATCCGATATATGTTTATGGGAATGCAGCCTTATAGGCACAACAAGTTATACGTTTGTTAAATCAGGTAACTTTTAGTCACTTGACGAATGCATTTGTCTTAAAGGGCTATAACTTTTTTGGCTGCTTGACAAATAAACGGAATTATTTGTGATTTACACAAGTGCTGTGTAACGCGTTAGTGATTTTTTGAGTAATTCTAACCCTTAACCGAGCAGGAATATACATATAGTATTATATTGTGCTAACGAAAGCCCAGAGAATATAATAAAAATAGTAAACTTAATTTCATTTGTAGTTGACATATCAAATGTTAGGATTAGTTTCATATACTAAATGTAGGTGACAGACTTCCTTAAAAAATTAGGAACAGATTTTACAGTCAGAGGAAACCTATATAAAGATTTTAGCGGCTTGGGAAATAAACATGTAGTTTACTACAGATAATGGAAAACGTATTCCAAGCTAATTCATATATGGTTTCAAATTTGCCATCTTAGAAGATTTACCCAGGCAGATTTACAGTGTATTTAAAATGCCAGTGATCATTTACAGACTTATGGTACATCAAACTGCTCGAAGAGAGTGATAGGTTTCATTTGATCTCTATGGAAGTTCGCCTTTGCAATGAACATTCCATTCGCTATCCATAATGAATAGAGCTGAGCAAGTAGCAAAATGCTTGGGTGCTCGTTACTCCAATCAAATTTTTCGTAATGCTCGAGAGCTCGTTTCCAGTAACGAACCCCATTGAAGTCAATGGGAGACTCGAGTATTTTTCAAGCTCCAATATAGTATCTCGCATAACTGTGGTAATTTGTAACATGAGAGATAATACATGCCGACCAGCGCCGATCTCCAGATCCCAAAGAGGAGGAGGAGGTGGTTAATAAGCCTGAGAAACCGTGACTAAGGTAGTACCCGCAATACTCTATGTGGGAAGCCTGTGAGCAGGCCCCGGGTCAGACTCGGTCCCAGCCTCCACCTGTTTGACCCAATGTGCCGTCAGTTACAGTTCCTTTCATCGCTCTAGAGACTGGATGAACCAGGAAGAAGTTCCACAGGCCAAACCTGGCAAAGTTGCACCCCCCAGGACCTCAGCCTCTGCCCACACCCTCAGCAATCCTGGGCATAAAGCGGACTCGGATGCTAGTACTGCTGTGAACATCTTATTAAATCAGTTACTGTTGCTTTCATCGCTCCAAAGACTGGATGAACCACGTAGAAGTTCTACAGGCCAAACCTGGCGCAGTTGCATCCCCCCAGGACCTCAGCCTCTGCCCATACCCTCAGTAATCATGTGCATAAGGCGGTGTCAGATGCTAGTACTGCTGTGAACAACTCATTAATTTTGATTGGTCCAAACCAGTGTCTCAGACAACTGGGGTAGCACGAGAGCAAATACATGTCGACCAGCGCTGATCCCCAGACCCCAAGCAGAAGGGGGAGGTGGCATAATAAACCAGAGAAACCGTGATTGAGGTAGAACCTGCAATCCTCTGTGTGGGAAGAACGTGAGTGGGCCCAGGGTCAGGCTCCACCTTGTGTGACCCAAGGTGCTGTGAGTTACATAGCTATGGGAAACCCATGTGTCCCCAAACAATTCATACTGTGTATTTGTTAGTTGAACACTGCAATGGGAAAGCCTTCTGCACCCTACCCAAGTCATTCAGTGAATTTGTGCCAGACAGCTGGACACCACGTTGGGAAACCTTTGTGCACCCACAGCATAGGCGAGTCCATGAAACCCAAGGAAAGTATTAAACATAAAGAAATGAGAGTGCCCAAACATGGCAGAGTTTCACCCTGCCCATGGACCTCAGCCTCTGCCCACACTTCTACCCGATTCATTCTGTGTATGTGTCAGATACCAGAACAACGCAATAGGAAAGCCTTTGTCCACAGTATAGGCGAACACCGAAAGAACATTTCTGTGGCAAGGGTATAGGCGGACCCCAGAAAACTTTCTGTAGCAAGTGTATAGGCGGACCCCTGAAACATTTCTGTAGTAAGAGTATAGGCGAACCCCGGAAGAACATTTCTGTAACAAGAGCATAGGCGAACCCCCCAAATCTTTCTGTAGTAAATGTATAGGCAGACCCCTGAAACATTTCTGTAGCAATAATTTAGGCAAACCCCTGAAGCATTTCTGTAGCAAGAGTATAAGTGAACCCCTCAAACCTTTCTGTAGCAATAGTATAGGCGAACCCCTGAAGCATTTCTGTAACAAGAGTATAAGCGAAGCCCTCAAACCTTTCTGTAGCAAGTGTATAGGCGGACCCCAGAAACATTTCTGTAGCAAGAATATAGGCGAAGCCCTCAAACCTTTCGTAGCAAGTGTATAGGTGGATCCCTGAAACATTTCTGTAACAAGAGTATAAGCGAAGCCCTCAAACCTTTCTGTAGCAAGTGTATAGGCGGACCCCTGGAACATTTCTGTGGCAAGTGTATAGGCAGACCCTAGAAACCTTTCTGTAGCAAGTGTATAGGCGGACCCCAGAAACATTTCTATAGCAAGAATATAGGTGAAGCTCTCAAACCTTTCTGTAGCAAGTGTATAGGTGGATCCCTTAAACATTTTTGTCGGAAGAGTATAGGCGAACCCCGGAAGAACATTTCTGTAGAAAGAGTATAAGCGAACCCCTCAAACCTTTCTGTAGCAATCGTATAGGCAAACCCCTCAAACCTTTCTGCAGCAAGTGTATAGGCATACATACATAGTAACATAGTATGTAAGGCTGAATGAAGACAATGTCCATCTAGTCCAGCCTGTCTATCCTCCTGTGTTGATCCAGAGGAAGGCAAAAAACCCCAACGGCAGAAACCAATTTAGCCCTTTTGGGGAAAAAATTCCTTCCTGACTCCCTAATGGCAATCAGACTGTTCCCTGGATCAACCCCTAATAGTTCCTACCTGCCTGTATACCCGGATTGACAATTAACCTAATACTTGTATCCTATAATGTCCTTCCTCTCCAGAAAGACATCAAATCCCCTTTTAAACTCCTCTATGGATTTTGCCATCACCACTTCCTCCGGCAGAGAGTTCCACAGTCTAACTGCTCTTACAGTAAAGAATCCCCTTCTATGTTGGTGATGAAACCTACTTTCCTCTAATCGTAGCGGATGTCCTCTTGTTACCGTCGCGGTCCTGGGTGTAAACAGATCTTGGGAGAGATCCTTGCATTGTCCCCTCATGTACTTATACATGGTTATTTGATCACCTCTTAGCCGTCTTTTTTCCAGGGTGAATAATTCCAATTTGGATAGCCTCTCTGGGTATTCCAGTCCCATCATTCCATGTATTAGTTTAGTTGCCCTTCTTTGAATCCCCTCAAGCACTGTAACATCTCTCCTGAGCACCGGTGACCAGAACTGTACGCAGTATTCCATGTGAGGCCTGACAAGTGCCTTATATAATGGAAGGATAATGTTCTCATCCTTCGCCCCTATACCTCTTTTAATACACCCCAAGACTTTATTTGCCTTTGCAGCAGCTGATGGCATTGGTTACTCCAGTTCAGTCTACAATCCACTAGTACCCCCAGATCCTTTTCCATATCACTTTTCCCTAGTGGTACCCCATTAAGTGAATATTGGTGACATCCGTTTCTCCTGCCCATGTGCATAGTCTTACATTTTTCAACATTGAACTTCATTTGCCATTTTTCTGCCCAAGCCCCCAGCTTATCCAGGTCCGTTTGTAGCCGCACATTGTCCTCCGCTGCATTAATTATATTGTATAATTTTGTGTCATCTGCAAATATTGATATTTTGCTGTGCAGCCCCTCTATCAGGTCATTGATAAATATGTTGAACAGAGTGGGGCCTAATACTGAACCCTGTGGCACCCCGCTAGCAACTGTGGTCCAATCAGAGTACGAACCATTTATTACCACCCTCTGCTTTCTATCTCTGAGCCAATTTTTTACCCATTTACACACGTTTTCGCCCAGTCCGAGCTGCCTCATTTTGTATATTAGCCTATTATGTGGGACGGTGTCAAAGGCTTTAGAGAAGTCCAGATATACGAGATCAATACATTCTCCCTGGTCCAGCTTACGTCATCGTAGAAACTGATCAGATTTGTCTGACATGAGGGACCCTTCATGAATCCATGCTGGTGAGGAGTTATTCCCTTGTTCTCCTTGAGGTACTCATCGATGGCCTCTCTCAGAATCCCCTCAAAAATTTTTCCCGTTACTGAAGTGAGACTTACTGGCCTGCAGTTACCAGGCTCACTTTTGCTCCCTTCTTTGTAAATTGGAACCACGTTGGCAATGCGCCAATCCAATGGTACTACACTGGTCTTGATAGTGTCTAGAAATATTAGATATAGCGGCCTAGCTATCTCGTCACTTAGTTCCCTTAGTATCCTTGGGTGTAATCCATCTGGGCCCGGCGATTTATCAATTTTAGTCTTCTTTAGTCGCTTCCGCACCTACTCCTGCGTGAGGTATGAGATATTTTGGGATGGGTTCATTTTATTCCCCTGCATCTCGTGTGGCATTTCCTTTTCGTTTGTGAATACACTTGAGAAGAAACTGTTTAGTAGATTTGCTTTCCCTCCGTCATCATCAATGATCTCTCATGCATTATTTTTTAAAGGGCCAGTGCTCTCCCTGCAAATCCTTTTGCTGTTAATATAGTTGAAAAATAGCTTCGGGTTGTTTTTGCTCTCTTTGGCGATGAGTCTTTCTGCTTCCTCCTTGGCAGTTTTGATCTTATCTTTGCATATTTTGTTTTTTTCCCTGTATGATTTTAGCGCTTCTTCGCTGCCTTCTTGCTTTAGTAGTTTGAACGCTTTCTTTTTTTCGTTTATTGCTCCTCTTACCGTCTTGTCGAGCCACATTGGTTTCCTTTTAGTTGAGTTTCTTTTATTTTTAAAGGGAATGAACTGCTCACATGAGGTGATTAGGATCCTTTTAAACTTTTCCCATTTGTCCTCTGTACCGTCATTTTTGAGGATGTTGTCCCAATTAATGGTACCGATAGTAATTCTGAGCTGATCAAATTTTGCTTTACTAAAGTTTAGTTTTTTTGTCGCTCCTTGATAAGGCTTCTTATTGAATGACAGCTGGAAGTTGATCATATTGTGGTCACTGTTCCCCAAGTGCCCCTCAACCTGTACCCCCTTTATACGTTCCGGTTTGTTAGTTAGTACTAGGTCCAGAGTAGCCCTCCCTCTTGTTGGTTCCTGTACCAGTTGGTTCAGGTAATTGTCTTTAATTACTCTCAAGAACTTATCACCCCTGTGTGATTTGCATGTTTCGTTTTCCCATGTTAAATCTGGATAATTAAAGTCCCCCATGATAATTACTTCGTTGCGGTTTGACACCTCTTCTATCTGCCTTAATAGTAAGTTATCAGTTTCTGCTGTTGCTTTTGGTGGTCTATAGAAGACCCCTATCAGGATTTTGTTATTTTTTCCTCCCTGTATTTCTACCCACAGAGATTCCACCTGTTCTTCTCCTACCCCTATATCCTCCCGTAGCCTCGGCTTCAAGTTCGAATTGACGTACAGACATACCCCTCCCCCTTTCTGGTTCCTTCGGTCCCTTCTGAAGAGATTGTACCCCTGCAAATTCACCGCCCAATCGCACTTATCATCAAGCCATGTTTCTGTAATTCCGACTATATCATAATTTTCATCAGTCATTCTCGCTTCAAGCTCACCCACTTTACCAATCAGACTTCTTGCATTCGTGGTCATACAATTTATATTGTTTTTTTTGTTATCTAAATTTGTTTTGTTGCTATTCGTACTAATGGCTGATCTATCACTTCTAACTGTACTAACCCCACCCCCTGCTCGACCCCCATTCCCTTTGCTTGGACCCGGGTCGCTAGTTACACTGTCTACCCCACTATTTCTCTTTTTGCCCTCCCCCCCAGTCCCTAGTTTAAACACTCCTCCAGCCTTCTAGCCATCTTCTCACCCAGCACCGCTGCACCCTTCCCATTAAGATGCAGCCCGTCCCTACGGTAGAGCCTGTAGCCGACAGCAAAGTCAGCCCAGTTCTCCAGGCAACCCCTGAAACATTTCTGTAGCAAGAGTATAGGCGGACCCCTCGAACCTTTCTGTAGCAAGTGTATAGGCGAACCCCTCAAACATTTCTGTAGCAAGAGTATAGGCGAACCCCAGAAGAACATTTCTATAGAAAGAGTATAAGCAAACCCCTTAAACCTTTCTGTAGCAATCATATAGGCAAACCCCTCAAACCTTTCTGCAGCAATGGTATAGGGAAACCCCTGAAACATTTGTATAGCAAGAGTATAAGCGAACCCCTCAAACCATTCTGTAGCAATAGTATAGTTGAACCCCTGAAACATTTCTGTAACGAGAGTACAGGCAAACCCCTCAAACCTTTCTGTAGCAAGTGTATAGGCGAACACCGAAAGAACATTTCTGTGGCAAGTGTATAGGCGGACCCCTTAAACCTTTCTGTAGCAAGTGTATAGGCGGACCCCTGGAACATTTCTGTGGCAAGTGTATAGGCGGACCCCAGAAACATTTCTGTAGCAAGTGCATAGGCGAACCCCTTAAACAGGGGCGTACCTAAGGGCTCAGGGGCCCGGGTGCAAAAGTTCAGCTCGGGGCTCCCCCCTAGACCTCCACCTCACACTCCCCTGTACCCATATCTAGATCGTGCTACAAACATGATCTGCCCCTTGACGTAGTCTTTCCAAACATGACGCATTTCCTGCACATGAAAATTTGTTTGTAGCCCCGCAGGCCACTATCTCACACACACCGCTTTTTACCGTTATTAGTGCGGTGTCCCGAGCGCCATACTAATGATGGTACAACACATAGATTTTAATGAGCATGCTCAAATCTGCGCTGTAACGCAGTGTCCCTATCGCTGTGATATTCGAGAGCTGTCTCTTCTATTTTCGGATTTTTGAGGTTTTTAACACACCTCCTCACCCATCACAATGAAAAACACATAAAAAACCCTGCATGCAGTATTTAATGACCGCTTACATTATTATGGAGCTGAAGAAACAATTAAAAACTGCATGTGGTTTAGATGCGTTTTTTTTATTGTCTGTAAAGTGTGAATACAGTAAATCCAGGGAGATATATAACTTACTAGCTGATATACCCGGCTTTGCCCGAGTTAATTTGGTACTGGTGTTTATCTGGTGCTCACACAGAAAATCTTATGAAGTCGTGGTTACTTTAGAGATACCGAGGAAAAAAATATGTTTACAATTTTCTATTGTTTTTTGCGTTACCCAGGAAACACCATGTAGAGGTACCCATGTGACGTTTCCGTTATATAAAATAACATCAGGTAGTGAGAGAATTAGATTACTTATGTAAAATTTGGACGCTAATTCTTTTGCGCTTAGAATTGAATAATCGAGTTGGGACCCATTAAATTTTCCTATTTTTGACATTATCAATGCCAGTGCCAAATTTCAAATTTCTATGACATTGGGAAGTGAGAGAATTAGATTCCGTATGTAAAATTTGGACGCTAATTCTTTTGCGCTAGAATTGAATAATCAGGTTGAGACCCATTAGCTTTTCCTATTTATGACATAATAATCAATGCTCGTGCCAAATTTCAAGTGAGAGAATTAGATTACGTACGTAAAATTCGGACTCTAATTTTTTTGTGCTTAGAATTGAATAATCGAGTTGGGACTCATTAGCTTTTCGTATTTATGACATAATCAATGCGTGTGCCAAATTTCAAATTTCTATGACATTGGGAAGTGAGAGAATTAGATTCCGTACGTAAAATTTGGATGCTAATTCTTTTGCGCTAGAATTGAATAATCGAGTTGAGACCCATTAGCTTTTCCTATTTATGACATAATAATCAATGCTCGTGCCAAATTTCAAGTGAGAGAATTAGATTACGTACGTAAAATTTGGACGCTAATTTTTTTGTGCTTAGAATTGAATAATCGAGTTGGGACCCATTAGCTTTTCCTAATTTTGACATAACCAATGCTCATGCCAAATTACAAGTTTCTATGACATCGGGGAAGTGAGAGAATTAGATTTCGTACTTAAAATTTGGACGCTAACTCTTTTGCACTTAGAATTGAATAATCGAGTTGGGACCCATTAGATTTTCCTATTTATGACATAATCAATGCTCGTGCCAAATTCCAAAACTCTATGACATCGGGAAGTGAGAGAATCTCACTGTTTCTCTGAAAATAAGACCTACCCTAAAAATAAGACATAGCATAATTTTCCAGGATTTTTGTGGATGAAAAATGATTTTTAAGGATTTTTGAAGATGCTTGAAATATAAGCCCTACTCCAAAATTACGTGCTACTTACAGTTAATTTAAAAAAGTCAATTTAAATAGTGTCCAGGCAGCTGTATATGTAAAAAAGTTAAATCTTTTTGAGCAAAACTTAAAGGGGTGGTCTCGCGAAACCAAGTGGGGGTATACACTTCCGTATGGCCATATTAATGCACTTTGTAATATACATCGTGCATTAAATATGAGCCATACAGAAGTTATTCCACTTACCTGCTCCGTTGCTAGCGTCCTCGTCTCCATGGTTCCGTCTAAATTCGCCGGCAGCTTGCTTTTTTAGACGCGCTTGCGCAGTCCGGTCTTCTCCATTCAGCACGAGCCGCTTCAGTGTGCTCCCCGCTACAGCTCTTCTGCGCATGCGCAGATGAGCTGTCACTGCTCGGGAGCGCGCTGGAGCGGCCATTCTGTACCTTCCTCTGTTAGAGGAAGGTGCAGAGCTGCCGAGCTGCCGGAGAAGCCGCCCAGCTGTCCTGCCGTCCAGCTGTCCAGGTAAGTGATGGGCCGGGGGGGGCTGTCGCTGCGCCGGGGGGGGCTGCCGCTGCGATGGGGGGGCTGTCGCTAGGCCGGGGGGGGGCTGCCGCTGCGATGGGGGGGCTGCCGCTAGGCCGGGGGGGGGCTGCCGCTGCGATGGGGGGGCTGCCGTTAGGCCGGGGGGGGGGCTGCCGCTGCGATGGGGGGGCTGCCGCTAGGCCGGGGGGGGGCTGCCGATAGGCCGGGGGTGATGTTCACTGACAGGTGAAGGCCCCGGAGCCCAGCGCTGGGCTCCGGGGCCTTCACCTGGGCTGAGGGTCTAGCGCTGGGGAGCCGGGAGCGTAGCGCTGGGGAGCCGGGGGCTAGCGCCGGTTACCTGCTGCCTGGCGGTGCGGGTCGTCTGGTCGGCGGCTGCGGGGCGTCTGGTCGGCGGCTGCGGGGCGTCCGGTTGCCATGGAGACACAGCTGGCAGCGTCTCGGGAGCGCGCACGTCGGGCTGCAGCGAGCGATGGGGAAAGAGCCGGCGGCCATCTTGGGGAAACTTTTATAAGTTACTGAAACGCTGGAACGGTAAGTACGAACCAGCTAGAAAAGTAATTTACAGGGGTAATTAGTAATATATGTTTAATTAGGGGGACTGGGCAAAAAAAAAAAATCACTGCTTCCTCGAGACATCTCCTTTAATATAAGACACTGTCTTATTTTCGGGGAAACACTGTAGATTCTGTACATAAAATTTGGACGTTAATTCTTTTGCGCTAGAATTGAATAATTGAGTTGGGACCCATTAGCTTTTCCTATTTATGACATAATCAATGCTCGTGCCAAATTTCCAGTTTCTATGACATTGGGAAGTGAGAGAATTAGTGGCAATGATGGAAATCGAACGATCTACGTGGGGGGGTAACTGTCAACGACGCTCGCACACGCGCCATTTATCATAGGATAGATGTACTATGCCTATAATCTTCCCACAACTGTACTCAACAACTTCCCAAAGATTCATGGCGATCGGATGAATGGTGTAGTAGCGCATAAAGGACAAACAGACAGACACACAGACAGACACACAGACAGACAGACACAAGTTTAAGTTTCTATGACATCGGGAAGTGAGAGAAGTAAATTCTGTACATAAAATTTCGATACTAAGGCCTCATGTCCACAGGGAAAATCAGATCCGCTGCGGATTTGTAACGCAGATTTGGGCTGCGGATGAGCTTAAAATTGTATTTTATTGCATGCAGGTGACATGCGGATGCGTTTTTTTTTCATGCAATTTTTACGCTGGAGGTGTTTTGCCCACTTTACCCCACCTCCTTGTACTTTCTCCACCTCCCCGCCTTGAAATCCGCAGCGGATCTCCCGCACCCATTTAATTCACATTTAATATCCGCAGCGGATCTCCCGCACCCATAGAGATCAATGGGAGCCATCCGGAGCGTGATCCGCACTTAAATGGAGCATGGCGCGTTTTTTTTTCATGCACCAGAAATTTTTAAATCACTTTTAAATACCATCCGCGGGTATTTATCTACCCATGGTTGTCCAATGCATCCCTATGGGGCGCTGATCCGCGTGCAGAAAAACGCTGCAGATTTTAAATAACAAT
Organism: Eleutherodactylus coqui; assembly: GCF_035609145.1. NCBI lineage: Eukaryota > Metazoa > Chordata > Amphibia > Anura > Eleutherodactylidae > Eleutherodactylus > Eleutherodactylus coqui. The sequence continues at coordinate 257,114,828 of NC_089841.1, forward strand.
TATTCCGTGGACATGAGGCCTAATTCTTTTGTGCTTAGAATTGAATAATCGAGTTGGGACCCATTAACTTTTCCTATTTATGACAGATTCAATGTTCGTGACAAATTTCAAGTTATTATGACATCGGATAGTGAGAGAATTAGATTCCACACGTAAAATTTGGACGCTAATTCTTTTGCGCTAGAATTAAATAATCGAGTTGGGACCCCTTAACTTTTCCTATTCATGACATAATCAATACTCGTGCCGAATTTCAAATTTCTATGACATCAGGAAGTGAGAGAATTAGATTCCGTATGTAAAGTTTGGACGCTAAATCCTTTGCGCTTAAAATTGAATCATCGATTTGGGAATCGAGTTTCCTATTTATGACATACTCAATGCTTGTGCTAAATTTAAAGTTTCCATGATACTGAGGGAATTAGATTCCGTATGTAAAATTTGGACGCTAGTTCATTTGTGAGAGAATTGAATAATTGTGTTGGGACCCATTTACTTTTCCTATGTATGACATACTCAAGGATGTGCCAAATTTCATGTTTCTATGACATTGGGAAGTTGGAGAATTAGATTCCGTACAGAAAATTTTGACGCTAATTCTTTTGCGCAAGAATTGAATAATCGAGTTGAGACCCATTAACTTTTCCTGTTTATGACATAATCAATGCTCGTGCCAATATTTACGTTTCTATGACATTGGGAAGTGAGAGAATTAGATTCCGTACGTAAAATTTGGATGCTAATTCTTTTGCGCTTAAAATTGATTAATCGAGTTGGGACCCTTTAGCTTTTCCTATTTATGACATATTCAATGCTCGTGCCAAATTTCATGCTTCTATGACATCGGGAAGTAAAAGAATTAGATTTTGTACATAAAATTTGGACGCTAGTTCTTTTGCACGAGAATTGAATAATTGTGTGTGACCCATTTACTTTCCCTTTTTTGGAGATAATCTATGCTTGCGCCAAATTTCAAGTTTCTACAACATCAGGAAGAGAGAGAATTAGATTCCGTAAGTAAAATTTGGACGCTAGTTCTTTTGCGCTACAATTAAATAATCGAGTTGGGACCTGTTTATTTTTCCTAGTTTGGAGATATGCTATGCTTGTGCTAAATTTCATGTTTCTACGACATCGGGAAGTGAGAGAATTAGATTACTGACGTAAAATTTGGACGCCAATTCTTTTGCGCTTAGAATTGAATAATCAAGTTGGGACCCAATAACTTTTCCTATTTATGACATAATCAATGCCTGTGCCGAATTTCATGTTTCTATGCCATCAGTAAGTGAGAGAATTAGATTCCGTACGTAAAATTTCGACGCTAATTCTTTTGCGCAAGAATTGAATAATCGAGTTGAGACCCATTAACTTTTCCTGTTTATGACATAATCAATGCTCGTGCCAATATTTAAGTTTCTATGACATTGGGAAGTGAGAGAATTAGTTTCGGTACGTAAAATTTGGACGCTAATTCTTTTGCGCTTAAAATTGAATAATCGAGTTGGGACCCTTTAGCTTTTCCTATTTATGACATATTCAATGCTCGTGCCAAATTTCATGTTTCTAGGACATCGGGAAGTGAGAGAATTAGATTCCATACATAAAATTTGGACGGTATTTTTTTTGCGCGAGAATTGAATAATCGATTTGGGAGCCATTAGCTTTTCCTATTTATGACATAATAATCAATGCCTGTGCCAAATGTCATGTTTCTATGACATCGGGAAGTGAGAGACTTAGATTCTGTACGTTAAATTTGGAGTTAAAGGGTCCCAACTCGATTATTCAATTCTAAGCACAAAAGAATTAGCGTCCAAATTTTACATACGTAATCTAATTCTCTCACTTCCCCATGTCATAGCAACTTGAAATTTGGCACGAGCATTGATTATGTCATAAATACGAAAATTTAATGGGTCCCAACTCGATTATTCAATTCTAAGCGCAAAAGAATTAGCGTCCAAATTTTACATAAGTAATCTAATTCTCTCACTACCTGATGTTATTTTATATAACGGAAACATCACATGGGTACCTCTACATGGTGTTTCCTGGGTAACGCAAAAAACAATAGAAAATTGTAAACATATTTTTTTCCTCGGTATCTCTAAAGTAACCACGACTTCATAAGATTTTCTGTGTGAGCACCAGATAAACACCAGTACCAAATTAACTCGGGCAAAGCCGGGTATATCAGCTAGTAAGTTATATATCTCGCTGGATTTACTGTATTCACACTTTACAGACAATAAAAAAACGCATCTAAACCACATGCAGTTTTTAATTGTTTCTTCAGCTCCATAATAATGTAAGCGGTCATTAAATACTGCATGCAGGGTTTTTTATGTGTTTTTCATTGTGATGGGTGAGGAGGTGTGTTAAAAACCTCAAAAATCCGAAAATAGAAGAGACAGCTCTCGAATATCACAGCGATAGGGACACTGCGTTACAGCGCAGATTTGAGCATGCTCATTAAAATCTATGTGTTGTACCATCATTAGTATGGCGCTCGGGACACCGCACTAATAACGGTAAAAAGCGGTGTGTGTGAGATAGTGGCCTGCGGGGCTACAAACAAATTTTCATGTGCAGGAAATGCGTCATGTTTGGAAAGACTACGTCAAGGGGCAGATCATGTTTGTAGCACGATCTAGATATGGGTACAGGGGAGTGTGAGGTGGAGGTCTAGGGGGGAGCCCCGAGCTGAACTTTTGCACCCGGGCACCTGAGCCCTTAGGTACGCCCCTGTTTAAGGGGTTCGCCTATGCACTTGCTACAGAAATGTTTCAGGGGTCCGCCTATACACTTGCTACAGAAAGGTTTCTGGGGTCCGCCTATACACTTGCCACAGAAATGTTCCAGGGGTCCGCCTATACACTTGCTACAGAAAGGTTTGAGGGGTCCGCCTATACACTTGCCACAGAAATGTTCTTTCGGTGTTCGCCTATACACTTGCTACAGAAAGGTTTGAGGGGTTTGCCTGTACTCTCGTTACAGAAATGTTTCAGGGGTTCAACTATACTATTGCTACAGAATGGTTTGAGGGGTCCTCCTATACACTTGCCACAGAAATGTTCTTTCGGTGTTCGCCTATACACTTGCTACAGAAAGGTTTGAGGGGTCTGCCTATACACTTGCTACAGAAAGGTTTGAGGGGTCCGCCTATACACTTGCCACAGAAATGTTCTTTCGGTGTTCGCCTATACACTTGCTACAGAAAGGTTTGAGGGGTTTGCCTGTACTCTCGTTACAGAAATGTTTCAGGGGTTCAACTATACTATTGCTACAGAATGGTTTGAGGGGTCCTCCTATAGACTTGCAACAGAAATGTTCTTTCGGTGTTCGCCTATACACTTGCTACAGAAAGGTTTGAGGGGTTTGCCTGTACTCTCGTTACAGAAATGTTTCAGGGGTTCAACTATTCTATTGCTACAGAATGTTTTTTTTTTTTTTTTTTTTTTTTTTCATTAAGTTTTTTATTGTAATAGTTCTTATACAATGAGAAGGTTACAGCCTTAACGAGAGAACATTTGTAACAAAGTTGAAAATATAGTACCATACAAGATTGAGAGTCTCTTGGAGAAGGATGATTTCGTTGGAATCTTGTTCTCTATGGATTCTCCTTGCTGGTTTCCTAGTAAAGAACCTAAAGTTTTTTTTTTTTTTGAAAGGAGAAAAAGGGGGGGGGGGGTCTGGAGGAAAGGAGGGGATGGATGGGAGGGATGAGGGAGGGAGATGTGGAGAGAAGCTGAGGGAAATAGGTATAACAGTAACAGCAATAAACCAGGTCTACAAAGGATATCGTTTACTTCCGAATTGGATATAGAATAAGCCATGGATTCCAGGTGTTCTCAAATTTGGGTAAGCTATTATTGCGGAGAGCTAAAATGTATTCATATATGCTATGTTCAGAAATAAGTTGGATTAAGTCATTCTCATTTGGTGAGATCTCCGATCTCCACTTCCTGGCTATTAAAAGCTTTGCACATAGGAGGATATGTCCTATTAATAGTTTGCTAAAAGGTGGGATGTTCCCGGGATCTAGGAGTAGAAGTGCAGTTTTTGGAGTGAATGGGACCTTCAAACCCGTCACTTTAAATATAAGGTTAAAGGTGGATTTCCAGAAAGGAAGGATATGGGGGCAAGCCCAGAAGATATGGATCAGGGAGCCTTGTTGCTCGCATTTCCTCCAACAATGGTTATTGTTGGTCAAACCTCTTCTGGCCAAGATAGTTGGGGTGAGATACCAACGTGTTATCAGTTTTTGGTGAGTTTCAATAAGGTTTGCGCTCTGAGAAGCTTGACCTGACCATTTGAAGGCCTTAAGCCAGGTGGCAATAGGGATTTTTTGCCGGAGGTCCTTTTCCCAGCTTAATAAGTGGGTCTTTCCCGATGGCCTTAATGCTCCAGTTAGATTGTCATAAAAGATACGCGTTTGCATTTTGGGAAGCCTAGAGAAGAGTACATTATAAATGATCTCGGGTACCTTAAGCTCTCGTAGCTGATGGTTATGGAGGATGGAGCAAACTTGTGAGTATCTAAAATGGTCTGAGTTATCCAGAAGGAATTTGGTTTGTAATGTTTGGAATGGCAGAGGACCCTGTGGGGAGATAAAGTCTGATATAAAGTGCATTCCTTTTTTGACCCAGGAGTTAAGTTGAAGGTTGGGAATAAAGTATTCTAGGATTCTAATAGGAATGTTCCTTAGACTTCTAGTATTGTTTTTTTCTGATTTGTGGAAGAGGTTTTTCCACGCTTCTATTGAAGTTAGCATAGGAGGTGACACGTTCTGAGTAGTGAAACATGTTAGCGTTTTTGGAAAGGACCAGGCGGCTAGTAAGGCTATCAGCAAGCATTTTAATGGTCTTTGATGGTTGTTTTCTGTTTCAATTGTGACCCAGCTAACTTGTTGTGATTGACGAGTCCAGGATAATGTTTGGCTTAGTATTGTGGCTGTGTGGTAGGAGTTTAGATTAGGTAATCCTAGTCCTCCCTGGTGTCTGTTAAGGGAAAGAATGGAGTGGGCTATTCTATCGAGCCAGACAAATTTAGTTAGTTGTCTCTGAAAGCTCTCAATGGTTTGTTTTGGAATTAGAATTGGGAGGGTCCTAAAATAGTGTAATATTTTTGGCAGGATAAGCATTTTATAGATATTTATGCGTCCCAGCCAGGAGATCGGACGTGAGCGGTAGGAGTCTAATTCTTTTTGGAGGGCTGCGAGAAGGGGTGGGTAATTGACTGTAATTAAATCGGTAGTAGGGGAGCATAGGTTAATACCTAGGTATGGGATGCTTTTAGTTTGCCACTGGAATGGGAATTCCCTCTCTATATCTAGTTTGAGGTCTCTTCCAACATTGATGCCTAGGATTTGGGATTTAGTGATGTTAAGTTTGTAATAAGAAATGGATGCGAATTCGGACAAGGTATTTTGGACTGTTCTCAAGGAGAGGGACGGGTTTGTGAGTGTAAGTAAAATATCATCAGCAAATAGGCTGATCTTATGTTGGCGGAGGCCTGCAGTAATTCCTTGAATGTCCGGCTGAGTTCTTATGTGTTCCGCCAAGGGTTCCATTACTAGTGTAAATATTAGGGGTGATAAAGGGCAACCTTGGCGTGTTCCATTAGATATAGAGAAGGGGTTGGATAAAAGGCCATCTACTAAGATTTTGGCTGATGGGAAGGAGTATAGGGCTTTAATGGCCTTGAAAATGTATCCTGAGAAGCCAAATTTGTTTAATGTAGAAAAGGCATATCCCCAATGTAGCCTATCAAATGCCTTTTCGGCATCAAGGGCAACTAGGATAGAGGGGACTTTTGTAGATTCCGATTTATATATGAGATTTAAGATTCTTCTAGTCCCATCCAAGGCCTGTCTCCCCCTTGTAAAGCCCACCTGGTCGGAATGGATTATGTCAGGTAGGACATTGAGTAGTCTATCCGCCAGTACCTTAGCAAAAATTTTTATGTCGCAATTCAAGAGGGAGATAGGCCTAAAGTTGGCGGGTGATGTGGGGGACTTTCCTGGTTTTGGAATTGTTATGACAGTGGCTTCCAACATTTCTTTGGGGAAAGAGCTTTGTTCTATGCCTTGGTTGAAGGCTTGAGATAAATGTGGGGCCAGGAGAATGGAGAAGAGTTTGTAGTACTCATTTGAGAAGCCGTCGGGTCCCGGGGCTTTATGGGATTTTAGGGTTTTAATCGTGTTTGCTATTTCTGTGGGGAGTATTTGGGTGTTAAGGGAGGAGAGATGAGATGGCGAAAGTGTTGGGAGTTTTATTTCCTTTAGAAAATTTTCAATAGATTGGGTAGAAGGTTGGGGTGTGTCTTTGTCATCTTTTAAATTGTATAGTTTAGAATAATATTGGCGGAAGGCTTCTGTGATTTGTGTTGGGTGGAAGATTTTTGTTGAGGAGTTTTGGGGGTCTGTAATGTATGGTATCTTAGATTTACCTGTTTTTTTTTTTACAAGGTTGGCCAGCATGCGAGTAGGTTTGTTTTTTGAGGCATATAGGGTTGATCGTGAAGCTGTCATTTCTCTTTCATAGTTGTCCATTAAGATGGATCTAAGGTTTTGTCTGAGAGTAAATAGTTGTTTGTGAAGGGAGACTGAGGGATTTTTGCTTATTTGGTTTTCTATAGAAGAGAGTTGGTCTAAAGTCATATCTAGCTGACGGGATTTTTCCCTTTTATGTTGGGCACCAATTTTAATAAGCACTCCTCTAATAAAGGCCTTGTGGGCGTTCCAGATGGTCAAGGGTGAGACGTCTGGAGTGGTATTAGTGGTGAAATATTCATCTAACGCTAGTTTAATTTTGGACTGGTTTTTTGGAAGTTTTAATAGGAAAGTGTTGTTCCGCCATGGTTTGGGACTTTCTTTTAATGTATCAAGGGATATGTTGATTGATACGGGGGAGTGATCCGACCAAGTGGCGGATCCGATCTGGGCTTTTTTTATTAAAGGAAGAGTAGTCCTGTTTACCAAGATCAAATCAATTCTTGAGGAAGACTTATGTCTAGCTGAGTAAAAGGAGTACTCTTTAGATGAAGCGTTCAAGCATCTAAACGTGTCAAAAAGAGATTCAGTTTGAAGCCATGGGAGCAGGGAGGTCGTCGTCCTTAAAGAGCCTCTTGAGGAGTCTAGGATTCTATCAGGGACTGCATTAAAGTCACCACATATGAATAGGTGACCCACCTCGCGTCTTCTAGCTTTTTTTATTGTTTTATTTAAGAAGCGGATTTGGGCTTGGTTTGGAGCATATAAGTTCACTAAGGTGAATGGTTTATTGTTTAGAGAGCCAGATATAATGATATATCTGCCTTTGGGATCTATATCTTGCGAAGTGACTTCCAGCTGTAGCGATTCTTTGAAAATAATCAGGACTCCTGCTTGTTTTCTGGGGGAGCAGGCTAAATAAATTTTTGGGAATTTTTTATGAGAAAATTTTGGGCAGGCGGAAGCTGCGAAGTGGGTCTCCTGCACACAGATAATGTCAGCGTTAGAGGAGAGAGCCTCTTTCCAAAGCATAGATCTCTTAAATGGAGAATTCAACCCATTTGCATTGATTGACAAAATCTTAATTGACATAATGGAGACTTAAGAATCCGTTGAGCCGGAGAGTTAATACATCTTGAGCAGTAGACCAAAAGTGGGAGGTAATAAAGAAAAAGCATGCAACAGAGCATGGAAAACAGAACAGAGTAGACAATGCCCTTATCATCTTATATAAGATGATATTTCCGTATGTGGAAAGTAATGTGGGCAGAAACAGAGTAGTACACTTAAAGAATTCAGCGTAAGATGGAAAAATTACGCTTAAAGCTATTGCAGGCTAGAGGGCCTGAACAGCGGTAATGGGGAGCGAGAAAAGTTCGTCTGGCGAAGGACCTTCCGGATTCGCCTGAGTAAAAAAGCTGGTCGCCTTCAGTTGATATTGTGAACTTGAGCAGGATTTTGAGCCTTTTTGGAGGAAGGATGTTGGTTGGCCGAGGGTGGAATGTCAATCTTCCAGGAATTAAGGAGATGGATTGCATCTTCTGGTTTTTGGCAGGTGTGGGTGGTGTCTTCTCTACGAATCAGGAGTTTTACGGGAAAACCCCATCTATATGGGATTCTTGCTTGTCGTAGGGCTTCGGTGATTGTGGAAAATTTTTTCCTATTCAGCATGGTGGTCTGTGAGAGATCCGTAAATAGGCGTATCTTTTCATACGGAGCTGGGAGAGGGGTCAAATTGCGAGCAGCGGACATAGCAGCTTCCTTTATATGGTAAAAATGAATGCGTGCTAAAATGTCTCTTGGGACAGAGTCGGCAATGAATCTAGGCTTAGGTAGCCTATGAGCTCTGTCAATAGTTAGGTCTAAGTTATTCGCTTCAGGGAGCAGCGTGGCCATAAGTTGTTTCAGGTAATTTGTGATTTCAGAGGAAGAGACAGATTCAGGAATTCCGCGGAATTTAATATTATTGCGTCTATTCCTGTCTTCAATATCTGCCATTTTTGTTTTGAGCTGCTCAACTTCTTCCACTAACTCGTAGTGCGCATCGATTAGGGCATTATGTGACTGGGAAAATTCGCCCATTTTTTCTCCGTATGGGATACGCGGTCTCCAATCTCATCTATGGTATTTTTAAGAGTGGTGTTTAGAGATTTGAAGCTTGATTGAATAGAGTCACTTAAGGCGACCACCATGTCTTTTATAAAAGATTCAGATGCTGGTTGTGAGGAAGATGACATGGACGCAGCAAACTCTCTCAGGGAGGGTATTTGTGAAGTTGAAGGATCTGATATGTCAGTCCTGGGTTTTTGTTTTTGGGGACTCTCAGATGCAGAGGAGGACTGTGACATGTGTGGGGAGGATGTCAGCGCCATTTTAGGTGATTGCTGTGAACGGGAGAAGTGTCTCTTTCCTCCTGATAGTGGTTGTAGTGAGGGCGATGTGTTTGCACTCACCGGTTCCTGCTGGCGGGGTCTCGACGGCGGGCTGTCATCAGGGTGAAGCGGAGCCGTTCCCTCTTCACTCCGAGCCTCGGGCTCCGATATGAGCGGAGCGGCTTCCGTCAGAGCGTGCCGGGTTGTTGTGGCTGAGAAGAACTCATCAAGGCGCTTAGGCTGAGCGCGGGAGTCCCTACGGCGAGGCATCGCTGTGGTAGCCGGTATCTCCGACACCGTGGGAGAAAGGTAGGCAGCCGTGTGATGCTGTGAAGTAGCTTTCAGGCTAGGTCCGGAACGGAGCACAAGGATTAAGCAGCCATCTTCTTGCGCTGCCAGGCCACGCCCCCCGCTACAGAATGTTTTGAGGGGTTCGCTTATACTCTTGCTATACAAATGTTTCAGGGGTTTCCCTATACCATTGCTGCAGAAAGGTTTGAGGGGTTTGCCTATATGATTGCTACAGAAAGGTTTGAGGGGTTTGCTTATACTCTTTCTATAGAAATGTTCTTCTGGGGTTCGCCTATACTCTTGCTACAGAAATGTTTGAGGGGTTCGCCTATACACTTGCTACAGAAAGGTTCGAGGGGTCCGCCTATACTCTTGCTACAGAAATGTTTCAGGGGTTGCCTGGAAAACTGGGCTGACTTAGCTGTCGGCTACAGGCTCTACCGTAGGGACGGGCTGCATCTTAATGGGGAGGGTGCAGCGGTGCTGGGTGAGAAGATGGCTAGAAGGCTGGAGGAGTGTTTAAACTAGGGACTGGGGGGAGGGCAAAAAGAGAAATAGTGGGGTAGACAGTGTAACTAGCGACCCGGGTCCAAGCAAAGGGAATGGGGGTCGAGCAGGGGGTGGGGTTAGTACAGTTAGAAGTGATAGATCAGCCATTAGTACGAATAGCAACAAAACAAATTTAGATAACAAAAAAAAACAATATAAATTGTATGACCACGAATGCAAGAAGTCTGATTGGTAAAGTGGGTGAGCTTGAAGCGAGAATGACTGATGAAAATTATGATATAGTCGGAATTACAGAAACATGGCTTGATGATAAGTGCGATTGGGCGGTGAATTTGCAGGGGTACAATCTCTTCAGAAGGGACCGAAGGAACCAGAAAGGGGGAGGGGTATGTCTGTACGTCAATTCGAACTTGAAGCCGAGGCTACGGGAGGATATAGGGGTAGGAGAAGAACAGGTGGAATCTCTGTGGGTAAAAAATACAGGGAGGAAAAAATAACAAAATCCTGATAGGGGTCTTCTATAGACCACCAAAAGCAACAGAAGAAACTGATAACTTACTATTAAGGCAGATAGAAGAGGTGTCAAACCGCAACGAAGTAATTATCATGGGGGACTTTAATTATCCAGATTTAACATGGGAAAACGAAACATGCAAATCACACAGGGGTGATAAGTTCTTGAGAGTAATTAAAGACAATTACCTGAACCAACTGGTACAGGAACCAACAAGAGGGAGGGCCATTCTGGACCTAGTACTAACCAACAAACCGGAACGTATAAAGAGGGTGCAGGTTGAGGGGCACTTGGGGAACAGTGACCACAATATGATCAACTTCCAGCTGTCATTCAATAAGAAGCCTTATCAAGGAGCGACAAAGAAACTAAACTTTAGTAAAGCAAAATTTGATCAGCTCAGAATTACTATCGGTACCATTAATTGGGACAACATCCTCAAAAATGACGGTACAGAGGACAAATGGGAAAAGTTTAAAAGGATCCTAATCACCTCATGTGAGCAGTTCATTCCCTTTAAAAATAAAAGAAACTCAACTAAAAGGAAACCAATGTGGCTCGACAAGACGGTAAGAGGAGCAATAAACGAAAAAAAAGAAAGCGTTCAAACTACTAAAGCAAGAAGGCAGCGAAGAAGCGCTAAAATCATACAGGGGAAAAAACAAAATATGCAAAGATAAGATCAAAACTGCCAAGGAGGAAGCAGAAAGACTGATCGCCAAAGAGAGCAATAACAACCCAAAGCTATTTTTCAACTATATTAACAGCAAAAGGATTTGCAGGGAGAGCACTGGCCCTTTAAAAAATAATGCATGAGAGATCATTGATGATGACAGAGGGAAAGCAAATCTACTAAACAGTTTCTTCTCAAGTGTATTCACAAACGAAAAGGAAATGCCACACGAGATGCAGGGGAATAAAATGAACCCATCCCAAAATATCTCATACCTCACGCAGGAGTAGGTGCGGAAGCGACTAAAGAAGACTAAAATTGATAAATCGCCAGGCCCAGATGGATTACACCCAAGGATACTAAGGGAACTAAGTGACGAGATAGCTAGGCCGCTATATCTAATATTTCTAGACACTATCAAGACCAGTGTAGTACCATTGGATTGGCGCATTGCCAACGTGGTTCCAATTTACAAAAAAGGGAGCAAAATTGAGCCTGGTAACTACAGGCCAGTAAGTCTCACTTCAGTAACGGGAAACATTTTCGAGGGGATTCTGAGAGACGCCATCGATGAGTACCTCAAGGAGAACAAGGGAATAACTCCTCACCAGCATGGATTCATGAAGGGGTCCCTCATGTCAGACAAATCTGATCAGTTTCTACGATGACGTAAGCTCTAAGCTGGACCAGGGAGAATGTATTGATCTCGTATATCTGGACTTCTCTAAAGCCTTTGACACCGTCCCACATAATAGGCTAATATACAAAATGAGGCAGCTCGGACTGGGCGAAAACGTGTGTAAATGGGTAAAAAATTGGCTCAGAGATAGAAAGCAGAGGGTGGTAATAAATGGTTCGTACTCTGATTGGACCACAGTCGCTAGCGGGGTGCCACAGGGTTCAGTATTAGGCCCCACTCTGTTCAACATATTTATCAATGACCTGATAGAGGGGCTGCACAGCAAAATATCAATATTTGCAGATGACACAAAATTATACAATATAATTAATGCAACGGAGGACAATGTGCGGCTACAAACGGACCTGGATAAGCTGGGGGCTTGGGCAGAAAAATGGCAAATGAAGTTCAATGTTGAAAAATGTAAGACTATGCACATGGGCAGGAGAAACGGATGTCACCAATATTCACTTAATGGGGTACCACTAGGGAAAAGTGATATGGAAAAGGATCTGGGGGTACTAGTGGATTGTAGACTGAACTGGAGTAACCAATGCCATCAGCTGCTACAAAGGCAAATAAAGTCTTGGGGTGTATTAAAAGAGGTATAGGGGCGAAGGACGAGAACATTATCCTTCCATTATATAAGGCACTAGTCAGGCCTCACATGGAATTCTGCGTACAGTTCTGGTCACCGGTGCTCAGGAGAGATGTTACAGTGCTTGAGGGGATTCAAAGAAGGGCAACTAAACTAATACATGGAATGATGGGACTGGAATACCCAGAGAGGCTATCCAAATTGGAATTATTCACCCTGGAAAAAAGACGGCTAAGAGGTGATCAAATAACCATGTATAAGTACATGAGGGGACAATGCAAGGATCTCTCCCAAGATCTGTTTACACCCAGGACCGCGACGGTAACAAGAGGACATCCGCTACGATTAGAGGAAAGTAGGTTTCATCACTAACATAGAAGGGGATTCTTTACTGTAAGAGCAGTTAGACTGTGGAACTCTCTGCCGGAGGAAGTGGTGATGGCAAAATCCATAGAGAAGTTTAAAAGGGGATTTGATGTCTTTCTGGAGAGGAAGGACATTATAGGATACAAGTATTAGGTTAATTGTCAATCCGGGTATACAGGCAGGTAGGAACTATTAGGGGTTGATCCAGGGAACAGTCTGATTGCCATTAGGGAGTCAGGAAGGAATTTTTTCCCCAAAAGGGCTAAATTGGTTTCTGCCGTTGGGGTTTTTTGCCTTCCTCTGGATCAACACAGGAGGATAGACAGGCTGGACTAGATGGACATTGTCTTCATTCAGCCTTACATACTATGTTACTATGTATGTATGCCTATACACTTGCTGCAGAAAGGTTTGAGGGGTTTGCCTATACGATTGCTACAGAAAGGTTTGAGGGGTTCGCTTATACTCTTTCTACAGAAATGTTCTTCCGGGGTTCGCCTATACTCTTCCGACAAAAATGTTTAAGGTATCCACCTATACACTTGTACAGAAAGGTTTGAGAGCTTCGCCTATATTCTTGCTATAGAAATGTTTCTGGGGTCCGCCTATACACTTGCTACAGAAAGGTTTCTAGGGTCTGCCTATACACTTGCTACAGAAATGTTCCAGGGGTCCGCCTATACACTTGCTACAGAAAGGTTTGAGGGCTTCGCTTATACTCTTGTTACAGAAATGTTTCAGGGATCCACCTATATACTTGCTACGAAAGGTTTGAGGGCTTCGCCTATATTCTTGCTACAGGAATGTTTCTGGGGTCCGCCTATACACTTGCTACAGAAAGGTTTCTAGGGTCTGCCTATACACTTGCCACAGAAATGTTCGCGGGGTCCGCCTATACACTTGCTACAGAAAGGTTTGAGGGCTTCGCTTATACTCTTGTTACAGAAATGTTTCAGGGATCCACCTATACACTTGCTACGAAAGGTTTGAGGGCTTCGCCTATATTCTTGCCACAGAAATGTTTCTGGGGTCCCCCTATACACTTGCTACAGAAAGGTTTCTAGGGTCTGCCTATACACTTGCCACAGAAATGTTCGCGGGGTCTGCCTATACACTTGCTACAGAAAGGTTTGAGGGCTTCGCTTATACTCTTGTTACAGAAATGCTTCAGGGGTTCGCCTATACTATTGCTACAGAAAGGTTTGAGGGGTTCACTTATACTCTTGCTACAGGAATGCTTCAGGGGTTTGCCTAAATTATTGCTACAGAAATGTTTCAGGGGTCTGCCTATACATTTACTACAGAAAGATTTGGGGGGTTCGCCTATGCTCATGCTACAGAAATGTTCTTCCGGGGTTCGCCTATACTCTTGCTACAGAAATGTTTCAGGGGTCCGCCTATACACTTGCTACAGAAAGTTTTCTGGGGTCCGCCTATACCCTTGCCACAGAAATGTTCTTTCGGTGTTCACCTATACTGTGGACAAAGGCTTTCCTATTGCGTTGTTCTGGTATCTGACACATACACAGAATGAATCGGGTAGAAGTGTGGGCAGAGGCTGAGGTCCATGGGCAGGGTGAAACTCTGCCATGTTTGGGCACTCTCATTTCTTTATGTTTAATACTTTCCTTGGGTTTCATGGACTCACCTATGCTGTGGGTGCACAAAGGTTTCCCAACGTGGTGTCCAGCTGTCTGGCACAAATTCACTGAATGACTTGGGTAGGGTGCAGAAGGCTTTCCCATTGCAGTGTTCAACTAACAAATACACAGTATGAATTGTTTGGGGACACATGGGTTTCCCATAGCTATGTAACTCACAGCACCTTGGGTCACACAAGGTGGAGCCTGACCCTGGGCCCACTCACGTTCTTCCCACACAGAGGATTGCAGGTTCTACCTCAGTCACGGTTTCTCTGGTTTATTATGCCACCTCCCCCTTCTGCTTGGGGTCTGGGGATCAGCGCTGGTCGACATGTATTTGCTCTCGTGCTACCCCAGTTGTCTGAGACACTGGTTTGGACCAATCAAAATTAATGAGTTGTTCACAGCAGTACTAGCATCTGACACCGCCTTATGCACATGATTACTGAGGGTATGGGCAGAGGCTGAGGTCCTGGGGGGATGCAACTGCGCCAGGTTTGGCCTGTAGAACTTCTACATGGTTCATCCAGTCTTTGGAGCGATGAAAGCAACAGTAACTGATTTAATAAGATGTTCACAGCAGTACTAGCATCCGAGTCCGCTTTATGCCCAGGATTGCTGAGGGTGTGGGCAGAGGCTGAGGTCCTGGGGGGTGCAACTTTGCCAGGTTTGGCCTGTGGAACTTCTTCGTGGTTCATCCAGTCTTTAGAGCGATGAAAGGAACTGTAACTGACGGCACATTGGGTCAAACAGGTGGAGGCTGGGACCGAGTCTGACCCAGGGCCTGCTCACAGGCTTCCCACATAGAGTATTGCGGGTACTACCTTAGTCACGGTTTCTCAGGCTTATTAACCACCTCCTCCTCCTCTTTGGGATCTGGACATCAGCGCTGGTCGGCATGTATTATCTCTCATGTTACAAATTACCACAGTTATGCGAGATACTATATTGGAGCTTGAAAAATACTCGAGTCTCCCATTGACTTCAATGGGGTTCGTTACTGGAAACGAGCTCTCGAGCATTATGAAAAATTTGATTAGAGTAACGAGCTCCCAAACATTTTGCTACTTGCTCAGCTCTATTCATTATGGATATCGAATGGAATGTTCATTGCAAAGGCGAACTTCCATAGAGATCAAATGAAACCTATCACTCTCTTCGAGCAGTTTGATGTACCATAAGTCTGTAAATGATCACTGGCATTTTAAATACACTGTAAATCTGCCTGGGTAAATCTTCTAAGATGGCAAATTTGAAACCATATATGAATTAGCTTGGAATACGTTTTCCATTATCTGTAGTAAACTACATGTTTATTTCCCAAGCCGCTAAAATCTTTATATAGGTTTCCTCTGACTGTAAAATCTGTTCCTAATTTTTTAAGGAAGTCTGTCACCTACATTTAGTATATGAAACTAATCCTAACATTTGATATGTCAACTACAAATGAAATTAAGTTTACTATTTTTATTATATTCTCTAGGCTTTCGTTAGCACAATATAATACTATATGTATATTCCTGCTCGGTTAAGGGTTAGAATTACTCAAAAAATCACTAACACGTTACACAGCACTTGTGTAAATCACAAATAATTCCGTTTATTTGTCAAGCAGCCAAAAAAGTTATAGCCCTTTAAGACAAATGCATTCGTCAAGTGACTAAAAGTTACCTGATTTAACAAACGTATAACTTGTTGTGCCTATAAGGCTGCATTCCCATAAACGTATATCGGCTCGGTTTTCACGCCGAGCCGATATACGTCGTCCTCATGTGCAGGGGGGGTGAAGGATGGAAGAGCCAGGAGCAGGAACTGAGCTCCCGCCCCCTCTCTGCCTCCTCTCCGCCCCTCTGCACTATTTGCAATGGGGAGAGGCCGAATGGGGGTGGGGCTAATTCTTGGAACTTAGCCCCGCCCTGTCCCACCTCCTTTCATTGCAAATAGTGCAGAGGGGCGGACAGGAGGCAGAGAGGGGTCGGGAGCTCAGTTCCTGCTCCTGACTCTTCCATCTCCCCCCCCCATCCTGCGCATGAGGACGGCGTATATCGGCTCGGCGTGCAGACCGAGCTGATATACGTCCGTAGGAATGCAGCCTTAGCTCATGTAGTGAAGTTGGTCTTTTGGTTACTTGGTCACATGCTGCCTGAGATCATTAATTGGTAATATATAAGTACTCTTAAGCTTAGTCAAGATTTACATAGTTAAAGCAAAAGAAAAGTCAAAGATGCAATTGGATGCTTACAAGATGACAATGGTGAATTGGTTAAGAATGATGTTGAGAAGACCGAACTTTTCAATTCGTATTTTGTATTTGTTTTCTCTCAGAAAGTAGATGGACCATCAATGGATCTTCCCTGTGCTATTGGGGGAATAAAAGAATGCAGGCTATCTATAAGCAGGGAGATAGTGAGGGAACACTTAGCTAACTTAAATGAATTAGAGTCTCAAGGTCCAGATGAATTACATCTTAGGATACTAAAGGAAGCAGTGGAGGTAATTGCTGAACCACTCGCCATAATCTTTGAAAGTTCCCAGAGAACAGCCGAAGTCCCAGTAGATTGAAAAATGGCAAATGTTGTCCCTATCTTCAAAAAACGGAAGGTGGTGAATCCAGGAAGCTACAGGCCTTTGAGCCTGACTTCTATACTGGGAAAGATCTTTGAACAAATTATTAAACAGCTTGTATGCAAGTCCCTGGATAAAAATGGAGTAATTAACCAGAGCCAGCATGGGTTTGTAACAAACAAGTCATGCCAGACTAATGTAATTTCAACTGGGTTGATCAGGGAAATGCGGTGGATATATTTTATCTTGACCGTAGTAAAGTATTTGACAAAGTATCTTATACTATACTTATTGAAAAAATGACGAAATATAGGATTGATAAGGCAACTGTTAGCTGCCCTCACAACTGGCTGAGTGATTGTACTCAAAGAGTGGTTATAAATGGCTGCACATCCAAGTGGAAGAATGTATCAAGTGGGATACCACAAGGCTCTGTCCTAGGCCCAGTGCTGGGCAACATTTTTATAAATGATCTGTAGAAGGGGGAACTGAACAAATTTGCAGACGACACAAAGCTAGGAGGGATAGCTAACACTAGGAAAAGAGAGTATTCAAAAATATTTTTAAAAGCTTGCACAGTGGGCAGTGACTAACAGAATGGTACTTAACAAGAAGAAATGCAAAGTCTTACATCTGGGCAAAAAAAAATTAAGAAAGCGCATACAGAATGGGAGGAATTGAGCTAAGCAGCAGCACACATGGAAAAGACTTGGGTATGCTAATAGATCATAGACTGAATATGAGTCAACAATGTGATGCAGCAGCCAAAAAGGCAAACACAATTCTGGGATTTATTAAGAGAAACATAGAGTCTAGATCACGTGAGGTCATTATCCCCCTCTACTATTCCTTGGTCAGACCTCATCTGGAATACTGTGTTCAATTCTGGGCACCCCACTTTAACCCCTTCCCGCTCCAGGGCGTACGTTTACGTCCTGGCAGTGGGGTACTTCCCGCAACAGGGCATAAACTTACGTCCTAGGGATAGCGCGAGATCACATGTGTCAAATGTACCCAAAAGTGGCACCGATAAAAACTGCAGTTCACCACGCAAAAAACAAGCCTTTATACGGCCGCGTCGACGGAAAAATAAAGTTATGACTTTTGATAAATGGAGAAGAAAATCCGCCAAAAATCATTGCGTCCTTAAGCCCAAAATAGGCCATGTCATTAAGGGGTTCAAAAAGACATAGACAAACTGGAGCAAGTTCAGAGAAGAGTTACCAACATGGTGAGCCGTCAGCAAATCATGTCCTATAAAGAACGGTTAAAGGATCTGGGAATGTTTAGCTTGCAAAAAAGAAGGCTGAGAGGCAACTTAATAGCTGTCTACAAATATCTGAAGGGCAGTCAAAGTGCAGAGGAATCAGCCCTATTCTCATTTGCACAAGGAAAGACTAGAAGCAATGGGATGAAACTGAAAGGGAGGAGACTAGAGATGAGCGAGCACCAAAATGCTCGGGTGTTCGTTACTCGGGACGAAATTATCGCGATGCTTGAGGGTTCGTTTCGAGTAACGAACCCCATTGAAGTCAATGGGCGACTCAAGCATTTTTGTATATCGCCGATGCTCGCTAAGGTTTCCATTTGTGAAAATCTTGGCAATTCAAGAAAGTGATGGGAACGACACAACAACGGATAGGGCAGGCGAGGGGCTACATGTTGGGCTGCATCTCAAGTTCTCAGGTCCCACTATTAAGCCACAATAGCGGCAAGAGTGGGCCCCCCCCAACAACTTTTACTTCTGAAAAGCCCTCATTAGCAATGCATACCTTAGCTAAGCACCACCCTACCTCCAACAAAGCAGAATCACTGCCTGCATGACACTCCGCTGCCACTTCTCCTGGGTTACATGCTGCCCAACCCCCCCTGCACGACCCAGTGTCCACAGCGCACACCAAATTGTCCCTGTGCAGCCTTCAGCTGCCCTCATGCCACGCCACACTCATGTCTATTTATAAGTGCGTCTGCCATGAGGAGGAACCGCAGGCACACACTGCAGAGGGTTGGCACGGCTAGGCAGCAACCCTCTTTAAAAGGGGCGGGGCGATAGCCCACAATGCTGTACAGAAGCAATGAGAAATACAATCCTGTGCCACCGCCATCAGGAGCTGCACACGTGGGCATAGCAATGGGGAACCTATGTGCCACACACTATTCATTCTGTCAAGGTGTCTGCATGCCCCAGTCAGACCGCAGTTTTTTATAAATAGTCACAGGCAGGTACAAGTCCGCAATGGGAATTCCGTGTGCACCCACAGCATGGGTGGCTCCCTGGAACCCACCAGCTGTACATAAATGTATCCCATTGCAGTGCCCTGGACAGCAGAGCTAACATCAGATTAAATGCAGGTGGGCTTCGGCTGACACTGCATGCCCCAACCTGACCGGGCTTTTTAATTCATAGACACAGGCAGGTACAACTCCCTATTGTGAAGTCCCTGTGGACCGACAGCATGGGTGGGTGCCAGGAAGCCACCGGCGGCACATAAATATATCCCATAGCATTGCCCATCACAGCTGAGGTGATGTCATGTTTAATGCAGGTGGGCTTTGGCCCACACTGCATGCCCCAGTCAGACTGGGGTTCTTTAGAAGTGGACACATGTAGTTACAACTCCGTGTGGACCGACAGCATGGGTGGCTCCCTGGAACCCACCGGCGGTACATAAATATATCCCATTGCAGTGCCCAGCACAGCTGATGTAACGTCAGCTGTAATGCAGGTGGGCAAAAAATTAATTGGATTACACTGTAGGCGAGGGCCCCAAAAAATTGGTGTACCAACAGTACTAATGTACCTCAGAAAAATTGCCCATGCCCAACCAAGAGGGCAGGTGAAACCCATTGATCGCTTCGGTTAATGTGGCTTAATTTGTAACTAGGCCTGTAGGCAGCCCAGTTCAAATAAAAATTGGTTCAGGTGCAAGTTTCAACGCTTTAATGAGCATTGAAACGTATAAAAATTGTTTGGAAAAATTATATGACTGAGCCTTGTGGGCCTAAGAAAAATTGCCCATTCGGCGTGATTATGTGAGGTTTCAGGAGGAGGAGCAGGAGGAGGAGGAGGAATATTATACACAGATTGATGAAGCTAAAAGGTCCACGTTTTTGATGGTGATAGAGAACAATGCTTCCATCCGCGGGTGCAGCCTACGTATTGCTTAGGTATCGCTGCTGTCTGCTGGTGAAGAAGAGAAGTCTGGGGAAATCCTTTGTTCATCTTGATGAGTGTAAGCCTGTCGGCACTGTCGGTTCACAGGTGGGTACGCTTATCTGTGATGATTCCCCCAGCCGCACTAAACACCCTCTCTGACAAGACGCTAGCCGCAGGACAAGCAAGCACCTCCAGGGCATACAGCGCGAGTTCAGGCCACGTGTCTAGCTTCGACACCCAGTAGTTGTAGGGGGCAGAGGCGTCACCGAGGACGGTCGTGCGATTGGCTACGTACTCCCTCACCATCCTTTTACAGTGCTCCCGCCAACTCAGCCTTGACTGGGGAGCGGTGACACAGTCTTGCTGGGGAGCCATAAAGCTGGCAAAGGCCTTGGAGAATGTTCCCCTGCCTGTGCTGTACATGCTGCCTGACCTCTGCACCTCCCCTGCTACCTGGCCCTCGGAACTGCGCCTTCTGCCACTAGCGCTGTCGGATGGGAAGTTTACCATCAGTTTGTCCACCAGCGCCCTGTGGTATAGCATCATTCTAGAACCCCTTTCCTCTTCGGGAATGAGAGTGGAAAGGTTCTCCTTATACCGTGGGTCGAGCAGTGTGTACACCCAGTAATCCGTAGTGGCCAGAATGCGTGTAACGCGAGGGTCACGAGAAAGGCATCCTAACATGAAGTCAGCCATGTGTGCCAGGGTACCTGTACGCAACACATGGCTGTCCTCACTAGGAAGATCACTTTCAGGATCCTCCTCCTCCGGCCATACACGCTGAAAGGATGACAAGCAAGCAGCATGTGTACCCTCAGCATAGGCCAAGCTGCCTCTTCCCCCTTCTCCTCATGCTCCTCCCCCTCCTCCTCCTCCTCCTCAACGCGCTGAGATATAGACATGAGGGTGCTCTGACTATCCAGCGACATACTGTCTTCCCACGCCTCCGTTTCCGAGTGCAAAGCGTCTGCCTTTATGCTTTGCAGGGAACTTCTCAAGAGGCATAGCAGTGGAATGGTGACGCTAATGATTGCAGCATCCCCGCTCACCATCTGGGTAGACTCCTCAAAGTTTCCAAGGACCTGGCAGATGTCTGCCAACCAGGCCCACTCTTCTGTAAAGAATTGAGGAGGCTGACTCCCACTACGCCGCCCATGTTGGAGTTGGTATTCCACCATAGCTCTACGCTGCTCATAGAGCCTGGCCAACATGTGGAGTGTAGAGTTCCACCGTGTGGGCACGTCGCACAGCAGTCGGTGCACTGGCAGATTAAACCGATGTTGCAGGGTCCGCAGGGTGGCAGCGTCCGTCTTGAACTTGCGGAAATGTGCGCTGACCCGGCGCACCTTTCCAAGCAGGTATGACAAGCGTGGGTAGCTTTTCAGAAAGCGCTGAACCACCAAATTAAAGACATGGGCCAGGCATGGCACGTGCGTGAGGCTGCCGACCTGCAGAGCCGCCACCAGGTCACGGCCGTTGTCACACACGACCATGCCCGGTTGGAGGCTCAGCGGCGCAAGCCAGCGGTCGGTCTGCTCTGTCAGACCCTGCAGCAGTTCGTGGGCCGTGTGCCTCTTCTCTCCTAAGCTGAGTAGTTTCAGCACGGCCTGCTGACGCTTGCCCACTGCTGTGCTGCCACGCCGCGCGACACCGACTGCTGGCGACGTGCTGCTACTGCTGACACATCTTGATTGCGAGACAGAGGTTGCGTTGGAGGAGGAGGGTGGTTTAGTGGAGGAAGCATACACCGCCGCAGATACCAGCACCGAGCTGGGGCCCGCAATTCTGGGGGTGGGTAGGACGTGAGCGGTCCCAGGCTCTGACTCGGTCCCAGCCTCCACTAAATTCACCCAATGTGCCGTCAGGGAGATATAGTGGCCCTGCCCGCCTGTGCTTGTCCACGTGTCCGTTGTTAAGTGGACCTTGGCAGTAACCGCGTTGGTGAGGGCGCGTACAATGTTGCGGGAGACGTGGTCGTGCAGGGCTGGGACGGCACATTGGGAAAAGTAGTGGCAACTGGGAACCGAGTAGCGCGGGGCCGCCGCCGCCACCATCATGCTTTTGAAAGCCTCCGTTTCCACAAGCCTATACGGCAGCATCTCCAGGCTGATCAATTTGGCAATGTGCATGTTTAACGCTTCAGTGTGCGGGTGCGTGGCGGCGTACTTGCGCTCAAACAGTGGCGCTAGCAACGTCTGGACGCTGCGCTGAGAGACATTGCTGGATGGGGCCGAGGACAGCGGAGGTGAGGGTGTGGGTGCAGGCCAGGAGACGGTAGTGCCTGTGTCCTCAGAGGGGGGTTGGATCTCAGTGGCAGGTTGGGGCACAGGGGGAGAGGCAGTGGTGCAAACCGGAGGCGGTGAACGGCCTTCGTCCCACCTTGTGGGGTGCTTGGCCATCATATGCCTGCGCATGCTGGTGGTGGTGGCTCCCTAGCTGATCTTGGCGCGGCAAAGGTTGCACACCACTGTTCGTCGGTCGTCAGGCGTCTCTATGAAAAACTGCCACACCGTAGAGCACCTTGACCTCTGCAGGGTGGCATGGCGCGAGGGGGCGCTTTGGGAAACAGTTGGTGGATTATTCGGTCTGGCCCTGCCTCTACCCCTGGCCACCGCACTGGCTCGGCCTGTGCCCACACCCTGACTTGGGGCTCCGCGTCCTCGCCTGCGTCCACGTCCTCTAGGCCTACCCCTACCCCTCAGCATGCTGTATTACCAGTAGTGCAGAAACAGAACGCTGTAATTAAATGTGCCACTTATTGGCCTGTGGTTGGAGGCTGACTTCGCTTACGGAACGCACAGCAGAGCCAGGAAATAACTGCAGACTGTTGCACTGTGGACTGGAATACAGCGGTGATGTAACAGCCAACACAGAGCCAGGAAATAATTTTGCGCAAGCCTGCTGTAACACTTAGCTGGCTGCGTATGAATTAGGAGGACAACTACACCCAGCACAGACCCAGTACACTGAGGACGGTCACAGGCAGCCCAAATAGATTTTTTTCCCCAAATGTTTTTGGAAAGGCCCACTGCCTATATTCAATAAATATGTCTTCTGTCCCTGCCTCACCACCACTACTGGCCCTGGAGTATGTATAATTACTGCAGGGCGCAATGCTCTGCACGGCCGATATACAAAAAAAAAAAGTGCAACACTGCAAAAAGCAGCCTCCACACTACTGCACACGGTTAGATGTGGCCCTAAGAAGGACCGTTGGGGTTCTTGAAGCCTAAAATACTCCTAACACTCTCCCTATAGCAGCTCCGGCAAGACAGCACTTTCCCTGATCTATGTCAGAATGCATCTGTGGCGAGCCGCGGGAGGGGCCGATTTATATACTCGGGTGACACCTGATCTCGCCAGCCACTCACTGCAGGGGGGTGGTATAGGGCTTGAACGTCGCAGGGGGAAGTTGTAATGCCTTCCCTGTCTTTCTATTGGCCAGAAAAGCGCGCTAACGTCTCAGAGATGAAAGTGAAAGTAACTCGAACATCGCGTGGTACTCGTCACGAGTAACGAGCATCTCGAACACGCTAATACTCGAACGAGTATCAAGCTCGGACGAGTACGTTCGCTCATCTCTAGAGGAGACATAAATTACATATTAAAAAAACTTTCTGAGGGTAAGGGTGAATAGAATAGGTTACCACTGGAGGTTGTGAGTTCTCCTTCAATGGAAGTGTTCAAACAAAGGCTGGACAAATATCTGTCTGGGATCGTTTAGTAAATCCTGCACTGAGCATCGGGACCCGATGACCCTGGAGGTCGCTTTCAACTCTACCATTTTAGGATTCTATAGAGGATCAAATAAAGTAAAACAGATAAAGAGTTCTATTTGTTAATACATTTCTAAGGCAATGACCATGATTAGTCATCTGTCTAGCTACAAATTTAAGTGCAAGAGTCAGTATCTTTGTCTTCAGATCTTCTTCAGAAAAATATCTGAATATGTCAAGTAAAGGCCCTTTTACACGGGATGATTGTTGGGCAAACGATGTCCGTCACTCGTGTCCGTGTATACTCGCCCCCGTGCTGCTGCACAGTAGCGAGTATCGCTGGATCACTCGCAGCGTGGCCAGTAGGGATGCGAGGTGGCCGCCCCTCTCCATTCAGTGTAAGCAGCAGTCGCTCAGGCATGCTGAAACTGAACCACTAGATGTCTCTCGTCCAGTCGTTCACTCTGCATGCATTTACACGGGACGATTATTGTTCAAAACCCCATGGGAGCGTGGGGTTTTGAACAACCACCAACGATAATCGGCCCATGTAAAAGGGCCTAAAATCATCAAATTGGAAGAGAAACAAGATTATGTTAACAAACACTCTGATTTCTCTCACACTCTGAATCATGAAAAATCTGACTGCCTGCATTTCCTGCTTATATGCAAATGGCTATTGAACTGTCTGATGGGTCATTTCACTGCCGAAGTCATCCAAGCTTTCCCCCTCTAAGGCTGCCTGTCCACGGGCGTTGCGGTATCCCACGGGAGCTGCCGCCCGGGAGTAGGAGCCGGTAGACGGACCTCCGCGGTGAACCACCTGACAGATAAGCTCTGCGGTAGGCACTGTGGAGAATAGCGACAATTCATAGCATGCTGCGATTTCCCGGCCGCGAGCGGAGAATCGCTATGATTCTTCGCTCGTAGACAGGGGGGCTGCACTTTCCATAGCAAAACTATGGAAAGCGTGCATTGCATTCCCCGTGGCAGGATTATCGCCGTGGGGAACGCAATGCAAAAACGCCTGTGGACATGCAGCCTAAACTTGCAAGCACATCCTTCATGCTGATAGTTTATGTTTCCAACTGAAAGTGTAGCACTAGTGCAGATGCACACAGTTTCTAGCCTGAACTGGTTTCTCTTATTAAGCAGTGGCTTGATCTCGTTTTCTGTATTTTCATATATTTATGGAAATAATTTATTTTTCTGGTACACATAGAGCATTGGTACAGATATTACAGTCAGTTTACCTAGAAATCATCTATAAGATCTGTGCCACCACTGGTTGTATTGTACAGTTACAATTTTCTGGCCTTGATGTTCAGCTAAAGGTACATTTACTTTTTTGGATCTTAAACAATTTGCCAAGAATTTGAAAGAAACTTATGTCAACAAAGAAAAGTGGCATCCAGAAAGACAAATTCAGTAAGTAGCTTGTACAATAGTTTGCAATGATTTTTAATTAAGGGTTACTTTGCTTTAGGCCTCCTGTCCACAGACGGTATGTCACAGTGTTATCCACGGCGATAATCCGGCCGCGGGTAACGCAGTGAACGCTTTCCATAGACTTAACTATAGAAAGTGCAGCCCAATGTCCATAAGCGAAAAATCATAGCAATTCTACGCTCGTGGGATTCAAAACGCAGCGTGAGGTGATTTTCCGTGGTCAGTCTATCTATCAGATAGGCTGACCGCGGAGACCTGTCAGTTTTCCCCCCTGCTCTGTGATATTCCGCCTTGGCCGTGCATAGGCAGCCTTAAGAGCGAAGTGTTACACAAATGTATGATTTTATTGCGTAAGACTCAAATGTCTCTAAAGACATGAATTGTTTACTGTGTACTTTGCATCCAGAAAAAAATATGCTGTCCCCCAAGCACTGATAGATGCTATGTAATTCCCTGTCTTACGCAACATTAAATTATGCTGCAAAAAAACATTGATCAGTTATTATTACAAATGTATTTGGTTGTTTTTCCCACTACACAATGAAAGACATTGAGGAACCACTAAGGAATTGTCCTCCACGTATTCATCAATACAAAAAAAATCCATAAATGGAACATCGTTTATTCATAGGGACAAATAAAGAGCTCTGAAACCTGCTGGTGAGTATGGGCTTCATATTTTTCATGACAGGCAACAAAGGTAACACATAATAAGAATCTTTTTGAAATTATATTAGTAACAAAATATCAGATTCACAGTTTGCCAAGGATTTACAGTAACATTATGTAAAAATGACAAGTTTACCATTGATGCTGATTTCATGAACAGCGTTTATTAGGAAAAGTACAGGTTGCTTTCCTAAAATCTGTATATTCTTTTAATTAAGCAGATGAATACTTACCACAATAGAAGGATGCTCTTAGAGATTAGTAAAACTCATTGGGTTTGTAAAAGTTGTTTGCAAAAATGATACGAGCTAGTTATTCAAATCAAATCATTTTATTTTTGGTGTTGGGGGAAGGGAATAGGAATTTAATGACCCATAGAAGAAACTTAAGCCTGAATTTATTAACAAACGTTAAATTATTTGAAACAGAACTAATTCCTACACGCCAGCCTTTGCATTGCGGTAGCCATAAATAAGCTGCCCAATTGGCAGATCAACCACACAATCATCCTCAGTAATATTTCTTTTAGCTAAAAGGTTCATTAATGTCATTAGTAACTACATAACTGCCACCAGTGGACACTGTTGCTGAAGTCGCTGACAAAACATAGAGGGTCACTTACTTTCGGGCTTAGAATTGAATAAGCAATTTGTGACCCCTTTACTTTTCCTATTTACGACCTAAAGAATAGTCATGCCAAAATTCATATTTTGTGCAGTACAGATGTCTGTTATTAGTAACTTTCCTATTTAGGACTTGTTTACCTCAGCAGTATGTGAATAAGAATCATAGAATGGTAGAGTTTGAAGGGACCTCCAGGGTCATCAGGTCCAACCCCCTGCTCAGTGCAGAATTCACTAAATCATCCCAGACAGATATTTGTCCAGCCTTTGTTTGAACACTTCCATTGAAGGAGAACTCACCTCCTACCGTGGTAACCTGGTCCCCTCATTGATCACCCTAAGGGCTCATGCACACTTGCGTTTTTCTTGCATGTTTTTTTCACGCGATTGTCAAAAGGACTTTCTAATGTTAAAAATGCATCGCAAGTTGGTGCTTTGCAATTTTTGTGCGATGTGTTTTTAACATTGGAAAGTCCCATTGACAGTCGTGTGAAAAAAACACAGCGATATCGCGTGAAAAAAAAACAGCAAAAAAACACACGTGTGCAGGAGCCCTCACTGTCAGAAAGTTTTTTCTAATATCTAATCTATGTCTCCTCTCTTTCAGTTTCATCCCATTACTTCTAGTACTTTCTTGTGCAGATGAGAATAGGGCTGATTCCTCTGCACTGTGACAGCCCCTCAGATATTTGTAGGCAGCTATTAAGTCTCCTCTCAGCCTTCTTTTTTGCAAGCTAAACATTCCCAGATCCTTTACCCGTTCCTCATAGGACATGATTTGCAGACCGCTCACCATCTTAGTAACTTTTCTCTGAACTTCCTCCAGTTTGTCTGTGTCTTTTTTAAAGTGGGGTGCCCAGAACTGGGTACATTATTCCAGATGAGGTTTGACTCATGAAGAGTAGAGCGGTATAATGACCTCACATGATCTAGACTCTATGTTTGTCTTAATACATCCCAGAATTGTGTTTGCCTTTTTGGCTGCTGCATTGCATTGCTCACTAATGTTCAGTCTACGATCTAATAGTATACGCAAGTGCTGCTGCTCAGCCCAATTCCTCCTATTCTGTATGTGCTTTCTTCATTTTTCCTGCCCATATGAAGGACTTTGCATTTCGCCTTGTTAAATACCATTCTGTTAGTCACCACCCACTGTGCAAGCTTTTCTAGATCTTTTTGAATACTCTATCTCTTCCCTAGTGTTACCTATTAGAGATGAGCGAGCACCAAAATGCTCGGGTGCTCGTTACTCGAGACGAAATTTTCGCGATGCTCGAGGGTTCGTTTCGAGTAACGAACCCCATTGAAGTCAATGGGCGACTCGAGCATTTTTGTATATCGCCGATGCTCGCTAAGGTTTTCATTTGTGAAAATCTGGGCAATTCAAGAAAGTGATGGGAACGACACAGCAACGGATAGGGCAGGCGAGGGGCTACATGTTGGGCTGCATCTCAAGTTCCCAGGTCCCACTATTAAGCCACAATAGCGGCAAGAGTGCCCCACCCCCTCCCAACAATTTTTACTTCTGAAAAACCCTCATTAGCAAGGCATACCTTAGCTAAGCACCACACTACCTCCAACAAAGCACAATCACTGCCTGCATGACACTCCACTGCCACTTCTCCTGGGTTACATGCTGCCCAACCCTCCCGCACGACCCAGTGTCCACAGCGCACACCAAAGTGTCCCTGCGCAGCCTTCAGCTGCCCTCATGCCACACGCTGGCCTCATAGCCACACCACCCTCATGTCTATTTATAAGTGCCTCTGCCATGAGGAGGAACCTCAGGCACACACTGCAGAGGGTTGGCACGGCCAGGCAGCGACCCTCTTTAAACGGGGCGGGGCGATAGCCCATTATGCTGTACAGAAGCAATGAGAAATCCAATCCTGTGCCACCTCCATCAGGAGCTGCAAATGTGGCCATAGCAATGGGGAACCCATGTGCCACACACTATTCATTCTGTCAAGGTGTCTGCATGCCCCAGTCAGACTGGGGTTTTTTATAAATAGTCACAGGCAGGTACAACTCCGCAATGGGAATTCTGTGTGCACCCACAGCATGGGTGGCTCCCTGGAACCCACCGGCGGTATATAAATAAATGTATCCCATTGCAGTGCCCAGTACAGCTGGTAACAGAGGTAACGTCCGATTAAATGCAGGTGGTCTTCGGCCCACACTGCATGCCCCAGTCTGACTGGGGTTTTTAACACATAGACACTGGCAGGTACAAATCCCTAATGTGAATTCCCTGTGGACCGACAGCATGAGTGGCTCCCTGGAACCCACCGGCAGTATATAAATATATCCCATTGCATTGCCCATCACAGCTGAGGTAACGACAGGTTTAATGCAGGTGGGCTTCGGCCCACACTGCATGCCCCAGTCTGACTGGGGTTCTTTAGAAGTGGACACATGGAGTTACAACTCCGTGTGGACCGATAGCATGGGTGGGTCCCAGGAAGCCACCGGCGGTACATAAATATATCCCATTGCATTGCCCATCACAGCTGAGGTAACGTCAGGTTTAATGCAGGTGGGCTTCGGCCCACACTGCATGCCCCAGTCAGACTGGGGTTCTTTAGAAGTGGACACATGGAGTTACAACTCCGTGTGGACCGACAGCATGGGTGGGTCCCAGGAAGCCACCGGCGGTACATAAATATATCCCATTGCATTGCCCATCACAGCTGAGGTAACGACAGGTTTAATGCAGGTGGGCTTCGGCCCACACTGCATGCCCCAGTCTGACTGGGGTTTTTAATACATAGACACTGGAAGGTACAAATCCCTAATGTGAAGTCTCTGTGGACCCACAGCATGGGTGGCTCCCTGGAACCCACCGGCGGTACATAAATTTATCCCATTGCAGTGCCCATCACAGCTGAGGTAACGTCAGGCTTAATTTAGGTGGGCTTCGGCCCACACTGCATGCCCCAGTCAGACTGGGGTTCTTTAGAAGTGGACACATGGAGTTACAACTCGGTGTAGACCGACAGCATGGGTGGCTCCCTGGAACCCACCGGCGGTACATAAATATATCCCATTGCAGTGCCCAGTACAGCTGAGGTAACGTCAGCTTTAATGCAGGTGGGCTAAAAATTACTAGGATTACAATGTAGGCGAGGGCCCCAAAAAATAGGTGTATCAACAGTACAAATGTACTTCAGAAAAATTGCCCATGCCCAACCAAGAGGGCAGGTGAATCCCATTAATCGCTTTGGTTAATGTGGCTTAATTTGTAACTAGGCCTGGAGGCAGCCCAGTTCAAATAAAAATTGGTTCAGGTGCAAGTTTCAACGCTTTATTGAATTGAGAATTGAAACGTATAAACATTGTTTACAAAAGTTATATGACTGAGCCTTGTGGGCCTAAGAAAAATTGCCCGTTCGGCATGATTACTTGAGGTTTCAGGAGGAGGAGCAGGAAGAGGAGGATGAATATAATACACAGATTGATGAAGCTAAAAGGTCCCCGTTTTTGATGGTGATAGAGAACGATGCTTCCATCCGCGGGTGCAGCCTACGTATTGTTTAGGTATCGCTGCTGTCCGCTGGTGGAGAAGAGAACTCTGGGGAAATCCAGGCTTTGTTTATCTTTATGATTGTAAGCCTGTCGGCACTGTCGGTTGACAGGCGGGTACGCTTATCCGTGATGATTCCCCCAGCCGCACTAAACACCCTCTCTGACAAGACGCTAGCCGCAGGACAAGCAAGCACCTCCAGGGCATACAGCGCGAGTTCAAGCCACGTGTCCAACTTCGACACCCAGTAGTTGTAGGGGGCAGAGGCGTCACAGAGGACGGTCGTGCGATCGGCTATGTACTCTCTCACCATCCTTTTACAGTGCTTCCGCTGACTCAGCCTTGACTGGGGAGCGGTGACAGTCTTGCTGGGGAGCCATAAAGCTGTCAAAGGCCTTGGACAGTGTTCCCCTGCCTGTGCTATACATGCTGCCTGATCTCCCCGCCTCCTCTGCTACCTGGCCCTCGGAACTGCGCCTTCTGCCACTAGCGCTGTCGGATGGGAATTTTACCATCAGTTTGTCCGCCAGGGTCCTGTGGTATAGCATCACTCTCGAACCCCTTTCCTCTTCGGGTATGAAAGTGGAAAGGTTCTCCTTATACCGTGGGTCGAGCAGTGTGTACACCCAGTAATCCGTAGTGGCCAGAATGCGTGTAACGCGAGGGTCACGAGAAAGGCATCCTAACATGAAGTCAGCCATGTGTGCCAGGGTACCTGTACGCAACTCATGGCTGTCCTCACTCGGAAGATCACTTTCAGGATCCTCCTCCTGCTCCTCCTCCTCCTCAGGCCATACACGCTGAAAGGATGACAGGCAAGCAGCATGGGTACCCTCAGCAGTGGGCCAAGCTGTCTCTTCCCCCTCCTCCTCATGCTCCTCCCCCTCCTCCTCCTCAACGCGCTGAGATATAGACATGAGGGTGCTCTGACTATCCAGCGACATACTGTCTTCCCCCGCCTCCGTTTTGAGCGCAAAGCGTCTGCCTTTATGCTTTGCAGGGAACTTCTCAAGAGGCATAGCAGAGGAATGGTGACGCTAATGATTGCAGCATCGCCGCTCACCATCTGGGTAGACTCCTCAGATGTCTGCAACCAGGCCCACTCTTCTTTAAAGAATTGAGGAGGCTGACTCCCACTACGCCGCCCATGTTGGAGTTGGTATTCCACTATAGCTCTACGCTGCTCATAGAGCCTGGCCAACATGTGGAGCGTAGAGTTCCACCGTGTGGGCACATCGCACAGCAGTCGGTGCACTGGCAGATTAAACCGATGTTGCAGGGTGCGCAGGGTGGCAGCGTCCGTCTTGGACTTGCGGAAATGTGCGCTGAGCCGGCGCACCTTTCCGAGCAGGTCTGACAAGCGTGGGTAGCTTTTCAGAAAGCGCTGAACCACCAAATTAAAGACGTGGGCCAGGCATGGCACGTGCGTGAGGCTGCCGAGCTGCAGAGCCGCCACCAGGTTATGGCCGTTGTCACACACGACCATGCCCGCTTGGAGGCTCAGCGGCGAAAGCCAGCGGTCGGTCTGCTCTGTCAGACCCTGCAGCAGTTCGTGGGCCATGTGCCTCTTCTCTCCTAAGCTGAGTAGTTTCAGCACGGCCTGCTGACGCTTGCCCTCCGCTGTGCTGCCACGCCGCGCGACACCGACTGCTGGCGACGTGCTGCTGCTGACACATCTTGATTGCAAGTCAGAGGTTGCGTAGGAGGAGGAGGGTGGTTTAGTGGAGGAAGCATACACCGCCGCAGATACCAGCACCGAGCTGGGGCCCGCAATTCTGGGGATGGGTAGGACGTGAGCGGTCCCAGGCTCTGACTCTGTCCCAGCCTCCACTAAATTCACCCAATGTGCCGTCAGGGAGATATAGTGGCCCTGCCCGCCTGTGCTTGTCCACGTGTCCGTTGTTAAGTGGACCTTGCCAGTAACCGCGTTGGTGAGGGCGCATACAATGTTGCGGGAGACGTGGTCGTGCAGGGCTGTGACCGCACATCGGGAAAAGTAGTGGCGACTGGGATCCGAGTAGCGCGGGCCCGCCGCCGCCATCATGTTTTTGAAAGCCTCCGTTTCCACAAGCCTATACGGCAGCATCTCCAGGCTGATCAATTTGGCTATGTGCACGTTTAACGCTTGAGCGTGCGGGTGCGTGGCGGCGTACTTGCGCTTGCGCTCAAACACTTGCACTAGCGACGGCTGGACGGTGCGCTGAGAGACATTGCTGGATGGGGCCGAGGACAGCGGAGGTGAGGGTGTGGGTGCAGGCGGGGGGCGGTCGTGCCTGTGTCCTGAGAGGGGGGTTGGATCTCAGTGGCAGGTGGGGCACAGGGGGAGAGGCAGTGGTGCAAACCGGAGGCGGTGAACAGCCTTCGTCCCACCTTGTGGGGTGCTTGGCCATCATATGCCTGCGCATGCTGGTGGTGGTGAGGCTGGTGGTGGTGGCTCCACGGCTGATCTTGGCACGACAAACCTTGCACACCACAGTTCGTCGGTCGTCTGCACTCTCAGTGAAAAACTGCCACACCTTTGAGCACCCCGGCCTCTGCAGGGTGGCATGGCGCCAGGGGGCACTTTGGGAAACAGTTGGTGGATTATTTGGTCTGGCCCTGTCTCTACCCCTGGCCACCACACTGCCTCTTCCAACCTGCCCTGCTGCTGCACTTGCCTTCCCCTCTGAAGACCTGTCCTCAGTAGGCTTTGCAAACCAGGTGGGGTCAGTCACCTCATCGTCCTGCTGCTCTTCCTCGAATCCTCTGTGCGCTCCTCCCTCGGACTTACTGCAATTACTACTACCTGAGTGATAGACAACTGTGTCTCATCATCATCGTCCTCCTCACCCACTGAAAGCTCTTGAGACAGTTGCCGGAAGTCCCCAGCCTCATCCCCCGGACCCCGGGAACTTTCCAAAGGTTGGGCATCGGTCACGACAAACTCCTCCGGTGGGAGAGGAACCATTGCTGCCCATTCTGGGCAGGGGCCCGATAACAGTTCCTGGGAGTCTGCCTGCTCCTCAGAATGTGTCATTGTAATAGAGTGAGGAGGCTGGGAGGAAGGAGGAGCAGCAACCAGAGGATTCAGAGTTGCAGCAGTGGACGGCGTAGAACTCTGGGTGGTCGATAGATTGCTGGATGCACTTTCTGCCATCCACGACAGGACCTGCTCACACTGCTCATTTTCTAATAAAGGTCTACCGCGTGGACCCATTAATTGTGAGATTAATCTGGGGACGCCAGAAACGTGCCTCTCTCCTAATCCAGCAGCAGTCGGCTGCGATACACCTGGATCAGGAGCTCGGCCTGTGCCCACACCCTGACTTGGGCCTCCGCGTCCTCACCCGCGTCCACGTCCTCTAGGCCTACCCCTACCACTCAGCATGGTGTATTACCAGTAGTGCAGAAACAGAACGCTGTAATTAAATGTGCCGCTTATTGGCCTGTGGTTGGAGGCTGACTTCGCTTACGGAACGCACAGCAGAGCCAGGAAACAATTTTGCACAAGCCTGTAGTGAGACGTAGGTGCGTATGACTGAGCTAGTGGAATTCACAGCGCAGAAGCAGTCAAGTGTCCAAAGGCTAGTAGTAGGCCTGAAGTATTTTGCTTCTATTTTTTTAAAGGCTGAGCTGAGACAGCAGACAGATACTGTAGGCAGCGTATATATGTATACTGCTTCCCTCTGGACGGGATGACGGTGGTGATGTAACGGGCAACGCAGAGCCAGGAAACAATTTTGCGCAAGCCTGCTGTAACACTTAGCTGCGTATTAATTAGGACAACTACCCCCAGCAGAGACGCAGTACACTCAAGACGGTCAGAGGCAGCCGAAAGATAGTATTTTTCCCAAATTTGTTTGAAAAAGCCCA
Source organism: Eleutherodactylus coqui (assembly GCF_035609145.1). Classification (NCBI taxonomy): domain Eukaryota; kingdom Metazoa; phylum Chordata; class Amphibia; order Anura; family Eleutherodactylidae; genus Eleutherodactylus; species Eleutherodactylus coqui. The sequence goes on from NC_089841.1 coordinate 257,148,524, forward strand.
CTGCCTATATAGACAGTATATCTCTTTCACCTTTCCCACTGTCCCTGCCTCACCAGTACTGGCCCTATACTATGTAAAATTACTGCAGACTGAGGACGCAATGCTCTGCACACCCGATATACAAAAAAAAAATGTGCAACACTGCTCACAGCAGCCTCAAGAGTACTGCACACGGTCAGATGTGGCCCTAAGAAGGACCGTTGGGGTTCTACAAGCCTAAAACAACTCCTAACGCTCTCCCTATAGCAGCAGCATCAGCAGCACTGTCCCTGATCTCTGTCAGAATGCATCTGTGGCGAGCCGCGGGCGGAGCAGATTTAAATACTCGGGTGACACCTGATCTGCCCAGCCACTCACTGCAGGGGGGTGGTATAGGGCTGGAACATCACATGAGGAAGTTGTAATGCCTTCCCTGTCTTTCTATTGGCCAGAAAAGCGTGCTAATGTCTCAGAGATGAAAGTGAAAGTAACTCGAACATCACGTGGTACTCGTCTTGAGTAACGAGCATCTCGAACACCCTAATACTCGAACGAGCATCAAGCTCGGACGAGTACGTTCGCTCATCTCTATTAGCTATCCCTCCTAGCTTTGTGTTGTTGGAAAATTTGATCAGTTTCCCATCAATTCCCTCCTCCAGAACATTTATAAAAATGTTGAACAACACTAGGCCAAAGATAGAGCTTTGTGGTACCCCACTTGATACATTCTCCCACTTGGATGTGAAGTGAGTACGATCACTCAGCCAGTTGTGAATCCACCAAACAGTTGCCTTGTCAATCCGATATTTGGTCATTTTTTCAATAAGTATGGTATGAGATACTTTGTCAAATGGCAAACTATATCCACAACATTTTTCTGATCATCGCAGTCGGTTATACTGTCATAGAGGGATATTAGATTAGTCTGGCATGACTTGTTTGTTACAAAAAACCATGCTGGCTCTGGTTAATTACTCCATTTTCATCCAAGTACTTGCATACATAATAAGTATAGTATGAGATATTTGTCAAATGCTTTAGCAGATAAACGTCAAGATAAATTATATCCACCGCATTTCCCCGACCAACCCTGTTGGTAATGCTGTCATAGAAGGAAATTAGATTGCATACATGCTGTTTAATAATTTGTTCAAAGATCTTTCCTGGCATGGAAGTCAGGCTCACAGGTCTGTAGTTTTTTGGATCCACCTTCTCCCCTTTTTTGAAGATTGGAAACAACATTTCCCCTTTTCCAATCTTCTGGGACTTCTCCTGTTCTCCAGGAATTTTCAAAGATTATAGTGAGTGGTTCAGCAATTACCTCTGCTGCTTCCTTTAGCATCCTAGCATTTAATTCATCTGGACCTTGAGACCTGAATTCATTTAAGTTAGCTAAGTGTTCCCTCACTATCTCTCTGCTTATAGATAGCCTGCATTCTGGTATTCCCCCAATAGCACGGGAAGATCAATTAATATTTCATCTACTTTCTGAGAGAAAAAGAGATACAAAATAGGAATTTAAAAGTTCGGCCTCCTCAACATCTTTTTTAACCAATTCACAGTTTTCATCTTTTAAGCATCCAATAGCATCTTTGACTTTTCTTTTGCCTTTGAGATACCCCCCAAATCCTTTTTTATTACTTTTGGCCTCTTTTGCAAGCCTCAATTCATTATCCGCTTTAGCTTTTCTGATACTTGCCCTACAGTTTCTGCAGACCGCATTATATTATTCTTTAGACATTCCCCCCGCTTTCCATTTGATAAAGATATATTTCTTCATTTTTAACATGTGTGCAAGTTCTGTGTTCATCCATCTCGGTTTCTTTAAATACTTCCCATTCATCCTTCTTTTAGGGATTGTTAAAGATTGTGCCTTAATGCTTTCCAATCCAATTTTGGATTCAGGGATTCCTAAAAGGCTTTCTCTTTTTGCTTTTATACAACGGTGCCATCTGCTGGTTAAAGCCAGTGTGTGTGTGTGCCAGAGAGCTCCAACAGCAGAGTGTCAGACAATAGACGGTAAGAATACCCCGTCGGTCGTCTTCTGAAATTGGAGCTGTACAAGCTTCAATCAGAATGTAGGAAGGTGTCAGACAGTGGGTTGGAAAGGGTTAAGAATCTCATTTCACAATATTTCCCAACCTTCTTGGACATTTCTATCCTTAAGAACATAAAGCTATTGGATTTTTCCTACCCTCTTTCTGAGGTCATTGAAATTTGCCTTTTTTAAAATCTAACCTTGAGGTCTGAGTTTTCTGAGGTCTTCCTTCCCTTTTTATCCAAAATTCAAGAATAACATGATCACTGCCTCATAAGGTCCCAGACACCCTTACTTCCTCAACCATTTCCTCCCTGTTGGTAAGAATTAGGTCCAAGGTAGCAGAATCCCCTTGTTTTCTCTTCGACTATTTGGAAGATAAAGTTGTTAGCAAGAGTGGATAAGAATTTGTTGGATCCATTACTTTTACCTACAAATGTCTGCATAATTAAAATCTCCCATAATCACTAGGTTATGCTTTTTTGAGAACTTGGCCACCTGATGTAGAAAGAGTTCATCAATATCTTCTGCTTGTCCAGGTGGCCTATAGTAAATGCCTACAATAGTGTCCTTTCTGTTGTTCTCTCCTTGTATCAAACAGTTTCTATAGAACCACCATGCTCTGAAGCTTGAATCTCTGTGGAGATTAATGTTTTCCTAACATACAACACAATACCTCATCCCCTTTTGTTGGTTTGTTTCTTATAAATAAGTTGTATCCTTCAAGCCTCCAATCATGTGTATCATTCCAGCATGTTTCTGTAATACCTATGACATGATATTTCTCTTCCTGTGTTAGGAGCTCCAATTCTTTTTGTCTGTTTCCCATGCTCTGTGCTTTTGTGTAAAAACATTTTAGTTTGTGATCGGTGTCTCTTGCTCCTCTACTTTCCTTTTGAATTTTTTTGCCTCTGTTCTTCCTCAGCAGTATAAGAATTGAAAGCTGAGCTGTGACTGGTAGCTATTGGCAAGAAAAATTACAGGGGAGGTTGTGAGTTTTCCATTTTTAATTAATCGCCTGGTGCTGAAAGAATGCTCAGGCAAAATTTCACTCAAATTGGACCAGAACTGTGTCTGCACAGAGACATTAAGCAGCCAGCAAACAGGCACACAATGTCCGCTAGCCAGGCATCCTCATATAAGACCAGGTCACGAGCAAGCTGCTCTAGCAGATCTTCAATAAGAGACATGGCTGTCCTCGCCCGCGCAGAAGCTGAGGCAGCAAAAGTATGGTCCACCTTTGAAGCACAAGAGACGCAACTGAAGATAAAGCAAGTCTGCCTGCAGGTGTCACTGTAGAAACTCACCACAGAGAAAGAAGCAGCAGCCGCATTAGCCAAGGCAGAGTTCCTAGAAGCCACAGAGTTCCCCGAATTAGAGAAACACAGCCAGGTACTCGGGTTAGACCTAGACCAAGAAGATCCAGCACAGCGCGTCTCAGAATATGTCCATCAGCATCCCAAGGCGGAATTCAACTATAATCCAGTATACCAAACAGAGCGTCAAAGACCCCACTTTGAGACACAGTACTTCGAACAGGACGGTATGCGACAAAGCGGTGCTGACCACGACTACCACCCTACAAAAAGGAAGCTACAACCCTCTCCTCGGCTTAAAGAGACAACTTTCGCTTCAGAATGGTATTATACAGACTGCCCTAGGCCAGAAACTCCTAAAAGGTATGGTGATACACTGCACACACAGCATAACAACAGCACACCGGGTAGTATTGGCGCTAACCAGGCTATCGTGGACTTAGTTAGGTTCTTTGCTAAACGAGAACTGGTTACCAAAGGACTTATAAAGTTCACCGATCGCCCAGAGAACTACAGAGCATGGCGAGCCTCCTTCCAGAACGCCATAAGGGACTTGGGTCTCTCCTGCAGTGAGGAGTTAGATCTCTTGGTAAAGTGGCTTGGAAGTGAGTCTGCTGAACACGCCAAAAGGATCAGAGACATTAACATAAACTGTCCAGGCGAAGGCCTAAAGATGGTGTGGGAAAGACTTGATGAGTGTTATGGGTCAATAGAAGCTATAGAAAATGCGTTATATAAGAGAATTGATAATTTTCCCAAAATAGTGGGTAAGAGTTACCAGAAACTCAGGGAACTTAGTGACTTGTTAACAGAGGTACAGGTTGCTCAGGCAGAAGGAGATCTGCCAGGGCTAGCATTCCTGGACACCGCCAGGGGTGTTAATCCGATTGTCCAAAAACTCCCTTATAACTTACAGGAGAAGTGGATCACGCTTGGTTCTCATTACAAACAGGTTCATAATCTCCCATTTCCACCCTTTCGGGTGTTTGTAGGCTTTGTTGCTCAACAGGCAAGGATCAGAAATGATCCCAGTTTTGACTTTACATTGTCTTGTCCCACTACCCCTGGTGTCAAACCTCTTAAAACACCAGTAGCAGTCCACAAAACTAATGTTGCCTTCACAGGTTCTCCTTACAGGTCGTTTAAGCCTCATCGAGAAGAGAACAAACATGAGGATCCTACCAAAAAATGCCCCTTGCACAAGAAACCACATTCTTTGCTAAAATGCAGAACCTTCAGGGAGAAGTCTTTAGAGGACCGCAAAGAATTCCTGAAAGAAAACAACACCTTCTTCAGGTGCTGCACTACAACATCGCACTTCACCAGGAACTGTAAGGTCAGTTTGACATGCACGGAATGTGGTAGCACAGAACACAACATGGCTCTATACCCTGGACCACCCTCTCAGGTATCATCCCAAGCAGAGGAACAGGACGGAGAGCAGATAAACACAGCAATAGTCACTTCTCAATGTAAAGAGATCTGTAAAGGACTCCAAAATCTGCCTTGTCAGGGTTTATCCTGTCGGCCACCGAGATAAGGCAATCAAGGTATACACAATCTTAGATGACCAAAGCAACAGGTCTTTAGCTAAATCCACTTTCTTCGACACCTTCAATATTGTAGGGCCTGGTTCTCCCTACTCCTTAAGGACGTGTGCAGGTACCGTTGAGAAGACGGGGAGGAAGGCAACTGGATACATGGTAGAGTCCATAGATGGTCAGACCTGCTTGCCCCTGCCAACCATACTGGAGTGCAATCACATTCCTGACAACCGGTCGGAGATACCTACACCAGAGTTAGCCGCATACCACCCCCACCTCAGACGTATAGCTCATCTGATACCGAAACTTGATCCAGAAGCGCCAATAGTCCTACTCCTTGGAAGGGACATACTACGAGTTCATAAGGCTAGGGGACAGATTAACGGTTCCCAGAATGCTCCATACGCCCAGAGACTTGACCTAGGATGGGTCATCATTGGAGACGTCTGTCTAGGAGGAGCACACAAGCCGAGCTCAGTCAACAGCATGCCTACCAACACACTTGAAAGTGGACGTCCTTCCCTATTCCAGCCATGCCACAACAGTTTCTTTATAAAAGAGTTGCCACAAAGCACTCCCATGCCTTGCCCTTTCGCAGATCCCTCCTGTGAAGACCACGGCTGCGACGGTGAGCAAGATCACTTAGGGTGTACAGTCTTTCACAGGACGAGAGAGGAAAACAGGGTCACGATGTCCATAGAAGACAAGCTGTTCTTGGATATCATGGATCAAGAAATAGTAAAGGACGAGTCCAAAAGCTGGGTCGCACCTCTACCGTTCAAAACTCAGAGACAACGCCTACCTAACAGCAAAGAACTTGTCTACAGCCAATTTATTTCCCTCAAACACAAACTCCAGAGAATACCAAAGACAAAGGAACATTTCTTCACCTTCATGGAAAGAATATTTCAGAACAACCATGCAGAAGTGGCACCCCCGCTCCAAGACTCCCAGGAGTGTTGGTACTTACCCATATTTGGCGTTTATCACCCCAAAAAAACAAGACAGATAAGAGTAGTATTCGATTCGAGTGCCAGGTGTGAAGGCGTCTCGCTAAATGATGTCTTGTTGTCTGGTCCAGACCTCAACAACAGACTTCTAGAGGTACTTCTCCGCTTCTGCAGAGATTCTGTAGCATTCATGGCCGACATACAACAAATGTTCAACTGCTTCCTTATCAAGGAAGAACATAGGAACTACTTAATGAGGTTCTTCTGGTACCGCAACAGCTACCCTAATGAGGACATCATAGAGTACCGAATGAGGGTACACATCTTTGGAAACAGTCCTTCCCCTGCAGTCGCTATCTATGGTCTCAGACACTCAGCCCGAGAGGGTGAAACAAAATACGGATCTGATGTCAGGTCCTTTGTAGAAAGGACCGCGATCAGTCTCTTGAAAAGAGCTCAAGAAATGCTCGCTCAATCTAATCTGAGGTTGCACAAAATCGCCTCAAACAGCCGTGAGTTAATGGAGGCCTTCTCACCCCAAGATCATTCAAACGATCTAAAGGACTTGGATCTTAGCACAGACTCCCTTCCCATGCAACGGAGCCTTGGTCTGCTCTAGGATTTAAAGGCAGACACATTTACCTTCCAGATCAGCAAGGAAGAAAAGCATTTCACATGCAGTGGGGTCCTGTCTACCATAAACAGCTTATATGATCCTCTGAGATTTGTAACACCTGTTACCATTAAAGGCAAAATGATGCTAAGAGACTTTACCACAGGGACGACTGATTGGGATGATCCACTTCCCATGGAGGAAAAAGACATGTGGGCAGGTTGGAGAAAGTCTCTCGAAGCTTTGTCCAGTCTTCACGTGGCACGTCCGTATGCTTCCGTGCCTTCAATGGAAATCAAGATGCAAAGACTATATATTTTCTGTGACGCTTCAGTCAAAGCGATTGCTGCCATAGCATACCTAAAGACCATAGACGTCAAGGAACAATGCCATATAGGGCTTGTTATGAGCTGGGCCAAACTGGCGCCACTCCATGAGCACACTATACCCAGATTGGAACTATGTGCTGCTGTGCTTGTGGTAGAGTTGGCTGAACTTATAAAATCAGGAACGGATATGGAAATCGAGGAAGTCGAATTTTACACGGACAGCAAGGTAGTCTTAGGATATATTCGCAACGAAACCAGACGCTTTTACATCTATGTCAGCAATAGGGTGCTAAGGATCAGGAGATCCACTTGTCCCAAGCAATGGCACTATGTTCCTACACACCATAATCCAGCAGACCATGCAACTAGATCTGTAGCAGCGGGTCACCTTAAGAATACAACATGGTTTACGAGTCCTGCATTCCTGTACTGTTCAACGTCTTGCAGCATTGGATCCGACTAATTGGAATTGGTAAACCCAGATACCGATGAAGAAATCCGACCTGAAGTATCTGCTCTATGCGTGGTGACTTTGGAACACTGACTCAAATCCCATTGTTTCAACAGATTCTCCACTTGGATGTCGCTCGTTCGTGCTTTAGCCTGTCTAAGCCATATAGCTCAGTTTTATAGGTCGACATTACCGGCGAGTCAAGGACCTTGCAAGGGTTGGCATCACTGCAAACACGCCTTTACCGCTACCAATCTGGACAGGGCCAAGAGCATAATAATTCACACTATACAACATGAATGTTATGCTAAAGAAATAGACTACCTCAGCAAAGGCCACACAATCTCCAAGGATAGCGCTTCGAAAAGGCTTGATCCCATCATTGACCAAGCTATTCCTCAGGCCAGTGGCGGAACTTGTTTTGTTGTTTTCACCAGAAAGACCCAATAGTGACATCTGTTGACGCCAGACGGGGAGTGTTCTGCTTAGCAGAAATCGAAGCTACATAACAGCCCATTCTAGTTGTTTAGTGGTTACAGCACCATCTAGCTGTGTTAAAAATGTATGACAACTTGTTTTTCTATCATAAAGACTGATGCATTATGGTTAGTTCGCAAGGCATTGTGGGAAGAGGGAGCTTCCAGTCAGAGACAGACTTATCTTTGCACCCTCCTCTTCAAAATCCACTATCCTTGTCAAAGTATATCTGGTAAGAAAGCTTCCCTTGTTTCTGAGACAGTATGCTATGCAGAGCTGTTCAGTGGTCAGTTGTGTTGTTACTCAGGGAGTTATAACTGTTTAGTTAGCCATGCAATACCATGTAGCAGCCATTTTACCATGTACCTTCATGTTAATGTTATGTAATGTTATGCGTGCTTCATACTTATGTGAATTATCTGTATTCTTATAGTTTTACCATCATTATCGTCACAATCACAAGCCATCAATCGCATCGAATGCACGCTTGTATGCTACGATCTCTTAACCAATAAACCTGTCAGATTAAGAAGAACAGCTTGTTTATTTGGAAGACAGAAATGGTTAAACTGAATGTCGGACTGCACACTGTGTGAACGTGTAAGAAGACAGAACAAATATACTGACAGACTAATGTGAACTGTGGGCCGAGGTCCTTGGTGGGATGAAACTCTGCCATGTTTGGGCGCTGTGATTTCTTTAGGCGTAATACCATCTTTAAAGGGGTTGTCCCGAGGCAGCAAGTGGGTCTATACACTTCTGTATGGCCATAATAATGCACTTTGTAATATACATTGTGCATTAATTATGAGCCATACAGAAGTTATAAAAAGTTTTTTACTTACCTGCTCCGTTGCTAGCGTCCTCGTCTCCATGGTGCCGACTAATTTTTGGCCTCCGATGGCCAAATTAGCCGCGCTTGCGCAGTCCGGGTCTTCAGCAGTCTTCTATGGAGCCGCTCGTGCCAGAGAGCGGCTCCGTGTAGCTCCGCCCCGTCACGTGCCGATTCCAGCCAATCAGGAGGCTGGAATCGGCAGTGGACCGCACAGAAGAGCTGCGGTCCACGAAGACAGAGGATCCCGGCGGCCATCTTCAGCGGTAAGTATTGAAGTCACCGGAGCGCGGGGATTAAGGTAAGCGCTCCGGTAAACTTTCTTTACTTCCCTGCATCGGGGTTGTCTCGCGCCGAACGGGGGGGGGGGTTGAAAAAAAAAAAAACCCGTTTCGGCGCGGGACAACCCCTTTAAGGTCCTTGGGCTCGCCTATGCTGTGGGTGCACAAAGACTTCCCATAGCAGTGTTTTACCGGTCTGGCACAAATACACTGACTGACTAGGGTAGAAATGTGGGCCGAGGTCCTTGGTGGGGTAAAACTCTGCCATGTTTGGGCGCTGTGATTTCTTTATGCGTAATACCATCTATAAGTTCCTTGGGCTCGCCTATGCTGTGGGTGCACAAAGACTTCCCATTGCGGTATTTTACCAGTCTGGCACAAATATACTGACTGACTTGGATAGAAATGTGGGCCGAGGTCCTTGGTGGGGTGAAACTCTGCCATGTTTAGGTGCTGTGATTTCTTTATGCGTAATACCATCTTCAAGGTCCTTGGGCTCACCTATGCTGTGGGTGCACAAAGACTTCCCATAGCGGTGCTTTACCAGTCTGGTACAAATACACTGACTGATTAGGGTAGAAATGTGGGCCGAGGTCCTTGGTGGGGTGAAACTCTGCCATCTTTAGGCGCTGTGATTTCTTTGTGTAATACTTTCCTTGGGTTTCAGGGGCTCGCCTATGCTGTGGGTGCACAAAGACTTCTTATAGCTGTATTTTACCGGTCTGGCACAAATACACTGACTGACTAGGGTAGAAATGTAGGCCGAGGTCCTTGGCATGGTGAAACTCTGCCATAGGCGAGCCCAAGGAACTCAAAGACTTCCCTTTGCGGTGTTGAGCTATCTGACACCTACACAGAAGGAATTGTGTGGGGACACATGGATTTCCCATTACTATGTAACTCACGGCACCTTGGGTCACACAAGGTGGAGGCTGGGACCGAGCCTGATCCTGGGCCCGCTCATGGGCTTCTCTCACAGAGTACTGCTGCATTGTGGAAATGTGTAGAAGTGCTGGCACCTGAGTCCCTTTTATGCCCATGTTTGTGGCTCCTGACAATTTTGTGACGGAGGTGGCATGGGATTGGAATGATGATCGTACGTCAATTTATCATCAATTCTCAACAGCATTGTGGGCTATCGCCCACACTTTCAATGAGGGTCGCTGCCTGGCCATGCCAACCCTCTGCAGTGTGTACCTCCGGTTGCTCCTCATCCAGTACGCACTTATAAATAGACATGAGGTTGGTGTGGCTATGAAGCGAGCGTGTGGCATGAGGGCAGCTGAACGCTTGCCCCCATTTTGGCTTAATAGTGGGACCTGGGTGCCTCAGATGCAGCCATGCATTCTGCCCCTGTACTTCCCTATCTGTTTCTGTGGTGTTTCCATGACATTCTGATGTTTTCTGGTGTTTGGCAAGTCATCAGCCCATTGACTTCAGTAGGGTTCATTACTGAACGCTGCGCTGAGAGACCTTGCTGGATGGAGCGGAGGACGGTGGAGGTGAGGGTGTGGTTGCAGGCCAGGAGGCACTCGTGCCTGTTTCCGGGGAGAGGGATTGGATCTGTGTGGCAGGTTGGGGCACAGGGGAAGAGGCAGTGGTGTGACCCAGAGGCGGTGAATGGCCTTCATCCCACCTTGTGGGGTGCTTGGCCATCATATGCCTGCGCATGCTGGTGGTGGTGATGCTGGTAGCGGTGGCTCACCGACTGATCTTGGTGCAACACAGGTTGCACAACACTGTTCGTCAGTCATCCGTGCTCTCGCTAAAAACATCCACACCTTTGAACACCTAGGCCTCTGCACAGAGGCTTGCTGTGAGGAGGTGCTTTGGGAAACAGTTGGGGGATTCTTCGCTCTGGCCCTGCGTCTACCCCTGGCCACTCCACTGCCTCTTCCAACCTGTCCTGCTGCTGCACTTGCCTCCCCCTCTGAAGCCCTGTCCTCTGTAGGCGTAGCAAACCAGGTGGGGTCAGTCACCTCATCTTCCAGCTGCTCTTCCCCTGAATCCTCTGTGCGCTCCTCCCTCGGACTTACTGCCCTTACTACTACCTCACTGACAGACCACTGTGTCTCATCATCCTCATCCACAAAAAGCTCTTGAGACAGTTGCTGAAAGTCCGCTATCACTGGCAAACTCCTTAAAACATAACCTTTATTTAAATATTGATAAAAACTAAGGGGGAGCGGCTTGAAAACAAAGACAACATAAACATATATTACGCAGAGACAGGCACCCTGCGTGGTATCTAGATCAATAATTGGTTACGGGTTCAATGTGCAACTAGTGTGTCACCGATTATTGAAATGAATGAAACTACAGAGATAGTGGTCTTTAGAGAAATGTGGGGGGAACTCCCAGTGTTTCAATTCCCTGACCACTACAGTCCCAACTGTTCGCCAATAAATGACGTGAAATAGACCTGTCTGCAGATTCGAGGACCAACAAAATAGGAATGCTTGATGTAAGGAAACAAGGACTTGAGGAAGAAGTACACCAGAAGCGGCACTATAAGAAAATTTAAAGGCCCGGAAGTAATTTGAATTTCTGGATAATCTTTCAGTTCAAGTCTATAGTTTACCATAAACCAGATATGTGATAGCTCATCTGGTATGTAGGACAAATCAGACCCAAGGCCCGAAAGTGATTTATAGGCCCAGTGTGATTTGTTTTCTAGATGATCCATCAATACAGATTTCTGATGCACCAGAAAACTTATAAATAGTGGTTCTGATGCACCCAAAGACTGATACGTAGTGGCTCGACGCGTTTCTGTCGTCGACACGATTCATCAGGAGCCTCAGTATTTGGGATGTTGGTGTAAAGTCAAGGTAGTAGTGATGTCCATAACGCCCATAGCATAATTCTCAAAGGTGAGGACAGTAGCTAATAAAAAGACTTTTAATATTTATTCAAAATGCCTAATGGAAAAAACAGGCTAATCCTTCCTAGAAATGATCTAAGGAAAGAGTTGAGGGCGATACCCTGTACTGCTAGGGGTGATGGTTCCCGATTAGGATCAGGATCCACTTGCCCGTGGCAAAAGTCACTGGATAGGTGTAGATACACCCGGCAAAAATTACTGATGGTGAAAAAATTGGATACCGAACCACTCCCCTCCTAAGATTCCCTAACGCAGAGATCTGTGAGGAACTAAGTAGGAGTGCCTAATAGTATGGCCCAATCTGGCCTATGTCACAGAACATGAGAGTATATATAGGTAAGGGAACCCAAAATTATAAAGGCAAAGCCTAGCAGCATCTCCAGCCCAGAAGGTAGGCTGGAGGCATAAGTGGCAGGGTAGAGGAATGCTGTCTTATAAGGCCAGCTCGAGTCCCAATTCGTGGGGGTAAGTATCCCTTCCACCAATCAGATGAGTGATCCCCGCCCTAGTTGTAAATCAATAACTAAAGAGTGTAGGACAGTGTGATATCCACAACCGAAAAGAGGATTGCAGTTGGGCCAGGCAATAGATATCACTGTATCTTCCATCTGATCTAGCGCTAATATTTGCCGATGTGCAGGAAAATAGATCCTTGTAACGCTAACCTGAAACGGCGGAGTATTAGCGCAATCATGTGATGCACCGCGGCATCGGGTTCCACCCATTAACCCGATCATATGACCTGCGTCGTCAGTAGATGAGCGGTGGCGTGGTCCTGTGACGCGCGCAGTCATGTGATACGCCTCGTCATAGGGTACCGCCCATTAATCCGGTCACATGACCTGTGTCGTCAAAGGGGAGCAGTAGCGTGGTCATGTGACGCGTGCGGTCATGTGATGCGCCGCGTCATCGGGAGACGCCCTTAAGTCCGATCATTTGACCGGCGTCGTCTTCAGAAGAACGTGTGACGCGCAATATCAAAGGATACCACCCAATGACCGGTCATGTGATCTAAGTCAGCACCGGAGGGAGTGGCATCCCATATGATGTGTTCAAAACATGATACCGAGCATCCCACAACAGTGGACAGAAAGGAGGCGTGTTGATGGAGACCAATTAGCAGTACTGCTCAGCACCATGCCGTTCCCATAGTGCCATGAATTAACAATAAACAATAGCGATCACATGGTATAGAGAGAATAGGGATAACTAAGACAGGTAGGTGAAATAAACGATGGTATGATTGTATGACTGACCCAGTGTAAATCCCGCCCAATCAAGTTGACCAAAGGACTGCCTGGCGATTAGGACCGGCAGAGAGGCCAGAGAAATAGGGCTAAGTAAGCATAGATGGAGAAATGTAATCCATAAATGCTGAAAGTGGTAAGTAGGGGATATCTGAATATTCCATTTGAATAGGGAAGGGTAGATGTATTTACGACGCTGAAATTAAATTTATGGATATGAGAATGTCTCAATCCCAATTGACACGGAATTCAGTCACAGTTCTCAACCAAAAAAGCAACCAAATGAAAGGATTTTGTTTATGCCTTGCGGTTGTTGACAATCAATACGAAAAATCCATTCAGCTTCCTTTTGAAGCAGACGCTTGTTGATATCGCCTCTACGACCACAAGACCGGATAGATTCAATGCCCTAGAATTTAAGTTTTTGCAAGTCACCGTCGAGGACATCACGCATATGACAAGCCAGAGGCGTCGTTTCTCCTATTCTGATATTACCCACATGGCCCAAAATGCGGTGTCTGAACTGCTGGATAGTCTTGCCCACAAAATTATGTGGGCAAGGACAAGAGGCCATATAGACAAGATTCGAAGATTTGCAATTGAATAGCTCTCTGATTTTAAATATTTTGCCCGTCGAAGCGCTGCGAAAGGAGTCCCCTCTCAGAATAAATTGGCACGCATGACAATTGCTATATGGAAAAGTGCCAAGGGGTTTAAGTGCCCCTAGCCAAGTCTGGTGGGACAGTGCTGCAAGGTGACATTTAACAACCCTGTCTTTAACATTTTTACCTCTCCTAAGTGTAATAAATGTGGTATCTGGAAGGATGTCCTTTAGATCACTATCAGACTTCAAAATGTGCCAGTACTTGCCAAGGAGTTTTCTAATTTCTGGTACACCTTCATCGAACGTCCTGATAATTCTGATGGTCTGTTCAGGTACTTTAGCGCGAGAAACCAATAGTACGTGCCTTTTTTGTTGTTGTGCAAATTGGAATGCCTCATCGACTACCCCAGCTGGGTAGCCCCTTTGGTGGAACCTATTGCGGAGTTTATTGCCTTCCATACTAAAGTCCTGTTCTGAGGAGCAGTTGCTACGGATACGAAGGAACTGCCCCTTCGGGATGCCCCTATGTAGGGGAAGTGGGTGTGCACTGTGCCAAGATAATAGGCTATTCGTCGCTGTCTTTTTGCGATGAAGGGTAGTTGTTAGCGTGCCTTGAGGGGACTTGGAGATTTTAATATCCAAAAATGAGATCGTGGATTCCTGGACTTCTGAGGTAATTTTCAGATTGATCTCATTTATATTCAAGATTTGGACAAAATGAAGGAAGGAATCGGTGGTTCCGTTCCACAACACTAGGACGTCGTCAATATATCGAATCCATAATAGAATTTGACCTCTCCATGAGGCATTAGTATCAGAAAAGACTATCTGTTCCTCCCACCAGCCCAGGAGCAAGTTGGCGTAGGATGGGACACATCAGTCGTGTCTTGTACAAAGAAAGATAATGCTTCTACCAAGGGGCGTAGGATTTTATGTAGATACCACTAGGTTGGGTAAGGCTACCCACCCCCGGGACTATGGGTCTCCCCTTAAGTGGATCTAGCCCCTTGTGGATTTTAGGAAGTGCGTAGAAGGTAGCCGTTTTTGCTGAAAGTCCCCAGCCTCATCACCCGGACTTGGGGAACTTTACAAAGGTTGGGCATCGGTCACGACAAACTCCTCAGGTGAGAGAGGAACCGTTTTTTCCCTCTCATGGCAGGGACCGGAGAACAGTTCCTGGGAGTCTGCCTGCTCAGAATATGTCATTTTCATGGAGTGAGGAGGCTGGAAGGAATGAGGAGCAGCCAGAGGATTCAGAGTTGCAGTCCCTAGGCCGGGAGTAGTGGACTGTGTAGAAGACTGGGTGGTCGATACATTGCTGGATGCATTTTCTGCCATCCCCGACAGGACATGCTCGCACTGCTGTGTTTGTAATAAAGGTCTACCACGCGGACCCGTAAATTGTGATATGAAGCTGGGGAGCCCAGAAACTTGCCTCTCTCCTAATTCCACAGCAGCCGGCTGTGATTCACCACGCCCAGGTACTCGGCCTGTGCCCATACCCCCACTTGCACGTCCGCGTCCGCATCCATGTCCTTGACCCTTACCCCTACTCCTCATCATGGCGGATTAAGAATAGAGCAGGGCCCAAATAAATTACCCCTCTGTACAGCACTGACAACTGTGGCTTAATTCACCGCACACAGAGACTTGTAGATAGCGAAGGCTCTTTGCTGTGAGTTGAAAAAATTAACCTGCTGTCTTGCGCTGATACCTAGGGGTAATTTACTGCTCGCAGAGACTTGTAGATAATAGAGGCTGTATAGAGTGGAAGAAGACTCTAAAGCCAGTAGATAGTGCTGGTAACTACGGCTATCTCAACCCCCTCAAGGAAAGGGTATGTGAGATGCACTGCACAGCGGCAGAGATGAAATACTTTTCAGTGGCCCAGGAAATATTACAGTACTGTTTAGCGGTGAGACCTCTGTCTAATGCACTGCAGACACAGAACGGTATAAATGAAGTCACTTGCAGTAGGCTAGGAGATGTTAGAGAGCAGTTTCACGGTGAGAGCTGGTTGTACGGCACTTCAGGCTGAGAACGCTATTACTGAAAGGCTGGGAACAGGCCTAGATGTGTAATACAAAAATTGATGCACTACTATCCCAGCAAGCCACAACTATAATGCACACGGTCAGATGTAGCCCTAAGGAGGAGCGTTGGGGTTCTTGCACAGAAGATCAGGACTGTATAGTGTATAACTTTCCCTATAAAAGTGGCTGTGCTCCAACACTGTGTCTAATGCACTGCAGACACAGAACGGTATAAATGAAGTCATTTGCAGTAGGCTAGGAAATATTACAGAGCAATTTCTCGGTGAGAGCTGGTTGTACGGCACTGCAGCCTGAGAACGCTATTACTGAAAGGCTGGGAACTGGCCTAGATGCGTAATACAAAAATTGATGTACTACTATCCCAGCAAGCCACAACTATAATGCACACGGTCAGATGGAGCCCTAAGAAGGAGCGTTGGGATTCTTGCACGGAGGATCAGGACTGTATAGTGTATAACTTTCCCTATAGAAGTGGCTGTGCCCCAACACTGTGTTATGCACTGCAGACCCAGAACAGTATAAATGAAGTCGCTTGCAGTAGGCTAGGAGATGTTAGAGAGCAGTTTCACAGTGAGAGCTGGTTGTACGGCACTGCAGCCTGAGAACGCTATTACTGAAAGGCTGGGAACTGGCCTAGATGCGTAATACAAAAATTGATACACTACTACTCCCAGTAAGCCACAACTATAATGCACACGGTCAGATGTAGCTCTAAGAAGCAGCATTGGGGTTCTTGCACGGAGGATCAGGACTGTATAGTGTATATAACTTTCCTATAGAAGTGGCTGTGCCCCTACACTGTGTCTAATGCACTGCAGACACAGGACGTTATAACTGAAGTCGTTTGCAGTAGGCTAGGAAATGTTAGAGTGCAGTTTCACGATGAAAGCTGGTTGTACGGCACTGCAGGCTGAGAACGCTATTACTGAAAGGCTGGGAACTAGCCTAGATGCGTAATACAAAAATTGATGCACTACTATCCCAGCAAGCCACAACTATAATGCACACAGTCAGATGTAGCCCTAAGAAGGACCGTTGGGGTTCTTGAAGACTGGATCCTACTCTAACACTTTCCCTATATCAGCAGCAGCACGTTCCCTAACCTCTGCCAGCATGCGTCTGAGGCGAGCCGCAGGCGGTACCAGTTTATGTACTTAGCGGTCACCTGATCGGCCCAGCTACTCACTACTGTGGGGTGAGATAGCGCTGGCACGTCACAGCAGGAGGTGGTAATGCCTTCCCCACAGGTCTATTGGCTAGAAAATGTCGCTAAACATGCGGGGAAGGAAATGCAATTGACTCGAGTACCGCGTGGTGTTCGTCTCGAGTAACGAGCATCTCGAGTACCCTAATGCTCGAACAAGCATCAAGCGCGGACGAATGTGCTCGCTCATCTCTATTCATTACCCTTTTGTACTGCCTCTAGTTAGGATACATACAGGTTTTTTTACCCTGATTAGCCACCTGTAGCAAGATGTGAATGCAAGATGTGATGCGGGCAAGTATGTAGACTCTAGTAGGTTCCATATGGTATCCTGCATCATATCGGTCCACATTTGCTGTAACTGAGTCTTTAGATCATGCAAACACATGCGCTGCCAAAGTCGGTGTCCCAGATGGTCCCATAATGTTCTATTGGTGATTAGAGATGAGCGAGCACCAAAATGCTCGGGTGCTCGTTACTCGGGACGAAATTATCGCGATGCTCGAGGGTTCGTTTCGAGTAACGAACCCCATTGAAGTCAATGGGCGACTCGAGCATTTTTGTATATCGCCGATGCTCGCCAAGGTTTCCATTTGTGAAAATCTGGGCAATTCAAGAAAGTGATGGGAACGACACAGCAACGGATAGGGCAGGTGAGGGGCTACATGTTGGGCTGCATCTCAAGTTCCCAGGTCCCACTATTAAGCCACAATAGCGGCAAGAGTGGCCCCCCCCCCAACAACTTTTACTTCTGAAAAGCCCTCATTAGCAATGCATACCTTAGCTAAGCACCACACTACCTCCAACAAAGCACAATCACTGCCTGCATGACACTGCGCTGCCACTTCTCCTGGGTTACATGCTGCCCAACCCCCCCCCCCGCACAACGCAGTGTCCACAGCGCACACCAAAGTGTCCCTGCGCAGCCGTCAGCTGCCCTCATGCCACACCACCCTCATGTCTATTTATAAGTGCGTCTGCCCTGAGGAGGAACCGCAGGCACACACTGCAGAGGGTTGGCACGGCTAGGCAGCAACCCTCTTTAAAAGGGGTGGGGCGATAGCCCACAATGCTGTACAGAAGCAATGAGAAATATAATCCTGTGCCACCGCCATCAGGAGCTGCACACGTGGGCATAGCAATGGGGAACCTATGTGCCACACACTATTCATTCTGTCAAGGTGTCTGCATGCCCCAGTCAGATCGCGTTTTTTTATAAATAGTCACAGGCAGGTACAACTCCGCAATGGGAATTCCGTGTGCACCCACAGCATGGGTGGCTCCCTGGAACCCACTGGCTGTACATAAATGTATCCCATTGCAGTGCCCATCACAGCTGAGGTAACGTCCGATTAAATGCAGGTGGGCTTCGGCCCACACTGCATGCCCCAGTCAGACTGGGGTTCTTTAGAAGTGGACACATGCAGTTACAACTCCGTGTGGACCGACAGCATAGGTGGGTGCCAGGAAGCCACCGGCGGTACATAAATATATCCCATTGCATTGCCCATCACAGCTGAGGTAATGTCATGTTTAATGCAGGTGGGCTTCGGCCCACACTGCATGCCCCAGTCAGACTGGGGTTCTTTAGAAGTGGACACATGCAGTTACAACTCCCTGTGGACCCACAGCATGGGTGGCTCCCTGGAACCCACCGGCGGTACATAAATATATCCCATTGCAGTGCCCAGCACAGCTGATGTAACGTCCGCTTTAATGCAGGTGGGCAAAAAATTAATTGGATTACACTGTAGGCGAGGGCCCCCAAAAAATTGGTGTACCAACAGTACTAATGTACGTCAGAAAAATTGCCCATGCCCAACCAAGAGGGCAGGTGAAACCCATTAATCGCTTTGGTTAATGTGGCTTAATTTGTAACTAGGCCTGGAGGCAGCCCAGTTAAAATAAAAATTGGTTCAGGTGCAAGTTTCAATGCTTTAATGAGCATTGAAATGTATAAAAATTGTTTACAAAAATTATATGACTGAGCCTTGTGGGCCTAAGAAAAATTGCCCGTTCGGCGTGATTACGTCAGGTTTCAGGAGGAGGAACAGGAGGAGGAGGATGAATATTATACACAGATTGATGAAGCTAAAAGGTCCACGTTTTTGATGGTGATAGAGAACAATGCTTCCATCCGCGGGTGCAGCCTACGTATTGTTTAGGTATCGCTGCTGTCCGCTGGTGGAGAAGAAAAGTCTTGGGAAATCCAGGCTTTGTTCATCTTGATGAGTGTAAGCCTGTCGGCACTGTCGGTTGACAGGCGGGTACGCTTATCTGTGATGATTCCCCCAGCTGCACTAAACACCCTCTCTGACAAATCGCTAGCCGCAGGACAAGCAAGCACCTCCAGGGCATACAACATGAGTTCAGGCCATGCGCTGAGATATAGACATGAGGGTGCTCTGACTATCCAGCGACATACTGTCTTCCCCCGCCTCTGTTTCCAAGCGCAAAGCAGCTGCCTTTATGCTTTGTAGGGAACTTCTCAAGAGGCATAGCAGAGGAATGGTGACGCTAATGATTGCAGCATCGCCGCTCACCATCTGGGTAGACTCCTCAAAGTTTCCAAGGACCTGGCAGATGTCTGCCAACCAGGCCCACTCTTTTGTAAAGAATTGAGGAGGCTGACTCCCACTGCGCCGCCCATGTTGGAGTTGGTATTCCACTATAGCTCTACGCTGCTCATAGAGCCTGGCCAACATGTGGAGCGTAGAGTTCCACCGTGTGGGCACGTCGCACAGCAGTCGGTGCACTGGCAGATGAAACCGATGTTGCAGGGTGCGCAGGGTGGCAGCGTCCGTGTGGGACTTGCGGAAATGTGCGCAGAGCCGGCGCACCTTTCCGAGCAGGTCTGACAAGCGTGGGTAGCTTTTCAGAAAGCGCTGAACCACCAAATTAAAGACGTGGGCCAGGCATGGCACGTGCGTGAGGCTGCAGAGCCGCCACCAGGTTACGGCCGTTGTCACACACGACCATGCCCGGTTGGAGGCTCAGCGGCGCAAGCCAGCGGTCGGTCTGCTCTGTCAGACCCTGCAGCAGTTCGTGGGCCATGTGCCTCTTCTCTCCTAAGCTGAGTAGTTTCAGCACGGCCTGCTGACGCTTGCCCACCGCTGTGCTGCTACGACGCGCCACACCGACTGCTGACGACGTGCTGCTGCTGACACATCTTGATTGCGAGACAGAGGTTGCGTAGGAGGAGGAGGAGGAGGAGGGTGGTTGAGTGGAGGAAGCATTTACCGCTGCAGATACCACCACCAAGCTGGGGCCCGCAATTCTGGGGGTTGGTAGGACGTGAGCGGTCCCAGGCTCTGACTCTGTCCCAGCCTCCACTAAATTCACCCAATGTGCCGTCAGGGAGATATAGTGGCCATGCCCGCCTGTGCTTGTCCACGTGTCTGTTGTTAAGTGGACCTTGCCAGTAACCGCGTTGGTGAGGGCGCGTACAATGTTGCGGGAGACGTGGTCGTGCAGGGCTGGGACGGCACATCGGGAAAAGTAGTGGCGACTGGGAACCGAGTAGCGCGGGGCCGCGTCCGCCATCATACCTTTGAAAGCCTCCGTTTCCACAACCCTATACGGCAGCATCTCCAGGCTGATAAATTTGGCTATGTGCACGTTTAACGCTTGAGCGTGCGGGTGCGTGGCGGCGTACTTGCGCTTGCGCTCCAACACTTGCGCTAGCGACGGCTGGACGGTGTGCTGAGAGAAATTGGTGGATGGGGCCGAGCACAGCGGAGGTGAGGGTGTGGGTGCAGGCCAGGAGACGGTAGTGCCTGTGTCCTGAGAGGGGGGTTGGATCTCAGTGGCAGGTTGGGGCACAGGGGGAGAGGCAGCGGTGCAAACGGAGGCGGTGAACGGCCTTCGTCCCACCTTGTGGGGTGCTTGGCCATCATATGTCTGCGCATGCTGGTGGTGGTGAGGCTGGTGGTGGTGGCTCCCCGGCTGATCTTGGCACGACAAAGGTTGCACACCACTGTTCGTCGGTCGTCTGCGCTCTCAGTGAAAAACTGCCAGACCTTTGAGCACCTCGGCCTCTGCAGGGTGGCATGGCGCGAGGGGGCGCTTTGGGAAACAGTTGGTGGATTATTCGGTCTGGCCCTGCCTCTACCCCTGGCCACCGCACTGCCTCTTCCAACCTGCCCTGCTGCTGCACTTGCCTCCCCCTCTGAAGACCTGTCCTCAGTAGGCGTAGCAAACCAGGTGGGGTCAGTCACCTCATCGTCCTGCTGCTCTTCCTCCGAATACTCTGTGCGCTCCTCCCTCGGACTTACTCCAATTACTACTACCTGAGTGATAGATAACTGTGTCTCATCGTCATCGTCCTCCTCACCCACTGAAAGCTCTTGAGACAGTTGCTGGAAGTCCCCAGCCTTATCCCCCGGACCCCGGGAACTTTCCAGAGGTTGGGCATCGGTCACGACAAACTACTCCAGTGGGAGAGGATTCGGAACCATTGCTGCCCATTCTGGGCAGGGGCCCGAGAACAGTTCCTGGGAGTCTGCCTGCTCCTCAGAATGTGTCATTGTAATGGAGTGAGGAGGCTGGGAGGAAGGAGGAGCAGCAGCCAGAGGATTCAGAGTTGCAGCAGTGGACGGCGCAGAATTGTGGGTGGTCGATAGATTGCTGGATGCACTTTCTGCCATCCACGACAGGACCTGCTCACACTGCTCATTTTCTAATAAAGGTCTGCCGCGTGGACCCATTAATTGTGAGATGAATGTGGGGACGCCAGAAACGTGCCTCTCTCCTAATCCCGCAGCAGTCAGCTGCGATACACCTGGATCAGGAGCTCGGCCTGTGCCCACACCCTGACTTGGGCCTCCGCGTCCTCGCCCGCGTCCACATCCTCTAGGCCTACCCCTACCCCTCAGCATGCTGTATTACCAGTAGTGCAGAAACAGAACGCTGTAATTAAATGTGCCGCTTATTGGCCTGTGGTTGGAGGCTGACTTCCCTTACGGAACGCACAGCAGAGCCAGGAAACAATTTTGCGCATGCCTGTAGTGAGACGTAGGTGCGTATGACTGAGCTAGTGGAATTCACAGCGCAGAAGCAGTCAAGTGGCCAAAGGCCAGTAGTAGGCCTTAAGTATTTTGCTTCTATTTTTTAAAAATGCTGAGCTGATACAGCAGACAGATACTGTAGGCAGCGTATAATATTATGTATACTCTTTCCCTCTGGCGGGATGACGGCGATCATGTAACAGAGACAGCAGATCCAGGAAACAATTTTGCGCAAGCCTGCTGTAACGCTTAGCTGCGTATTAATTAGGACTACTCCCAGCAGATAGATACTGTAGGCAGCGTATAATATTATGTATACTGTTTCCCTCTGGCGGGATGACAGCGCTGAAGTAACAGAGACAGCAGATCCAGGAAACAATTTTGCGCAAGCCTGCTGTAACGCTTAGCTGCGTATTAATTAGGACTACTACCCCCAGCAGATAGATACTGTAGGCAGCGTATAATATTATGTATACTCTTTCCCTTTGGCAGGATGACGGCGATCATGTAACAGAGACAGCAGATCCAGGAAACAATTTTGCGCAAGCCTGCTGTAACGCTTAGCTGCGTATTAATTAGGACTACTACCCCCAGCAGATAGATACTGTAGGCAGGGTATAATATTATGTATACTGTTTCCCTCTGACGGGATGACCGCGCTGATGTAACAGAGACAGCAGATCCAGGAAACAATTTTGCGCAAGCCTACTGTAACGCTTAGCTGCATATTAATTAGGACTACTACCCCCAGCAGATAGATACTGTAGGCAGCGTATAATATTATGTATACTCTTTTCCTCTGGCGGGATGACGGCGATCATGTAGCAGAGACAGCAGATCCAGGAAACAATTTTGCGCAAGCCTGCTGTAACGCTTAGCTGCGTATTAATTAGGACTACTACCCCCAGCAGATAGATACTGTAGGCAGCGTATAATATTATGTATACTGTTTCCCTCTGGCGGGATGACAGCGCTGATGTAACAGAGACAGCAGATCCAGGAAACAATTTTGCGCAAGCCTGCTGTAACGCTTAGCTGCGTATTAATTCGGACTACTACCCCCAGCAGATAGATACTGTAGGCAGCGTATAATATTATGTATACTCTTTACCTCTGGCGGGATGACGGCGATCATGTAACAGAGACAGCAGATCCAGGAAACAATTTTGCGCAAGCCTGCTGTAACGCTTAGCTGCGTATTAATTAGGACTACTACCCCCAGCAGATAGATATGTAGGCAGCATATAATATTATGTATACTGTTTCCCTCTGGCAGGATGACGGCGCTGAAGTGACAGAGACAGCAGATCCAGGAAACAATTTTGCGCAAGCCTGCTGTAATGCTTAGCTGCGTATTAATTAGGACTACTACCCCAGCAGATAGATACTGTAGGCAGCGTATAATATTATGTATACTCTTTCCCTCTGGCGGGATGACGGCGATCATGTAACAGAGACAGCAGATCCAGGAAACAATTTTGCGCAAGCCTGCTGTAACGCTTAGCTGCGTATTAATTAGGACTACTACCCCCAGCAGATAGATACTGTAGGCAGCGTATAATATTATGTATACTGTTTCCCTCTGGCAGGATGACGGCGCCGATGTAACAGAGACAGCAGATCCAGGAAACAATTTTGCGCAAGCCTGCTGTAACGCTTAGCTGCGTATTAATTAGGACTACTACCCCCAGCAGATAGATACTGTAGGCAGCGTATAATATTATGTATACTGTTTCCCTCTGGCAGGATGACGGCGCCGATGTAACAGAGACAGCAGATCCAGGAAACAATTTTGCGCAAGCCTGCTGTAACGCTTAGCTACGTATTAATTAGGACTACTACCCCCAGCAGACACGCAATAAACTGAAGACGGTCACAGGCAGCCCAAATATAGTATTTTTCCCCAATTTTTTGGAAACAGCCCACTGCCTATATAGCCTGAATATCTCTTTCCCTGCCTCACCAGTACTGGCCCTATACTCTGTACAATGACTGCAGACTGCGGACGCAATGCTCTGCACGCCCGATATACAAAAAAAAAATTGTGCAACACTGCTAAAAGCAGCCTCAACAGTACTGCACACGGTCAGATGTGGCCCTAAGAAGGACCGTTGGGGTTCTTGAAGCCTAAAATAACTCCTAACGCTCTCCCTTTAGCAGCTCCGGCACCAGCAGCACTTTCCCTGATCTCTGTCAGAATGCATCTGTGGCGAGCCGCGGGAGGGGCCGATTTATATACTCGGGTGACACCTGATCTCGCCAGCCACTCACTGCAGGGGGGTGGTATAGGGTTTGAACGTTGCAGGGGGAAGTTGTAATGCCTTCCCTGTCTTTCTATTGGCCAGAAAAGCGCGCTAACGTCTCAGAGATGAAAGTGAAAGTAACTCGAACATCGCGTGGTACTCGTGTCGAGTAACGAGCATCTCGAACATGCTAATGCTCGAACGAGTATCAAGCTCGGACGAGTACGTTCGCTCATCTCTATTGGTGATAATTCTGGCAACCGAGCAGCCACAGAAGTATGACTGCTGTGGAGGCTTCCTGTGACCCCCTTGTGTGTGCAGGTGAGCATTATCCTGCTGGAAAATGCCTCTTGGAAGCTGCCATGAGGGGAACACATGTGGCTGCAGGATTTCCTGAACATATCGCTGAGGTGTCATTGTCCCTCGTACCACTACTAGGGGTAACCAACTGACATATGCGATATTCCCTCAGACCATCACACCAGCAGTGGAGGTAATGTGCTGCTCCACAGCAAAGGCAGGATTGAGGCGCTGACTCCTAGGTCTCCAGACACCCATACCGCCATTGTCAGTACCCAAATGAAACCTGGATTAGTCGCAAAAGACAATCTGCTTCCAC
This sequence comes from Eleutherodactylus coqui, assembly GCF_035609145.1. Lineage (NCBI taxonomy): Eukaryota > Metazoa > Chordata > Amphibia > Anura > Eleutherodactylidae > Eleutherodactylus > Eleutherodactylus coqui. Next base: position 257,173,195 of record NC_089841.1, read on the forward strand.
TCCCTAACAGTCCAGTTTCGGCGTTCACAACACCACTGCAAACAGAGACGATGCTGAGTGGTTGTCATAGGCTGTTCATGCAATTGGTATTTAAGACCAAATGTCCTTCAACCAAGTGGCTGGGAATGGTTCCAATGGACACTATAAAGATGGTGCCACCTATTTCTGCATGGTGGACAACAAAACAGTTGGAGGTGTTTGTGCTTGTTGGTTGATCAGATGATCCTCTCTATTGATGTTTTGTAAAGGGTGTCCTAAGCCTAGTTGCCTTGTGTGTCTGCCCTCATGCATTCACTGGTCCCAACAATTTTTAACCACTTCCCGCTCCAGGACGTGCATTTACGTCCTGGAGCATCGGTGTTTGTATGAAGAGAGGCCGCGGGGTGACCTCTCGTCATACAGCGCGGGCGTCAGCTGCTTATCACAGCTGACACCCGCGGCCAAACCGAACGGACGATCGCGGCGATTAACCCCCTGAACTCCCCCTTCGGGGGTCACACACGGCCCCCCAACGGTTAAATCGGGGGAGCTGTGCAAGTGTCATGGCAGCCGGGGGCCTTCTGAAAGGCCTGCATGGTGAAAGTCGTTCGAAAAAAAAAATAAAGAACACCAGAAATGAACTTTTTCAGTCACCCTGTCTCCCAAAAAAAACGCAATAAAAAGAGATCAAAAAGTTGTATGTATTCCAAATTAGTGCTAACGGAAACTTCAGCACATCCCACAAAAAATGAGCCCTCGCTCAACTACGTCAACGGAAAAATTAAAAGGTTATTGCGCGCACAAGATGACGGCAGAAAATAATTGAAAAAAATTAAATGTCTTTGGAAAAAAAAAAAGGAGTATAGTAAAAAAAAAAATATACAAGTTTGGTATCGTAGTAATCATACTGACCCATAGAATAAAGTTATCATGTCATTGCTGTTGCAGTTTGTGCACCGTAGCAACAATACGCACTGAAATATGGCGGAATGACTTTTTTTTTTCCATTTTACTCCACTTAGAATTTTTAAAGAAGTTTTTCAGTACATTATATGGTACTTTAAATAGCACCATTGAAAACTACAACTCGAGGGGGGCGTGGCCTGGCCGATGGAGAGCTGAGATGTGTTGCACATGAGCTCCGTCTCCCCCACGGCTTATAACGCATAAAAAAGAGGCATCCACTGCACAAATATAGCTCAAACCCAGCAATGGGGAAGACGGAGCGAGTCACAAGCCACAGCAGGACCAGAAAGGACGACTCCGGGCCCCTAGACAGATTTATCGCCACGGGCGGACAGGAGAGGGCGGGAAGCGACCCCCTGCAGAGTCAGCAGAGGAGAGGAGGGGGAGGAGGCGCCGACCGGACGATCCTGCAGATATGGAGTACTGTGACTGCTCCCCGGTCGGAGCCCACAGCACTTCGCCTTCCGGTCTCCCAGCATCCACACCCGAACGGCCGGAGGACCCACAAGTCGGCAATATGGTGCCAGCGGACGGTGCTTGACCACGCTGGAGCGCTGAACCCGCGGGTAATCTCCACACCCCGACTCCAGTACACACTGGCTCCCTAGCACAAGCGGCAAGATACTCACCGCCACCGGAGACCGATCAGAGGACATCGCTAGGCCAGAGGGTCTTACCGAAGTGCGGGTCTGGCCGCCATCTTCTCCAGCCTCCATACCGGAAGTGACTGCAGCTCGAGAAGCCAGGGCGCGAGAAGAAGCGGCGAGAACCCCTGATGGTCAAAGAGCCTTCAGTGACTGTACAGGTGAAGGGGGGGGGGGGGGGCTAACCCCCTTACCCCTGGGGAGAGGAGGCCAGGGCCCGGTGACACCAATCCTCACACTGGGGGAAAAGAAGGGATTATGCAGAAGCCACACTTCCCCCAAGAGCTATCACTAGAGGGAGAAGAGGAGTGGGCAGCCTCCCCTGGACCCCCACCCGCAATAAGGGGAAGTAGTGGGAGAGTGAAACCTGCCATCACCCAGAAGACCGCCGGAGGGGACTCGTCATACACTGAGCCCTCTGCCATCACGCATAAGAGCCACGAGCAGAAAAGCTGGGGACTACCGCAGAGACCTTCACCTCACACCTCACACGGGACAAGTAGGCCACTCTCACCCCTTCAACCAGAACCCCCCAGGGCCCGCAGAAGCTAGACAAATGCCATTCAACAGCGACCCGCAGCCAGACAGAGAGTGGGATCTTTATACAACCTAACGAGCCAGCCACAGACAACTGGGATTGGAAGGAACACCTCAGATCCATCCCCACCAGAACAGATCTGGACAATCTCTTCGCCCAATTCGCCTCGTCACAAAAATCCGCCTTAGAATCTTTGCAGAAAGAAATCCATCAGATGGGGCACCGTCTAAGGGAATCGGAGGAAAAACAGGAGCAAATGCTTCAACATATCAATGAGCATCACAACATCTTATGCGAACATGCTTACCAAATCACAGAACTCGCTACCCACCTGGATAACATAGAGAATCACCACAGACGAAACAACTTGAGGATAAGGGGCTTAAGTGAAGAAGTAGAAAACAAGCACCTGGAGGCCAGGGCGCATAAGTGCTTTGGAGAGCTCCTGAATAGACCCACGAGCGACCCGATCGAGATTGACAGGATACACAGGGCCCTGGGTCCCAGATCAACAGACCCTGAGAGACCAAGAGATGTGGTATGCAGGATCCACTTTTACAAGCAAAAAGACGAGATCCTACACCAGGTTAGATCCAGAGGCCCACTTAAATTTTGCGACAGAAACTTGCTAATCTTACCAGATCTGTCTAGGAAAACACTACAACAACATTGGGCGCTCCGACTATTGTTATCAATACTGAAAGAAAGAGGAATCCCATACGGCTGGAGGTACCAATTCCAACTAGTGGCCGGTATGGGGAAAGAGACTGTCACTTTTAGATCTCTAGGAGACCTCCGCAAATTCCTCACGGCTCTAAAACTCCCAATGATCTCGCTCCCTGAATGGCAGAGACCAAGTACTCTAACAATTGCCCCCCCAAGGGCCAATGGCAAGTGGTGAATCCCACCCATAGGCACTCAAACAACGACACCAGGGCCCACACGCCAAGAGGGCAGAAGGGATACCTACGGGACTGTGATCCGTTATGGAAATTGTTACGACCCTGAAGGAGATACGGCCGGGTAGACTGACTGCCCACCCACCTTCGCCTTCTCCCATGCCAATCAATGGAGATTCACACCCGTCCTCCTTCCTATGTATCACCAGAGGACTATCATTCAAACAGATGGAATCTCCAAATCCAGACTGTACTGAACTCCCTCCACCATTACGATTGGCCTTGGACTTCGGGCGGTCTTTGAACCGGATGTACTTCATTTACTCCTATTCCTTAACATTTGATTGTTTCCGACACCCAATCTATACCCACTTGAACCATATCTTTTCTCCCCCCCTCTCCCTCCCCCCCTCCTTTCTTTCTCCCTCTCTTTCTCGCTCTTTTTACTTTTTTTCCTTAACCCATACTGCATAAAGGTTTGGATGCCCACCAATATGTTTCTCAGATGCCGTGGGGGAGGGGAGACGCAGCCAAGAGACTCGACCCATCTCAGCCGTTCCCCCACTAGGGACCGCAGCACACCTGCGCTGCATAGACATTCGTCGTTTGTTAGTTACTGAAAGATTTCCACGCGCGGTTTCAAATTATAGTGTTTTTGTTGTGAACATATGGATATATGTTATATTCACTGAAAAGGACCCACTAGTAAGTATCACTTTTTTTAATAATTGAAAAATAACTTTTATTTATCCTATTAAAAATTGACAAACAGAATGTGACAACACGAAATTTAATAATACCTCCGTTTGTATATTATATTAAGGACATAGGGCATTAGTCCTAGTAATGGACATCAATCCTAGGTTGTTCCCTTAATGGAGGTATAGAAATAAGTCTGTTACTGTAAGACACTCAGATCTTCAGAAATATGCTGGCCAAAGTGAGGCCTCAGCTATATTATAAACATGCCTCCACTTGTATGATATATTAAGGACATAGGACCTCAGTCCTAGTGATGGACATAATTCCTAGGTTGTTTCCTTGATGGAGGTATAGAAATAGATCTGTTACTGTAAGACACTGAGGTCTTCAAAAATATGCTGGCCAATGTAGGGCCTCAGCTATACTATAAATTCCAAGACTCGTTGAACTCAGATATATGTAGATTTGATGTTTGTTCCACCTTGGGAGCAAATCCTTAGGTGCAGTTGTATGGGTTTATTATAACCAATGCACCTTGTATGTCTCAAATAATCGACGCGTTTCCTCGGCTCTTGTTCACTTTTAGCCGATTCATCAGGATCAATTTATTTATCTTGTGTTGATATCCACGAAAGGAATATAGCTGGGTATTTTAAATATGTAATTTATATCCATTGCAAAAGAGGCACCGATGGTTAATGTTGTGCATGGTGTTTTTTTATATTATTATTATTATTGTTATAGCATGGAAATCCTGAGCAATTATATATGTTTATACTTCAATTATTATCCCAGTTAGAATGGGAATATACTATATAGTTGCTCAAAAAGATTTCTCATAAATGTGACAAGTTGCTGTCATGCGTTTTGTGTTTGCCTAGGTGTCAGCAGTTGTAGGTGGATTGGATATTTCCACTCTGTTGCTTCACCTGCTTGTGTGGACTGTTATGATGCTAAAAGTCAGCTGAGCTAATTGCATGAGCTAGATGACATTGCTCATTTGAGGTCAGCTAGACTAATAGTTTATGCATAGGGGGGTTGCTTGAAGTAGCCCAGTCTAATAGACCTTAGATTGAGGGCTGAATATTACTTTTCCCCAGCGTGCAGCAAGTTTGGAGTATATAGCCTGATAGTGCCCACTCCAAAAGTACATACACACACACACCGTTAGCTGAGCTAATTGCATGAGCTAGATAACATTGCTCATTTAAGGTCAGCTAGATTAAAGGTTTATGCATGGGGGGATTGCTTGAGGTAGCCCAATCTGATAGACCTTAGATTGATGGCTAATTATTACTTTTCCCCAGCATATAGCACCTTTGGAGTATGTAGCCTGATAATGCCTGCTCCAAACGTGCACACACACACAGTCACTCGCACACAGCCACTGAGATCAATGTCTCATGATAATCTGGCAGACCTGGTATGAGCAGGACTGCTAGGGTTTAAGTATGTATAGCCCCGCCTCTCCTGCAGGGGGCTCGTGTTGCCCAGCACCAATCATTTTCATGCACGTCGTCAAGGGGCGTTTCTTAGGACTCAGGTCCCCTGACCGCCCATAATCCCAGTCATTATCGCGAAATCTCGCGAATACCGCTCTATACCTCCATTAAGGGAACAACCTGGGATTGATGTCCATTACTAGGACTAATGCCCTATGTCCTTAATATAATATACAAACGGAGGTATTATTAAATTTCGTGTTGTCACATTCTGTTTGTCAATTTTTAATAGGATAAATAAAAGTTATTTTTCAATTATTAAAAAAAGTGATACTTACTAGTGTGTCCTTTTCAGTGAATAGTCTATATAAAACAAGAACCCTACTGTCTCAGTGAAGAATATGGATATATGTTACCCCTATTTCCCCTCCCCTGTTTACCATCTTGTCTGACCCCTCCCCCTTCCCAACCCAAGCCACCCTTCAAAAGGGGGGCACCACTCCAGGATACTCACTGGCTGTCAAAACCACCTCTTCGCATGATCAAATGGCCCGATTGACATTCTGCTCATTTAACGCAAAAGCGCTTAATTGCCCCAATAAGCACAACCAAGTGCTGTACAGACTCCACAGGAAAAGGGTCATGGTCATAATGCTCCAGGAGATGCATTTCCCTCGCACTGGACTCCCGGATTGTGGCAAGAACAAATTCTACCACTCTTGGTGTCATTACACCAACCCGGAGAGTAAATCCTGCAGAGTCTCTATAGCATTCCATAAATCAATAGCTCCTGTTGTTCTGGCGCAGGAAATGGACGAGGATGGGAGGTACATTTTCCCAAAGTATCTGTCTCCAATAAGATATTCACTTTTGCTAACTTGTACTTTCCCACTCAAGGTCAGGTTGGTTTTGCCTCCAGAGCTCTCCGGGGACTTTGCGGATGGGACCCCGATTATCATTGGTGGTGATTTCAATGTGCATGGACCCCCGTCTGGATTCCTCATCAGGACGTTCTGCACTTACGAGGGCGGCCATCCGTTGAGTCCAGCATATACTTGTGAATATGGACCTGATTGACTTTTGGCGCATCCTCCACCCGGGTAAGCGAGACTACAGCTTTCACTCCATGGCACATAACTCGTATAGCAGAATTGACTATATATTTATTTCACACGGGTTACTCGACGGGGCACCTCAATGTTCCCTAGACGTAGTCCTATGGTCGGATCACTCCCCAATTTTTTGCGTCCCTGGGCTCGGGGGAGGAGGGGAGGGGGGCCTCTATGTGGCACCTCAACGATAATTTACTCAAAGATACTGCCTGCCTAAATGATGTTAAAAAAACAATAGAGAATTTTAAACTAGACCACAACTTAGACCTCGACCTCCATGTCCCGAGATGTCTTTCTCCAGAAGAGTCCGGAGACTTGAAAGAGATTTTGAGACAGAGGAACTTACACAGGTTCTGAAGGGAATCAAAAACGGGAAGAGCCCCGGCCCAGATGGGTCCTCCCCAAGATTTTTTAAAACTTGTGGGAGCCTGATTTCCGATCTCCTCCTCCAGTCTTTCAACGCGGTTTCACGGGGCTGCCTGTTCCCCCCCTAGGCCCTCCAGGCACACATCCTCTTGATTCCTAAGCCAGGTAAAGACCCCCTGTCGTGTTCCAGCTACCGCCCGATCTCACGTATCAATTGTGATTTAAAAATCTTTGCAAAAATAATAGTGAACAGACTGAATGCCTCGATCCCCCGACTCATACATGGAGATCAAGTGGGCTTCGTCCCAGGGAGGGAGGCGAGGGACAACTCTGGCAAGGCCCTGTCCCTAATCGACCGGGCAAGGAGAAAAAGACATCTACTCTGCGTATTATCTGTTGACGCCGAAAAAGCATTCGACAGGATAAGCTGGAGATTCATAGAAGCGACCCTTGCAAGACAGGGAGTCGGAAGCAGGACGCTCTCCTGGATCATGGCCTTATATCATAGCCCCTCGGCACAAGTCAGGGTTAATGGCGGTTTGTCCCTCCCCTTTGAGATCAAAATTGGCACACGACAGGGGTGTCCCCTGTCCCCCACACTGTACATCCTAGTGATGGAAACTCTAGCCAATGCCATAAGAAGCAACTCCTCTATACAGGGCATACAAGTGGGGAGGGAAGAACATAAGATTTCACTATTCACTGACGACCTCCTGGTCTACATCACCGATCCCCGTATCGGCCTCCCCAACATTATACAAGAATTCACGGCATTCGGCAAACTTAGCAACTATAAAGTTATTGCCCAAAAATCCGTTATCCTTAACGTCTCTATCCCTCAACGAGACGTAGAGGATTTGACCTCGGCCTTCCCGTTTCTTTGGAAACACAACCCTGTTAAATACTTGGGGATTACGATTGATCTATCCAAATTATACGAGTTAAATTACAAGCCATTCTTGTTAACCCTGAAAAAGGACCTGGAGGGCTTGGAAAGAGTCCCATTATCATGGTTCGGGAGAATGGGAGCGGTTCAAATGGACATTCTCCCTAGGTTACTATACATCTTCTTGACCGCGCCGTGTAACCCCCCCTAAGACTTCTTTGACAAACTACGTAGCCAAATACTTCAGTTCATATGGAAGGGAGGATCCAAGAGACTCAGTTACAAGAGCCTAACTAAGCGGAAGGAGAAGAGAGGCGGGGGGCTCCCCGATTTTCGCTTATATCATAAAGCGACAATAGGAACCCTCATACTAGACCTATTCCATCATAGGGTAGATAAATTTTGGGTACAAATCGAAAACGAAAACAACACTCTTGAGGCAAGGGGAGCGTTCTGTGTCCTGGGTAGGGTCAATTGGGAAAAAATAGAGGTCTCAACCCTGATGAACACACTTCTGGGGGAATGGCGGGGAGGATGCGAGACGTCGGTCCCGGGACCAGTCACCATTCGTAACCGACAGCTGGCGGCAACAATGTCCTCTCATAACCTGGGATTTCTGCCACCGGGGGTGGAGCCCAGGGTGGGGGGAGTGGTGGATCCCGGGGGTTTTTGTGGCCTGGCAGACTTGGGGGGGACCCGGGAGATACCCCCAGGCTCATGGATGCAATATCTCCAGATACGCAGTTACATGGAGAAAATAAAACCTGATCAGGGCTGGAACATGGGCCACACCCCCTTCGAGAAATTATGCTGTGCCTCGGAGATACCCAGACATACAGTCTCATTGCTATATGACCAGCTACTAAAAGAAAGACTCGACGATCACCTTCCCAGGTGGATAGACGCATAGGAAGGGGCCCTGGGTTGGTTCTTCCCCAGGGAGCTCTGGAGTAAGGCATTTCAACTAACACACAAGATGTCCATAGCCAGTAAACTACAGGAGCTAAACTTTAAAATCCTATCACGGTACATGACCCCAGAGAGATTACATGCCTTTTCCCATTGACCCCGAACACCTGTTGGTGCTGTAGGGCAGACGAGGGCTCGATGCTTCACATATGGTGGGGATGCCCCATGGTCACCTCCATATGGCAGGACGTGAAGCGTTTATATGAGAGGGTGAGCAGAAAGCCTCTGGCCCTCACGCCTGAGTTGGCACTCTTGTCCATCCTGCCCGACGGCGTCCCCTCACTTAAAAAAGGTCTATTGAAATTTTTCATTATGGCCATGAGGCAGGTGATACCCAGGTTCTGGAAACAAGGAACCGAAATACCAGAAGTGCATGGGTGGGAGCGATGGACGAAATAGAGCGTATGGAGAGAATAAGGCTCTCGGATGACCCGTCAGGCTATGATAAATTCTACCGTACCTGGGCGATATGGATAGATACCCGGAGCTGACTCCTCTTTGCTAGGTGGTTACAGACAGGGACTTGTGAGTAATTCGATCAAACCACAATCGCAAACAGAAATGATAAGCCTGAAATCTTCATCCGATCCTCCCCCCCCTTCCCTTCTCGTTTCTTAAATACCTACCCTCTCTCACCTCTCCCCATCTTACCCGCCCTACACCCCCATGTTCGTATACTTTACAAAATATCATAGACAAGTATTTCATATTTCAATTTGAGATTTATTAAGCTTCATTGTAAAAGTCTATTTGCCATTGTATTGAGATAATACAAATGTTTCACCCCCCCCCTGTTAAGTTTGCTTATACCGTGAAACTAATAAAAATATATTGAACAAAAAAAAAACTACAAATGTCCTCAAACAGGGACGTCGATGGATAAATAAAGGAGTTACGATTTTTTTAAAGGGGGAGGAAAAAACAAAAATGGGGGAAAAAACGGGCCGCGTCATAAAGGGGTTAATAGTCTGGTCAAAATGGCCCTGGTGGTGGGCATTTCATTGATACGACCATGCAGATTCTCACATCCGAATAATGCGCCCCCTCTCAGACCCTGGTAACGGGATTAAATCTCTTCTCTGACGTCTAGTGGTCAACACAAGTGGAAAAAGAAGTCCAGCATACACAAGGAGCCTCTGAGATCCTTTTTTATAGACCAAGGGTGGGACCATTTTTGGAGCCTCAGGTGGCAAGACCGTTCATCTAATCACACCACACCTCTCATAATTTACATATCTGCCTGAGATGGAACTGCATGCCGAATTTTACAGGAAAATGATAACTTCTGCTAGGGGATAAATTGATTTTGACAATGAGTGTACATTACCAAATGCATGGATTAAAGTCTTGCTCTGATATGGGTTATTAGCCCATGTCTATCATTTATTCCATGATGACTTTTTGGCAAATGTGTTATTGATAGCATTAATCACTTCTTTATTTCTCAGGCTATATATAATAGGGTTTAATACCGGAGATGCTATGGCATAGAGAGCAGATACAACTTTGTCAGCTTCCAATTTGTTGCTGAATGCAGGTCGCACATATGTATAGATCACACCACCATAGAAGATTGTCACTACTGTAATGTGAGAAGCACACGTTGAGAAAGCCTTCATTTTATTCTCTGTGGATTTAATTTTCATAATTGTGGAAATGATATATGTATATGAAAAAACAGTCAATATGAAAGAAATCATTCCTAGCAAGACATCAGAGGCTACAATGACAACATCATTGACATATGTGTCAGAATTTGCCATCTTTAGTACTGGTGGAATCTCACAGAAGAAGTGATCAATAACATTTGATTCCTTAAAGGACAGTTTTAGTATAAGGCATGTATGTATCATTGAGTTTACTGAACCAAGTATCCAGGCAGCTCCAGCCAAAGCTACGCAGGCTGTTCTGCTCATTATAGTCTTGTAACGTAACGGGAAGCAAATTGCCACATATCTGTCATAAGCCATAATTGTCAGAAGAAACAGCTCAGTACTCAGAACAGCACTAAATAGATATAATTGGGAAATGCAGGCAGAATAGGAGATGTCCTTCTTATCTACAGCAAGTATCTGGAGGATCTTAGGGATAGCAGCAGTTGTGCAACAAATATCCAAGACTGAAAGATTAACAAGGAAAAAATACATTGGAGTGTGAAGTCGGGGATCAGTGCTAATAACCACAGTGATCAGAATATTTCCAGCTAATGCCATCATGTAGATCAATAAGAATATTGTAAAAAAGAGAGGCTGGAGGTATGGATAGTGGGACAGGCCCACAAGGAGGAATTGAATAGATGAAGTCTGATTCATCTTGGATGCCATTTCACAAAACCTGCAAAGCACAAATGTTCATTTACATAGAAGAAAATCACTTTCACATTCAAAATTTTGTTATCTGCGAAATGTATACAAATAAGCGTGATAGACTAAGGCCCAATGTCCACCGGTGGATTTTAATTATAAAATCTGCACGAGTCTTCCGCGCGGGAGAGCCGCACCTGTAGCCACCTATAGGGATGCATTAGCATCTGCAAGACAATTAAAAGCATGTGGATGTGATTTTTTTTTCCCGGCATGTGAATCGCACGCACGGGAAGAAATCGCAGTGTGCTTCATTTTTCTGCGGTTCCTGTGGACGACTTCCATTGAAGTCAATTAAAAAGCCGTCTGATCCGCAGCACAGCCACAGCTGTCACTGTGGACATGCCGCGGATCCGCGGTAAAGCAGGAGATTTAATAAAAAAAATAATTGCACTACACATGCATCCAGCACATGTACATATATGGTGCTTGCAGGTGAGCCTTAATGTGAAGCGTCATACATGTATGGTTCTAGGACTAAGGAACTGAGCATACAGCTGTCTTATTGCTGCAATGGCCAGGATCAGTGTTATCTCAGATCCAAGCCATTAAACCCCTTAGATCAGTGTTCCCCAACTCCAGTCCTCAGGGACCGCCAACAGGTCATGTTTTCAGGATTTCCTCAGTGTTGTAATTGTATTAATTGTAATTGCAATAATTACAGGTGATGTAATTATTGTTGGTGTCTCAGACATTACTACAGGTGTTCTTACCATAGGATATCCTGAAAACATGACCTGTTAGTGGTCCCTGAGGACTGGAGTTGGGGACCCCTGCCTTAGATGCCCCAATGAATAGCATGATGATGATTAATTGCATGAACGTAAGGCTTCTTTCACACGAGCGCATATCGGCCGGTCGTTTTCACAGCCGGCCGATATACTCTACATTGTTAGGAAAAAATCTGGTGAACGGGCGCACAAGTCAAACGTTTGAGCGTCCGTTTATATGGCTTGGTGAGGCAGGCGTAAATGCCCCGACCTCTCCAGGCCATCTCCCATTTCCCCTCCCTCCCCATAGCATGTTAACCTGTCTTCCTCCCCGCTCGTTCTGTGCAATGGGAGGGGGTGGGGCAGGGGCGGAGCTAGGCTCTGGGCTGCCCGCCTTCTCCCATTGATGGCTATGGACAAGGGGTGGGGAGAGGGCAGGCGCTTAGCATCAGATCACAGCGCATACCGGCTGGCCGTGAGAAGGCCAGCCGATGTGCGCTCATGTGAAAGAAGCCTAAGCCAGAGAAAGATTCTAATAGGCTGCCAGTCAGTAGAATACCAACAGGAATACATAAAAAGTTGCACTACGTAAATAGCATAGTGTATTATGTATGCCGTCAAGCATTAAAAAATATTATGAGTAAAAAAGGTGTTTTTTTTAAATAAAAAATGCATTATTGTTGGTATGAAAAACCAATTAAACAAAGATATGCAAAGCAAAATTTATACTGTGACTTCGGTAATGACACGCACTATAACATTATGAAACTATTTATCCCGTATGGTGATTACCGCAAAAATGTCATTTACACTACTGGGGAAACACTATAAAAGCAAAACCCAGAAATCAATCACAGCACGGCTGTTTGGTTTTATACCCCCCCCTCCCCAAGCAAATAAATAACGCAATAACCTAATAGTATATGATATATCAGAGGACAATACAGAGATCTCTCCCATTATCTATTATACCCAGGACTGTAACAAGAGGGCGCCCTAATAACTATGTATGGATATATCAGGCCACAATAGAGAGATCTCACCCATCATCTATTATACCGAGGACTGTAAGTATAATAAGGGGGCACTCTAATAACTATTTATAGGTATATCAGGGATCAGGGGCATACCTAAATGCTCAGGGACCCGGGTGCAAAAGTTCAGCTCAGAACGCCATACTGACCGCGGTACAACACTCCCATTGATTTTAATGGGGTTACTCAAACCTGCGCTCGAACGCGGTGCTCCTAACGCCGCAGATTTTCGAGAGCTGTCTGCTCTATTTTTGTGCATTCATGATGGGGTGCATTAAAAAGCGCTGTCAAACACTGTAACCTGTGTTCAAAAACGCTGCTTGAAATTCTGGTAAAAATGCCACAATTACAAGCTGTGTTTTCTGAACGCACATGTGAAAGTGGCCTTAGGCTGGGCGGGCTTACATGGAATAGAATTGCCATGGAATTTCAGAGCAGACTTTCTGCATTAAAATTCCGCCTGCAATTTTTATCTCGGGATAAAGCAGCAAAGTGGACGAGATTTGCAAAAATCTTGATCACACGCTGCGGCCAGTCCGTTGTGGACGAACCGCGCTGAAATTGAGAGGCCGTGTGGAAATCAAAGCCGTGGCAGGTCAATTGTATCGTCGTTTCCATGATGGCCTCTCTCCTCTCTATGCGGAGAGATGGTCACAGCAGAATACAGGTGGCAAAGCTGCTTCAAAACCCGCGCCAAACAGCGTGAGTTATGAAGTTGCATTTCTGTCACAGAAACCCTTCAGTATTCCTGTACGGTCATTCCACAAGATTTCCGCTGGATTTCGGTCCTGTGTGACCGCGGCCTTAGGGTGTGTTTATGTTTTTATTGTACTTTAGTACCACAATTAAGAAAAACACATAAAAAACCTGCATACGGTATTTAAAGACCGTGTACGTTATTAAGCTGCAGACACTATTAATAACTGCATGTGTTTCTGATGTGTTTTTTAATTGTGTAAAGAGTGAAAATATATAGAGCAAATCCAGGAAGATGTATAACTTATACTAGAGAGAGAGAGAGAGAGAGATGAGAGATGAGGCTTGTAATTGACATCATAAGTAGACCTCAACTATGAGAGACAACATGAGAAAACACATCCAGAAAATCACATTGTCTGATTTTTAACAAATTTATTTGCAAATTATGGTGGAAAATAAATATTTGGTCAATAACAAAAGTTCATATCAATACTTTGTTATATATCCTTTATTGGCAATGACAGAGGTCAAACGTTTTCTGTACGTCCTCACAAGGTCGGCACACACTGTTCTTGGTATGTTGGCCCATTACTCCATGCAGATCTCCTCAAAAGCAGTGATGTTTTGGGGCTATCGCTGGGCAACACAGACTTTCAACTCCCTCCAAAGGTTTTCTATAGGTTTGAGATCCAGAGACTGGCTAGGCCACTCCAGGACCTTGAAATGCTTCTTACGAAGCTACTCCTTCGTTGCCCTGGCAGTGTGCTTGGGTTCATTGTCATGCTAAAAGACCCAGACACATTTCATCTTCAGTGCCCTTGCTGATGGAAGGAGGTTTGCCCTCTAAATCTCCCGATACTTGGCCCTATTCATTCTTTCATGTATACGGATCAGTCGTCCTGGTCCCTTTGCAGAGAAACAGCCCCAAAGCAGGATGTTGCCACCCCCATGCTTCACAGTAAGTATGGTGTTCTTTGGATGCAACTCAGCATTCTTTCTCCTCCAAACACGACAAGTTGTGTTTCTGCCAAACAGTTCTACTTTGGTTTCATCTGACCATATGAAATTCTCCCAATACTCCTCTGGATCATCCAAATGCTCTCTAGCAAACTTCTGTCGGCCCCAAACATGTACTGGCTTAAGCAGGGGGACACGTCTGGCACTGCAGGATCTAAGTCCCTGGCGGCGAATGTGTGTTACTGATGGTAGCCTTTGTTACGTTGGTCCCAGCTCTATGCAGATCATTCACTAGGTTCCCCCGTGTGGTTCTGGGATTTTAGCTCGCCGTTCTTGTGGCCATTTTGACCCCACAGGGTGAGAGCTTGCGTGGAGCCCGAGATTGAGGGAGATTATCAGTGGTCTTGTATCTCTTCGTTTTCTAATTATTGCTCCCACAGTTGATTTCTTCCCACCAAGATGCTTGCCTATTGCACATTAAGTCTTCCCAGTCAGGTGCAGGGCTACAATTTTGTTTCTGGTGTCCTTCGACAGCTCTTTGGTCTTCACCATTGTGGAGTTTGGAGTGTGACTGCTTGAAGTTGTGGACAGGTGTCTTTTATACTGATAACAAGTTCAAACAGGTGCCATTTATACAGGTAATGAGTGGAGGACAGAAGAGCCTCTTAAAGAAATTTTTACAGGTTTGTGAGACCCAGAAATCTTGCTTGTTTGTAGGTGACCAAATACTTATTTTCCCCCCATAATTTGCAAATAAATTAATTAAAAATCAGACAATGTGACTTTCTGGATGTGTTTTCTCATGTTGTCTCTCATAGTCGAGGTCTACCTGTGATGTCAATTACAGGCCTCTCTCATCTTTTTAAGTGGGAGAACTTGTACAATTGGTATCTGACTAAATACTTTTTCCCCCCACTGTAGATATAGACAGATATGAGAGAGATGGAAAGTAGATATGACATAGATAGATAGATAGATAGATAGATAGATAGATAGATAGATAGATAGATAGATAGATTGGTAGATATGAGATAGACAGATGGATAGATATGAGATAGATAGATATGATAGATATGAGATAGATAGACAGATGGATAGATATGAGATAGATAGATATGATAGATATGAGATAGATAGATAGATATGAGATAGATAGATATGAGATAGATATATAGATAGACTAGCTGATATACCCGGCTTCACCCGAGTTAATTTGGTACTGGTATTTATCTGGTATTCACACAGAAAATATTATGAAGTCATGGTTACTTTAGAGATAAAGGAAAAACATATGTTCACCATTTTGCATAGTTCTCTGCGTTACCCAGGAAACACCAAGGGGAGGTAACCATGCAACGTTTCCTTTATATAAAATGACATCAGGAAGTGGGAGAATTAAATTCCATACGTAAAATTTGGACGCTAATTCTTTTGCACTTAGAATTGAATAATCAAGTTGGGACCCATTAACTTTTCCTATTTATGACATAATCAATACCCGTGCCAAATTTCAAGTTTCTATGACATCGGGAAGTGAATTAGATTTTGTATGTAAAATGTGGACGCTAATTCTTTTGCTCTTAGAATTGAACAATCGAGGTGGGACCCATTAGCGTTTCCTATTTATGAGATAATCAATGCTCGTGCCAAATTTCACGTTTCTATGACACCGGAAAGTGAGAAAAATACATTCCGTACGTAAAATTTGGATGCTAATTCTTTTGTGCATAGAATTGAATAATCGAGTTGGGACCCATTAGCTTTTCCTATTTATGACATAATCAATGCTCGTGCCAAATTTCACGTTTTTATGACACCGGAAAGTGAGAAAAATACATTCCGTACTTAAAAATTGGACGCTAATTCTTTTGCACATAGAATTGAATTATCGAGTTGGGACCCATTAGTTTTTCCTATTTATGACATAATCAATGCTCCTGCCAAATTTCGAGTTTCTATGACACCGGGAAGTGAGAGAATTAGATTCCGTAAGTAAAATTTGGACGCTAATTCTTTTGCGCATAGAATTGAATAATCGAGTTGGGACAAATTACCTTTTCCTATTCATGACATAGTCAATGCTTATGGCAGATAACATGTTTCTATGACATTGGAAAGTGAGAGATTTAGATTATGTACGTAAAATTTCGATACTAATTTTTGGGCGCTAGAATTAAATAATCGAGTTGGGACCCATTAGCTTTTCCTATTTATGACATAATCAATGCTCGTGCCAAATTTCACGTTTCTATGACACCAGAAAGTGAGAAAATTACATTCCGTGCGTAAAATTTGGACGCTAATTCTTTTGCGCATAGAATTGAATAATCGAGTTGGGACCCATTAGCTTTTCCTATTTATGACATAATCAATGCTCGTGCCAAATTTCACGTTTCTATGACACCGGAAAGTGAGAAAATTACTTTCCGTACGTAAAATTTGGATGCTAATTCTTTTGCGCTAGAATGGAATAATCGAGTTGGGACCCATTAGCTTTTCCTATTTATTACATAATCAATGCTCCTGCCAAATCTTGAGTTTCTATGACACCGGGAAGTGAGATAATTAAATTCCGTACTTAAAATTTGGACGCTAATTCTTTTGCGCATAGAATTGAATAATCGAGTTGGGACCCATTAGCTTTTCCTATTTATGACATATTCAATGCTTATGGCAAATTTCATGTTTCTATGACATTGGAAAGTGAGAGATTTAGATTATGTACGTAAAATTTCGATACTAATTCCTTTGCGCTAGAATTAAATAATCGAGTTGGGACCCATTAACTTTTCCTATTTATGACATATTGAATGCTCGTGCCAAATTTCATGTTTCTATGACACCGGAAAGTGAGAAAATTACATTCTGTACGTAAAATTTGGACGCTAATTCTTTTGCGCATAGAATTGAATAATCGAGTTGGGACCCATTAGCTTTTCCTAGTTATGACATAATCAATGCTCGTGCCAAATTTCACGTTTCTATGACATCGGAAAGTGAGAAAATTACATTCCGTACGTAAAATTTGGACGCTAATTCTTTTGCGCATAGAATTGAATAATCGAGTTGGGACCCATTAGCTTTTCCTTTTTATGACATAATCAATGCTCCTGCCAAAATTCGAGTTTCTTTGACACCGGGAAATGAGAGAATTAGATTCCGTACGTAAAATTTGGACGCTATTTCTTTTGCGCATAGAATTGAATAATCAAGTTGAGACCCATTAGCTTTTCCTATTTATGACATATTCAATGCTTATGGCAAATTTCATGTTTCTATGACATTGGAAAGTGAGAGATTTAGATTATGTACGTAAAATTTCGATGCTAATTCTTTTGCGCTAGAATTAAATAATCCAATTGGGACCTATTAACTTTTCCTATTTATGACACCATATAAACACCAGTACCAAATTAACTTGGGCGAAGACGGGTATATCAGCTAGTCTTTATATATATATAGATATGAGATAGATGATAGATAGATATGAGATAGATGATAGATACATATGAGATAGATATGAGATAGGTAGATAGATATGAGATAGATGATACATAGATACATCGGACTGCTGATAGCGGAACAGGACTGCTGATAGCGGAGGTAAATATACCGGCAATACCGATCTAAAGGACTACATCGCAGTACATCGGAAGCCATCGGAGAGCACCCAGAGGAGCTGTAATGTGTAATGGCCTGATTGCATTATTGATCGTGGAGAAATGTAGCCCGATCTTACTATATCCACAAAGGGCCTTTCATAGCTTCATAAGCTACCATAGTTACTGTCTCAGCACTATTGCCTAGAGAGTGGTCCTCTCTGATGCACACATGTCTGGATTGGCTGTCCTGAAGACCCCCCCCCCCCCCCCGCCCCATAGAAGGACTTTGACACCAAGCACAACTCTAAGGCCTCCTTCCCACGAACGGATTTCCGCCGCGTAATTCGCGGTGGAAATCCGCCATGTTGCCCGCTGCTATGAGGTTCTATTGAACCTAATAGCACAATGCTCACGGTGCAGAATTCCACCGCGGAATTCCGCACAGTGAAATCTCCCGTCCTCACCCGCGGCATGCTCTATTTGCCGCGGGTGTACACGCGGACGGCTTCCATTGCAGTCAATGGAAGCCGTCCGTTCACGCTATCTTCCGCTGTAGCACAGCGGAAGATAGCATGAAAAAGCTTCCCCGCCTACCGCCGCCGCATCATATGACGCGGCCGGCGCGTCACATGACACGGCCGGTGTACAGTGAACAAAATGCCTTTCCTCTCATAGATGGGTTGGAAAAACTTGATTACCACATATATCATCATTTATCTTATACATAATCTTTAGAGTGCCAAAAACAGTTCCCAAACATTTCTTCAAAAAACTTAAAACCCTCTTTATTCAGTTTATTTGGAATCACCGCAGGCCGAGAATATTCCGAGATAGACAGATATGATAGATATAATAGATATGAGATAGATAGATATGAGATAGATAGATATGAGATAGATAGATAGATAAATATGAGATAGATAGATATGAGATAGATAGATATGAGATAGATATGAGACAGATATATAGATAGATAAATATACAGATATGAGATAGATAGATAGATAGATAGATAGATAGATAGATATGAGACAGATATGAGATAGATAGATATGAGATAGATAGATATGAGATAGATATATAGATAGATAAATATACAGATATGAGATAGATAGATAGATAGATATGAGACAGATATGAGATAGATAGATATGAGATAGATATGAGATAGATAGATATGAGATAGATATATAGATAGATAAATATACAGATATGAGATAGATAGATAGATAGATATGAGACAGATATGAGATAGATAGATATGAGATAGATATGAGATAGATAGATAGATATGAGATAGAGAGATAGATAGATATGAGATAGAGAGATAGATAGATATGAGATAAATGATAGATAGATAGATAGATAGATAGATAGATAACCCAAATTAACCCCCTTCCCCTGCTTGTCACTGGAATAATTCACATCATCCATTCCCTCATTTTATATCCAGATACCCTAATCCTTGATAAACTGACACCATTATTCCAATCCTATCTTCCACCTATAGCATTGGGCTTGTTTTTGTCTCAACATCTTTCTAGGCAAACAGATCTAATGATTAACCCTTTTGGGACCCACCAATTGGTAAGTCCATTATATTTCACTCATTGTATTGACAAAATTCTCCCCTCCATTCCTTTCTGTTGTGTGCACTTCTTGTAGCTACATTATTCATTTTATTGATACTTTGTGGCATTTTTATTGTGAAAACCAACATTCAAAGCTGTCTTTATAGTTGAAATATCTTTTTATAATTGAAGTTTATTATTATTATATTATTTTATACTATGATTTTCGTTTATTTTATAAAATTTATATATTTATTAGAGATGAGCGAGCACCAAAATGCTCGGGTGCTCGTTACTCGGGCATTTTTGTATATCGCCGATGCTCGCTAAGGTTTCCATTTGTGAAAATCTGGGCAATTCAAGAAAGTGATGGGAACGACACAGCAACGGATAGGGCAGGCGAGGGGCTACATGTTGGGCTGCATCTCAAGTTCCCAGGTCCCACTATTAAGCCACAATAGCGCCCCCTCCCAACAATTTTTTCTTCT
The DNA here is from genome assembly GCF_035609145.1 of Eleutherodactylus coqui. Lineage (NCBI taxonomy): Eukaryota > Metazoa > Chordata > Amphibia > Anura > Eleutherodactylidae > Eleutherodactylus > Eleutherodactylus coqui. The sequence goes on from NC_089841.1 coordinate 257,193,122, forward strand.
GAAAAGCCCTCATTAGCAATGCATACCTTAGCTAAGCACCACACTACCTCCAACAAAGCACAATCACTGCCTGCATGACACTCCGCTGCCACTTCTCCTGGGTTACATGCTGCCCAACCCCCCCTGCACGACCCAGTGTCCACAGCGCACACCAAATTGTCCCTGCGCAGCCTTCAGCTGCCCTCATGCCACGCCACAATCATGTCTATTTATAAGTGCGTCTGCCATAAGGAGGAACCGCAGGCACACACTGCAGAGGGTTGGCACGGCTAGGCAGCGACCCTCTTTAAAAGGGGCAGGGCGATAGCCCACAATGCTGTACAGAAGCAATGAGAAATATAATCCTGTGCCACCGCCATCAGGAGCTGCACACGTGGGCATAGCAATGGGGAACCTATGTGCCACACACTATTCATTCTGTGAAGGTGTCTGCATGCCCCAGTCAGACCGCGGTTTTTTATAAATAGTCACAGGCAGGTACAACTGGGAATCCCCAACTCCGCAATGGGAATTCCGTGTGCACCCACAGCATGGGTGGCTCCCTGGAACCCACCAGCTGTACATAAATGTATCCCATTGCAGTGCCCTGGACAGCAGAGCTAACGTCAGATTAAATGCAGGTGGGCTTCGGCCCACACTGCATGCCCCAACCTGACCGGGCTTTTTAATTCATAGACACAGGCAGGTACAACTCCCTATTGTGAAGTCCCTGTGGATCGACAGCATGGGTGGGTGCCAGGAAGCCACCGGCGGCACATAAATATATCCCATTGCATTGCCCATCACAGCTGAGGTAATGTCATGTTTAATGCAGGTGGGCTTCGGCCCACACTGCATGCCCCAGTCAGACTGGGGTTCTTTAGAAGTGGACACATGTAGTTACAACTCCGTGTGGACCGACAGCATGGGTGGCTCCCTGGAACCCACCGGCGGTACATAAATATATCCCATTGCAGTGCCCAGCACAGCTGATGTAACGTCAGCTTTAATGCAGGTGGGCAAAAAATTAATTGGATTACACTGTAGGCGAGGGCCCCAAAAAATTGGTGTACCAACAGTACTAATGTACCTCAGAAAAATTGCCCATGCTCAACCAAGAGGGCAGGTGAAACCCATTAATCGCTTTGGTTAATGTGGCTTAATTGGTAACTAGGCTTGGAGGCAGCCCAGTTAAAATAAAAATTGGTTCAGGTGCAAGTTTCAACGCTTTAATGAGCATTGAAACGTATAAAAATTGTTTAGAAAAATTATATGACTGAGCCTTGTGGGCCTAAGAAAAATTGCCCGTTCGGCGTGATTACGTGAGGTTTCAGGAGGAGGAGCAGGAGGAGGAGGATGAATATTATACACAGATTGATGAAGCAAAAATGTCCCTGTTTTTGATGGTGATAGAGAACGATGCTTTCATCCGCGGGTGCAGCCTACGTATTGTTTAGGTATCGCTGCTGTCCGCTGGTGAAGAAGAGAAGTCTGGGGAAATCCAGGCTTTGTTCATCTTGATGAGTGTAAGCCTGTCGGCACTGTCGGTTGACAGGCGGGTACGCTTATCCGTGATGATTCCCCCAGCCGCACTAAACACCCTCTCTGACAAGACGCTAGCCGCAGGACAAGCAAGCACCTCCAGGGCATACAGCGTGAGTTCAGGCCACGTGTCCAGCTTCGACACCCAGTAGTTGTAGGGGGCAGAGGCGTCACAGAGGACGGTCGTGCGATCGGCTACGTACTCCCTCACCATCCTTTTACAGTGCTCCCGCCAACTCAGCCTTGACTGGGGAGCGGTGACACAGTCTTGCTGGGGAGCCATAAAGCTGGCAAAGGCCTTGGAGAATGTTCCCCTGCCTGCGCTGTACATGCTGCCTGATCTCTGCGCCTCCCCTGCTACCTGGCCCTCGGAACTGCGCCTTCTGCCACTAGCGCTGTCGGATGGAAAGTTTACCATCAGTTTGTCCACCAGGGCCCTGTGGTATAGCATCATTCTCGAACCCCTTTCCTCTTCGGGAATGAGAGTGGAAAGGTTCTCCTTATACCGTGGGTCGAGCAGTGTGTACACCCAGTAATCCGTAGTGGCCAGAATGCGTGTAACGCGAGGGTCATGAGAAAGGCATCCTAACATGAAGTCAACCATGTGTGCCAGGGTACCTGTACGCAACACATGGCTGTCCTCACTAGGAAGATCACTTTCAGGATCCTCCTCCTCCTCCGGCCATACACGCTGAAAGGATGACAGGCAAGCAGCATGGGTACCCTCAGCAGTGGGCCAAGCTGTCTCTTCCCCCTCCTCCTCATGCTCCTCCCCCTCCTCCTCCTCCTCAATGCGCTGAGATATAGACATGAGGGTGCTCTGACTATCCAGCGACATACTGTCTTCCCACGCCTCCGTTTCCGAGTGCAAAGCGTCTGCCTTTATGCTTTGCAGGGAACTTCTCAAGAGGCATAGCAGTGGAATGGTGACGCTAATGATTGCAGCATCCCCGCTCACCATCTGGGTAGACTCCTCAAAGTTTCCAAGGACCTGGCAGATGGCTGCCAACCAGGCCCACTCTTCTGTAAAGAATTGAGGAGGCTGACTCCCACTACGCCGCCCATGTTGGAGTTGGTATTCCACTATAGCTCTACGCTGCTCATAGAGTCTGGCCAACATGTGGAGCGTAGAGTTCCACCGTGTGGGCACGTCGCACAGCAGTCGGTGCACTGGCAGATTAAACCGATGTTGCAGGGTCCGCAGGGTGGCAGCGTCCGTCTTGGAGTTGCGGAAATGTGCGCTGACCCGGCGCACCTTTCCAAGCAGGTATGACAAGTGTGGGTAGCTTTTCAGAAAGCGCTGAACCACCAAATTAAAGACATGGGCCAGGCATGGCACGTGCGTGAGGCTGCCGAGCTGCAGAGCCGCCACCAGGTTACGGCCGTTGTCACACACGACCATGCCCGGTTGGAGGCTCAGTGGCGAAAGCCAGCGGTCGGTCTGCTCTGTCAGACCCTGCAGCAGTTCGTGGGCCGTGTGCCTCTTCTCTCCTAAGCTGAGTAGTTTCAGCACGGCCTGCTGACGCTTGCCCACCGCTGTGCTGCCACGCCGCGCGACAGCGACTGCTGGCAACGTGCTGCTGCTGCTGACACATCTTGATTGCGAGACAGAGGTTGCGTTGGAGGAGGAGGAGGAGGAGGGTGGTTTAGTGGAGGAAGCATACACCGCCGCAGATACCAGCACCGAGCTGGGGCCCGCAATTCTGGGGGTGGGTAGGACGTGAGCGGTCCCAGGCTCTGACTCGGTCCCAGCCTCCACTAAATTCACCCAATGTGCCGTCAGGGAGATATAGTGGCCCTGCCCGCCTGTGCTTGTCCACGTGTCCGTTGTTAAGTGGACCTTGGCAGTAACCGCGTTGGTGAGGGCGCGTAGAATGTTGCGGGAGACGTGGTCGTGCAGGGCTGGGACGGCACATCGGGAAAAGTAGTGGCAACTGGGAACCGAGTAGCGCGGGGCCGCCGCCGCCATCATGGTTTTGAAAGCCTCCGTTTCCACAAGCCTATACGGCAGCATCTCCAGGCTGATCAATTTGGCAATGTGCACGTTTAACGCTTGAGCGTGCGGGTGCGTGGCGGCGTACTTGCGCTTGCGCTCAAACAGTGGCGCTAGCGATGTCTGGACGCTGCGCTGAGAGACATTGCTGGATGGGGCCGAGGACAGCGGAGGTGAGGGTGTGGGTGCAGGCCAGGAGACGGTAGTGCCTGTGTCCTGAGAGGGGGGTTGGATCTCAGTGGCAGGTTGGGGCACAGGGGGAGAGGCAGTGGTGCAAACCGGAGGCGGTGAACGGCCTTCGTCCCACCTTGTGGGGTGCTTGGCCATCATATGCCTGCGCATGCTGGTGGTGGTGGCTCCCCAGCTGATCTTGGCACGACAAAGGTTGCACACCACTGTTCGTCGGTCGTCAGGCGTCTCTCTGAAAAACTGCCACACCGTAGAACACCTTGACCTCTGCAGGGTGGCATGGCGCGAGGGGGCGCTTTGGGAACCAGTTGGTGGATTATTCGGTCTGGCCCTGCCTCTACCCCTGGCCACCGCACTGGCTCGGCCTGTGCCCACACCCTGACTTGGGCCTCCGAGTCCTCGCCCGCGTCCACGTCCTCTAGGCCTACCCCTACCCCTCAGCATGCTGTATTACCAGTAGTGCAGAAACAGAACGCTGTAATTAAATGTGCCACTTATTGGCCTGTGGTTGGAGGCTGACTTCGCTTACGGAACGCACAGCAGAGCCAGGAAATAATTTTGCGCAAGCCTGCTGTAACACTTAGCTGGCTGCGTATGAATTAGGACAACTACCCCCAGCATAGACCCAGTACACTGTAAACATTTTCCCCAAATGTTTTTGGAAAGGCCCACTTCCTATATTCAATAAATATGTCTTCTGTCCCTGCCTCACCACCACTACTGGCCCTGGACTATGTATAATTACTGCAGGGCGCAATGCTCTGCACGGCCGATATACAAAAAAAAAAAAAAGTGCAACACTGCAAAAAGCAGCCTCCACAGTACTGCACACGGTTAGATCTGGCCCTAAGAAGGACCGTTGGGGTTCTTGAAGCCTAAAATACTCCTAACACTCTCCCTATAGCAACTCCAGCAAGACAGCACTTTCCCTGAACTATGTCAGAATGCATCTGTGGCGAGCCGCGGGAGGGGCCGATTTATATATTCGGGTGACACCTGATCTCGCCAGCCACTCACTGCAGGGGGGTGGTATAGGGCTTGAACGTCGCAGGGGGAAGTTGTAATGCCTTCCCTGTCTTTCTATTGGCCAGAAAAGCGCACTAACGTCTCAGAGATGAAAGTGAAAGTAACTCGAACATCGCGTGGTGCTCGTTTCGAATAACGAGGATCTCGAACATGCTAATGCTCGAACGAGTATCAAGCTCGGACGAGTATGTTCGCTCATCTCTAATATTTATACATATTTTCTATGTACTTCTACCTTTATCACATAGTTTTGGTGAATAGTCTTTTACTATACTTAGGGTCATTGATTTCAGACCGTTTAAAAAAATAGTTTTATGCATACTCATTTTTTCCATCTATCATTTTTCTACATATACCAATGTACTAAGGTGTTATATGACTGCATGTTATATATATATTTATGACTATTTAACCCGCATGAGTTATATATATATATATATATATATATATATATATATATATATATATATATATATATTTGTTCCTTTTTTTTTTTCTTCTACTCTCCCTCTACCTCCCACTCTGCCATCTATGCTCAGACTATCACTGCCGCCAGGGCTGCTAGAACTTGTCTCTAAATAACCATCCATCCTGATGACGCAATATACAATTTTACAGCAGAAACGCGTCGATGGTGTTAGCAAGAGAGGGACTTTAAAATAAATCTTAGTCCAACTCTCTATGACTTTTAGTGGTAACCATCTATGAGCTAACATACATCACATAGAGTGGCTGACCCATTGAGACATAAGCAATATCGCTCATTGAGAATAGAGTATGGGGATCATTGAAAAAATAAACTAGATTTCAGTTGTAGTTATGCCACATTACAATCAGCTTTGATTGGAATAAATGCACCAAATATCAAGTGCATCTGTTCCTTTTGTATATCTGATATTAGTATAGCAGCCAAAAGGACACATACTATTGTATTGTCTAAGCAGTTGTGCCTTTCTCGTAGCTGCTCTTTCGTCCTCTGTTATCAGCCACTGCCTAAAAGTGTGCAGAAATAACTAATTGCATTCCTGTGTTTATTACGTTGCTAGACATAGTGCATGAAACATAAAGGCGCTCAAGGTCTATTTAAACAATCGCGCGGACTCAATCTAGTGATTATACTCGTATCCATAAACGATTGTGGCTAATTACACATATATGAGATTGGAATGAGTCAATTAATTGTGCTTTTTTCCCTTGTTTGTCTGAAGCCAGCTCAATAGCCAGGAAGGTACACAAATTAAGACATCTGGGGGGTGTACCATTCTATTAAATTACTCTATTGCTCTCTGGTATCAGCCTTGATTGAAAGGAATGCTTTAATCAACAAACGCATTCTTTCCTTTATTATGCCACTATAATACACATGGGATTTAAAAGGTGCATAAATATTATTCAACTAGAAGCACCAACTTATATAGTTACTAGATGCGTGCTTTGACACGACTGCAGTAAAGAAACAGAGTGTATTGATATGCACAGAAGGTACACGCAATTTTTTGTACCTCTGTAATTGATGTTATTGACTATCAGTCTCAATTCATCAGGGACTAAGAATAGGCATAATTTACAAAGATCCCTTATGCATAGAAAACATTGATATAGCTAATCACATAATCATGCAGTTTTATATTTTATTCAAAACTAGCTTACCCATCGCGCGTTGCTGTGAAGACAGACAGACATACATACATTCGTTTTTATATATATATAGATAACAACCAATCACAGCGCAGCTTTCATGTTACCTCAATAGTATAATATATAACAACCAATCGCTGCGCAGTTTACATGTTACCTCAGCTTTATAATATATAACAACCAATCACAGCGCAGCTTTCAAGTTGCCTTAGTGGTATAATATATAACAACCAATCACAGCGCACCTTTCATGTTACCTCAGCAGTATAATATATAACAACCAATCACAGCGCAGCTTTCATGTTACCTCAGCAGTAAGAGAAATAACAACCAATCACAGCGCAACTTTTATTCTGCCTCAGCAATATAAAAAATAGCAACCAATCACAGCGCAGCATTCATTTTACCCCAGGGGTATAATATATAGCAGCCGGTCACAGCACAACTTTCATGTAACCTCAGTAGTATAAGAAGTAGCAACCAATCACAGCACAGCTTTCATGTTACCTCAGCAGTATAAGAAATAGCAACCAATCACAGCACAGCTTTCATTTTACCTCAGCATTCTCAATATCCAGCAATTGTCTTGCAAAACGTTCGGCGGATGCATCATTTTGTAGTTGAACACTCATCCCGTTGCTCGTAATGCCTTTTGCTTTTGTGCTTGGGATGGAAATCAAATGATCTTTGTCTGGGGGGCATAACTGTCAACGATGCTCGCACGCGCGCGACCTATCGTAGGATAGATGTACTATGCCAGTAATCTTCCCAGGAGTGTACTCAACAACTTCCCAAAGTTTCATGGCAACTGGATGAATAGTGTAGTAATGCATAAAGGACAGACAGACATACATTCATTTATATATATATAGATGACATCAAGAAGTGAGAGAATTAGATTCCGTATGTAAAATTTCGACGCTAATTCTTTTACGCTTAAAATTGAATGATCGAGTTGAGACCTATTAACTTTTCCTATTTATGACATAATCAATGCTCGTGCCAAATTTCAAGTTTCTATTACATTGGGAAGTGAGAGAATTAGATTCCGTACGTAAAATTTGGATGCTAATTCTTTTGGGCCAGAATTGAACAATCGAGTTGGGATTTATTAGCTTTTCCTATTTATGACATAATCAATGCTCTTGCCAAATTTCAAGTTTCTATGACATTGGGAAGTGAGAAAATTAGATTCCGTACGTAAAATTTGGACACCAATTCTTTGGTGCTTAGAACTGAATAATCGAGTTGGGACTAGAGATGAGCGAGTGCACTCGTCCGAGCTTGATGCTCGTTCGAGTATTAGTGTGTTTGAGATGCTCGTTACTCGAGACGAGCACCACGCGGCACTCGACTCAATTACATTTCCTTCCCTGAGAAATTTGCACCCTTTTCTGGCCAATAGAAACACAGGGAAGGCATTACAACTTCCTCCTGTGACGTTCCAGCCCTATCCCACCCCCCTGCACTGAGTGGCTGGCGAGATCAAGTGACCCCGGAGTATTTAAATCAGCCCCGCCCGTGGCTCACCACAGACACACGCTAAGAGAGATCAGGGAAAGTGCTGCTGCTGCTGCTATAGGGACAGTGTTAGCGTCTTCAAGAACCACAACGGTCCTTCTTAGGGCCACAGCTCACCTAGTGCATTGCTGTTGTGGCTGCTGTGAGCAGTTTTGCACTTTTTTTTTTTTATGTATATCGGGCGTGCAGGCTATAGCGTTCTCAGGCTTCAGTCTGTACTTGAGTATAGGGGCAGTATTGGTAAGGCAGGGACAGTGGTAGTGTAGAATCCTTTCTACAAAAACCCCAACAGTCCTTCTTAGGGCCACAGCTCACCTAGTGCACTACTGTTGTGGCTGCTGAGAGCACTTTTGCACAATTTTTTTTTTAATGTATATCGGGCGTGCAGGCTGTAGCGTTCTCAGGCTGCAGGCTGTACTTGAGTATAGGGGCAGTATTGGTCAGGCAGGGACAGTGGTAGTGTAGAATCCTGTCTACAAGAACCCCAACGGTCCTTCTTAGGGCTACCTGTGACCGTGTGCATTGAACTCCGTGGTTGCTGGGAGTTGTAGTACCTCAGTATTGCACAGCAGAGCCTGCGTGCAGCCTTCATGTAAATATTTTTCTGTCCGCAGTTAGTGTAACATCAGCGCTGTCTGCCTCTAAGTCTACGCCAAGAATCCACAAATTTTTTACACCGCTCTGTGTTACACGCGTGCTGTCTCACAAGTGCACGGTGTGTCAGACGCCCATAGATTGAAAGTGCAATACACACTGCATAGCCTCAGCCTGCATTGCATCGAAAAAAAAGGAAATTTTAAAAAGAAATCCTTTTTACGGCTGACGGTGACCCAGTGCATTTGCCTGCGTGGCCTGTGGGACTTCACGTCCATCAAAAGTGCATAGTGCACAGCAAGGCCTGCGTCCAGCCTTTATTTAAATATTTTGAGTCCGCAGTTAGTGTAACGTCTGCGATGTCTGCCTCCAAGTGTACGCCAAGAAACCACAAATTTTTTACACCGCTCTGTGTTATACGCCAGCTGCCTCAGAAGTGTACGGTGTGTCAGACGCCCATAGATTGAAAGTGCAATACACACTGCATAGCCTCAGCCTGCATTGCATAGAAAAAAAAGGAAATTTAAAAAGGAAATTCTTTTTACGGCTGACGGAGACCCAGAGACAAGACACGTACTGCCTCAAAGACATCCCCCTCCTCCAGCAATGAAAATATTCTTGGCAAATGCTTTTGAGGTGGTCCGTCTGGCGGCAGTCCAAGAATTGCACCTTAAACAACACAATAAGAAAGCCCCCCACCACCCCCCCGCCACGGCCCACTTAATCCTGGCCACATCCTGAAAACCAACTAAATACAACCGTGGTAGTATTCCGTTATCCCTAGCTGAAGCTTCCAGCCGACTGGTAGAGCATCGGTGGCTTAAAACTTGTTGGTACTGCTAAGTCCAAAGATAAGCGTACAGCTGAGGTCGGAATACAGGTGACTATAGAACACACCATCCCTGCAGGGCAAGGGACTGAGTGGCAGCAGATACCGACCCTAAATGGAAGCGGGCCAGCTGAGAACCACATACTCCCTGAATGATTTTGGACTGACCGATGATGAGGCCTTTACTTGTGATCATCTTTTCCTAAGAAAGATCCGTGGTAGTAGCCGGAAACTTGGATTGCTATTTGCTAACACTTTGAAATGGACAACGTAAACCATAGGAAAGAAGCCTTTCCATTTTCCAGCTTGAGATGAGAAGGAGTGCAGACTTTCAGTACCTTGAGTATCCTTTTCATTGCAATCAAATGCCCCTCTCTTGTCTTAGAAAATACTAGCTTGTCAATCTGTCTATACTGTTACTACTGAAATCCCACTAATACTGGGCTATGCCTATCCTGCTGTTACGGAAATGTTACAGGGGTCTGTTGATACCGTTACTACTGAAATGTAACTGATACTGTGCTCTGCCTATACTGCAGCTACTAAAATGTTACTGGGGTCCATCTATACTGTAACTAAAGAAGTGTTAATAGGGTCTCCCTAGACTTCTGCAACATAACTGTTAGTGGGGTGTGCGTATACCTTAGCTACAGGAGTATTACAGGGGTCGGTGCATACTATGGGTGCACTAAGTGTTCCCATCGTGGTGTTCCACGTACATGGCCCAAAAAAAATTTACCCAGTCTGACTAGGGCATGCAGTGTGGGCCGAAGCCCACCTGTGTGTAATCTGATGTTAGCTCTGCTGTCCAGGGCACTGCAATGGGATATATTTATGTACCGCTAGTGGGTTCCAGGGAGCCACCCATGCTGTGGGTCCACAGGGACTTCACATTAGGGAGTTGTACCTGCCTGTGTCGACTTATAAAAAACCCCAATCTGACTGGGGCATGCAGTGTGGGCCAAAGCCCACCTGTATTTTATCTGACGTTACCTCAGCTGTGCAGGGCACTGCAATGGGATTTATTTATGTACCGCTGGTGGCTTCCTGGGACCCACCCATGCTGTGGGTCCACAGGGACTTCACATAGGGGAGTTGTACCTGCCTGTGTGTCTACTTATAAAGAGCCCCAGTCTGACTGGGGCATGCAGTGTGGGCCGAAGCCCACCTGTATTTTATCTGACTTTAGCTCTGCTGTCCAGGGCACTGCAATGGGATATATTTATGTACCGCCGGTGGGTTCCAGGGAGCCACCCATGCTGTGGGTCCACACGGACTTCACATTAGGGAGTTGTACCTGCCTGTGTATACTTATACAAAACCCCAGTCTGATTGGGGCATGCAGTGTGGGCCGAAGCCCACCTGTATTTAATCTGACGTTACCTCAGCTGTGCAGGGCAATGCAATGGGATTTATTTATGTACGGCCGGTGGCTTCCTGGGACCCACCCATGCTGTCGGTCCACACGGACTTCACATTAGGGAGTGGTACCTGCCTGTGTCGACTTATAAAAAACCCCAGTCAGACTGGGGCATGCAGTGTGGGCCGAAGCCCACCTGTATTTTATCTGACGTTACCTCAGCTGTGCAGGGCAATGCAATGGGAATTTATTTATGCACCGCCGGTGGGTTCCAGGGAGTCACCCATGCTGTGGGTCCACACAGAGTTGTACCTGCCTGTGTCTACTTATAAAAACTGGGGCATGCAGTGTGGCCTACTATCTGGGGCACTGCATTGGGACAAACTACAGGAGCAATACAGCGCTAATGAGACGTGCACAGCTACGCTAGCATTGCAGTCCGCTGTAGGCCCGCGATTGCTGAGGGTATGTGCAGAGGCCTATGTCCTGGGTCCAGTGAAAGTCCGCTTCCTGCCTAGCATTGCTGAAGCTGTGGGCTGAGGCCTATGTCGTAGGTGCGGTGCAAGTCTGCCATGTTTGGCCGCTCAGATCTATTTTTTGTTCATGTCTTGGGTTTCCTAGGACCCACCTATGCTGTTGGTGCAAACTTAGTTCCAATCGCGGTGTTTGACGTGTCTGGCACAAAGACACTGACTGACTTGGGTAGGGGGCAGAGTGCAGATGGCTTTTCCCTTGCAGTGTCGATTGAGCTATGCGACACCTTGACAGAATGAATACTGTGTGGCACATGGATTCCCCATTGCTATGCCCAAGTTTGCAGCTCCTGACGGAGGTGGCACAGGATTGGATTTCTCATTGCTTCTGTACAGCATTGTGGGCTATCGCCCCACCCCTTTTAAAGAGGGTCGCTGCCTGGCCCTGCCAACCCTCTACAGTGTGTGCCTCCGGTTCCTCCTGATCGCAGACACACTTATAAATAGACATGAGGGTGGTGTGCAGCGTGTGGCATGAGGGCAGCTGAAGGCTGTGCAGGGACACTTTGGTGTGCGCTGTGGATGCTGGGTCGTGCCGGAGGGGGGGGGGGGGGGGTTGGGCAGCATGTAACCAAGGAGAAGAGGCAGCAGTGTGTCCCGCAGGCAGTGCTAGTGCTTAGTTGGAGGTAGTGTGGTGCTTAGCTAAGGTGTGCCTTGCTAATGAGGGTTTGTCCGGGGTAAAAATTGTTAGGGGGGGGGGGCACTCTTGCCGCTATTGTGGCTTAATAGTGGGACCTGGGAACCTGAAATGCAGCCCAGCATGTTGCCCCTTGCCTGCCCTATCCGTTTCTGTGTTGTTTCCATCACTTTCTTGGGTTTTGCAGATTTTACGCAATGAAAACCTTAGCAGAGCATGGGTGATATACAAAAATGCTCGAGTCGCCCATTCAATGGGGTTTGTTACTCGAAACGAACCCTCAAGCATCACGGAAGGTTCGACTCGAGCAACGAGCACCCGAGCATTTTGGTGCTCGCTCATCTCTAGTTGGGATCCATTAGCTTTTCCTATTTATGACATAATGCTCGTGCCAAATTTCAAGTTCTATGACATTGTGAAGTGAGAAAATTAGATTTTGTACGTAAAATTTGGACGCTAATTCTTTTGTGCTTAGAATTGAATAATCGAGTTGGGACCCATTAACTTTTCCTATTTATGACAATCAATGCTCGTGCCAAATTTCAAGTTTCTATGACATTGGGAAGTGAGAGAATCAGATTCCGTACATAAAATTTGGACGCTAATTATTTTGTGCTTAGAATTGAATAATCGAGTTGGGACCCATTAACTTTTCCTATTTATGACATAATCAATGCTCGTGCCAAATTTCAAGTTTCTATGACATTGGAAAGTGAGAGAATTAGATTGCGTACGTAAAATGTGGACGCTAATTCTTTTGCGCTTAGAATTGAATAATCGAGTTGGGACCCATTAACTTTTCCTATTTATGACAAAATCAATGCTCGTGCCAAATTACATCGGGAAGTGAGAGAATTAGATTTCGTACGTAAAATTTGGACGCTAATTCTTTTGTGCTAGAATTGAAAAAATCGAGTTGGGACCCATTAGCTTTTCCTATTTATGACATAATCAATACTCGTGCCAAATTTCATGTTTCTTCGACATCGGGAAGTGAGATAATTAGTGGCAATGCTGGAAATCAAACGATGTACGTGGGGGGGGGGGGGGGCGTAACTGTTGACGACGCTCACACGCGCGCCATTCATCATAGGCTAAATCTTCCCAGGAGTGTACTCAAGAACTTCCCAAAGTTTCATGGCGATCGGATGAATGGTGTAGTAGCGCATAAAGAACAAACAGACAGACACACACATACATTCAATTTTATATATATAGAAAAGCTAAGTTTTATATTTAGTGGTTCTCTTCGGTGAATAGATATATTTTAAACACCAGCTGAACTGACGAAGGTGTTATCCCTGAAACGCGTTTTCATAAGCTGTGCAGTGCGTCTCACAAAACCTTTTTCTTGGTGGGGTTGAGATAGCCGCAGTTACCAGCACTATCCACTAGCTTTAGAGTCTTCTCCCACTCCATACAGCCTCTCTTATCTACAAGTCTCTGCAAGCGTTAAATTACCCCCAGGTATCAGCGCAAGACAGTGGGTTAATTTTTTTGAAGTCACAGCATGGAGTCTCCGCTATCTACAAGTCTCTGTGGGTGTTGAATTAAGCCACAGTTGTCAGTGCTGTACAGTCGGGTAATTTATTTGGGCTCTGCTCTATGCTTAATACGCCATGATGAGGAGTAGGGGTAAGGGTCGAAGACATGGACGCGGGTGTCCAAGCGAGGGTGTGGGCACAGGCCGAGTTCCTGGGCGTGGTCAATCACAGCCGGCTGCTGCGGGATTAGGAGAGAGGCAAGTTTCTGGGCTCCCCAGCTTCATATCACAATTTACGGGTCCGCGTGGTAGACCTTTATTACAAACAGAGCAGTGCGAGCAGGTCCTGTCATGGATGACAGAAAACGCGTCCAGCAATGTATCAACCACCCAGTCTTCTACGCAGTCCACTACTCCCGGCCTAGGGACTGCAACTCTGAATCCTCTGGCTGCTCCTCCTTCCTCCCAGCCTCCTCACTCCCTGAAAATGACATATTCTGAGCAGGCAGACTCCCAGGAACTGTTCTCCGGTCCCTGCCATGAGTGGGAAAAAATGGTTCCTCTCTCACCTGAGGAGTTTGTCGTGACCGATGCCCAACCTTTGGAAAGTTCCCAGAGTCCGGGTGAGGAGGCTGGGGACGTCCGGCAACTGTCTCAAGAGCTTTTTGTGGATGAGGATGATGAGACACAGTTGTCTGTCAGTGAGGTAGTAGTAAGGGCAGTAAGTCCGAGGGAGGAGCACACATAGGATTCGGAGGAAGAGCAGCTGGATGATGAGGTGACTGACCCCACCTGGTTTGCTAAGCCTACTGAGGACAGGATTTCAGAGGGGGAGGCAAGTGCAGCAGCAGGACAGGTTGGAAGAGGCAGTGGAGTGGCCAGGGGTAGAGGCAGGGCCAGAGCGAAGAATCCCCCAACTGTTTCCCAAAGCACCCACTCACGGCAAGGTGTTCAAAGGTGTGGATGTTTTTTAGTGAGAGCGCAAACGACCGACGAACAGTGGTGTGCAACCTTTGTCGCACCAAGATCAGCCAGGGAACCACCACTGCCAGCCTCACCACCACCAGCATGTGCAGGCATATGATGGCCAAGCACCCCACAAGGTGGGAAGAAGGCCATTCACCGCCTCTGGGTCACACCACTGCCTCTTCCCCTGTGCCCCAACCTTCCACACAGATCCAATCCCCTCCCAGGACACAGGCACGAGTGCCTCACAGCCTGCACGCACACTTTCAACTCCACTGTCCTCCACTCCATCCCGCAATGTCTCTTAGCGCAGCGTTCAGCTGTCGCTAACACAAGCGTTGGAGTGAAAGCGGAAATACACCGCCACCCACCTGCATGCACAAGCTTTAAATGTACACATTGCCAAATTAATCAGCCTGGAGATGCTGCCGAACAGGCTTGTGGTAACGGAGGCTTTCAAAAACATGATGGTGGCGGCGGTCCCACGCTACTCGTCCCCAGTTGCTACTATTTTTCCCGGTGTGCCATCCCAGCCCTACATCAGCACGTCTCCCGCAACATAAATCGTGCCCTCACCAACGCGGTTACTGGGAAGGTCCACTTAACCACGGACACGTGGACAAGTACTGGCGGGCAGGGCCACTATATCTTCCTGACGGCACATTGGGTGAACTTGGTGGAGGCTGGGACTGAGTCAGAGAACCTGGGACTGCTCGCGTCCTACCCACACCCAGATTAGCGGGTCCTACCTCAGTGCTGGTATCTGCGGTGTTTTATACCACTCCCTCCAAACCCTCCTCCTTCTCCTGCGCCACCTCTACCTCTCAATTAAGAAGTGTGAGCATGTCACCAGGCACATGGCCCCCAAGCTTCTGTAGGGTCTGACAGAGCAGACTGACCTCTGGCTTTCATCGCTGAGCCTCCAACCTGGCATGGTCGTGTGTGACAACAGCCATAACCTGGTGGCGGCTCTGCAGCTCGGCAGCCTCACACACGTGCCATGCCTGCCTCACGTCTTCAATCTGGTGGTTCAGCGGTTTCTGAAAAACTTCCCCCACTTGTCTGACCTGCTTGGCAAGGTGCGCCGCGTATGCGCACATTTCCGCAAGTCCACCACGGATGCTGCCACCCTGAGGACCCTGCAACGTCGGGTTCAGCGACCAGAGCACTGACTGCTGTGCGATGTGCCCACACACTGGAATTCTACACTGAACATGTTGGCCAGGCTGTACGAGCAGCGTAGAGCAATAGTGGAATACCAGCTGCAACATGGGCGGTGGAGTTGTAGTCAGCCTCCGCAATTCTTTACTGAGGGGTGGGCATGGATGGCAGATATCTGCGAGGTCCTCAGAAACTTTGAGGAGTCTACCCAGATGGTGAGCGGCAATGCGGCAATCATTAGCGTTACCATCCCACTGCTTTGTCTGCTGAGAAGATCGCTGTTAAGCATAAAGGCTGACGCTTTGCAGTTGGAACAGGAGACAGGGGATGACAGTATGTTGCTTTATAGCCGGTCCACCCTCATGTCTATATCTCAGTGCGTTTTGGAGGAGGAGGGGGAAGAGGCAGCTGGGCACACTGCACAGGGTACCCATGCTGCTTGCCTCTCATCTGTTTAACGTGTATGGATTGAAGAGGAGAAGGAGGAGGAGGATCCTGAAAGTCATCTTTCTAGTGAGGACAGCGATGTGTTGCGTACTGGGACCCTGGCACACATGGCTGACTTCATGTTAGGCTGCCTTTCCCGTGACCCTTGCGTTAGACGCATTCTGGCCAACACGGATTACTGGGTGTACACCCTTCTCGACCCAGGGTATAAGGAGAACCTTTCCACTCTCATTCCCGAAGAGAAAAGGGGTATGAGAGTGATGCAATACCACAGGGCCCTGGTGGAAAAAGTGATGCTAAAGTTTCCCTCTGACAGCACTAGAGGCAGAAGACACTATTCAGAGGGCCAAGTAACAGGGAAGTAGAGGGGATCAGGCAGCATGTCCAGTGCAGACAGGGGAACGCTCTCCAAGGCCTTTACCAGTTTTATGGCTCCCCAGCAAGACTGTGTTACCACTCCAGTCAAGGCTCAGTCGAAGGGAGCACTGTAAAAAGATGGTGAGGGAGTATGTAGCTGATCGTACCACCGTCCTCCGTGATGCCTCTGCTCCATACAACTATTGGGTGTCAAAGCTGGACACGTGGCACAAACTTGCGCTGTACGCCCTGGAGGTGCTGGCCTGCCCTGCCACTAGTGTCTTTTTAGAGAGGGTGTTTAGTGCAGCTGGGGGAATCATCACGGATAAGCGTATCTGCTTATGAACAAAGGCTGGATTTCTCCAGACTACTCTTCTCCACCGGTGGAAAGAAGCGGAACCCAATGATTATTTTCGCTGCAACAAGAGAAAAATGCATCCTCTCTCACAACAAAAAAGGGGGAATTAGCTTTGTTTATCACTCTCGGATATTACTACTCCTCCTACTCCTCCTCCCAAAACAGCATGTCATCATGCTGAACAACCAATTTTTCTGTGGCCCAAAAGGCTCTGTTTAAAAGTTTTTACAATTTTTCAAAGTTTCAAAAGTATTGATACTTTAACAGAAAGCAATTTTTTTCACAGGGCAGCCTCCAGGCTCTGTTACAAATTAAGTAACAGCTTTAGGTTTCTTTAAAAAATGTTTATGGGTTCCACCTGCCCTCGCAGTTGAGCTATTTTTCTGGGGTGCACTTGTACTCTTGGTACACCAATTTTTCTGGCCCTCGCCTATACTGTTATCTAACTAATTTTTCCGGCCTCCGCCTACACTCTTGGTAACCACATTTTTTTAGGGGTTCATCTATACTCGTGGTACACCAATGTTTCAGGGGTTTGCCTACACTCTTGCTACAGAAATGTTACAGGGGTCTGCCTATACTTTTGCTACAAAAATATTACTGGGGTCCGCCTATGCAGTTTCAACTGAATGGTTTGAGGGGTTTGCCCATACTCTTGCTATAGTAATGTTAGTGGGGTCCGCCTATACTCTTGCTATAGAAATGTTACTGGGGTCTGCCTATACTTTTGCTACAGAAAAGTTACTGGGCTCCGCCTATACTCTTGCTATCGTAATGTTACTGGTGTCCACCTATACTCTTGCTACAGAAATGTTACAGGGGACTGCCTATACTTTTGCTACAGAAATGTTACTGGGGTCCGCCTATGCAGTTTCTACTAAATGGTTTGAGGGGCTCGCCTATACTTTTGCTACAGAAATGTTACTGGGGTCCGTCAATACTCTTGCTACAGAAATGTTACTGGGGTCCGCCTGTACTCTTGCTACAGAAATGTTACTGTGGTCCGCCTATGCAGTTTCTACTGAATGGTTTGAGGGGTTTACCTATACTTTTGCTACTGAAATGTTACTGGGGTCTCCCTATACTTTTGCTACAGAAATGTTACAGGGGTCTGCCTATACTCTTGCTACAGAAATGTTACAGGGGTCTGCCTATACTTTTGCTACAGAAATGTTACTAGGGTCTCCCTATACTTTTGCTACAGAAATGTTTCAGGGGTCTGCCTATACTTTTGCTACTGAAATGTTACTGGGGTCTCCCTATACTTTTGCTACAGAAATGTTACTGGGGTCCGCCTATACTCTTGCTACAAAAATGTTACTGGGGTCCGCCTATACTTTTGCTACAGAAATGTTACTGGGGTCCGCCTATACTCTTGCTACAGAAATGTTACTGGGGTCCACCTATACTCTTGCTATAGTAATGTTACTGGCGTCCGCCTATACTCTTGCTACAGAAATGTTACAGGGGTCTGCCTATACCTTTTCTACAGAAATGTTACAGGGGTCTGCCAGTGCAGTTTCTACTGAAGAGTTTGAGGGGTTTGCCTATACTTTTGCTACAGAAATGTTACTGGGGTCTGTCTATATTCTTGCCATAGAAATGTTACAGGGGTCTGCCTATACTTTTGCTACAGAAATGTTACACGGGGCCTGCCTATACTTTTGCTATAGAAATGTTACAGGAGTCTGCCTAGACTTTTACTACTGAAATGTTACTGGGGTCCGCCTATACTCTTGATACAGAAATATTACTGGGGTCCGCCTATACTCTTGCTACAGAAATGTTACTGGGGTCTGCCTATGCAGTTTCTACTAAATGGTTTGAGGGGTTCGCCTATACTTTTGCTACAGAAATGTTACTGGGGTCCGTCAATACTCTTGCTACAGAAATGTTACTGGGGTCCGCCTGTACTCTTGCTACAGAAATGTTACTGTGGTCCGCCTATGCAGTTTCTACTGAATGGTTTGAGGGGTTCACCTATACTTTTGCTACTGAAATGTTACTGGGGTCTCCCTATACTTTTGCTACAGAAATGTTACAGGGGTCTGCCTATACTCTTGCTACAGAAATGTTACAGGGGTCTGCCTATACTTTTGCTACAGAAATGTTACTAGGGTCTCCCTATACTTTTGCTACAGAAATGTTACAGGGGTCTGCCTATACTTTTGCTACTGAAATGTTACTGGGGTCTCCCTATACTTTTGCTACAGAAATGTTACTGGGGTCCGCCTATACTCTTGCTACAAAAATGTTACTGGGGTCCGCCTATACTTTTGCTACAGAAATGTTACTGGGGTCCGCCTATACTCTTGCTACAGAAATGTTACTGGGGTCCACCTGTACTCCTGCTATAGTAATGTTACTGGCGTCCGCCTATACTCTTGCTACAGAAATGTTACAGGGGTCTGCCTATACCTTTTCTACGGAAATGTTACAGGGGTCTGCCAGTGCAGTTTCTACTGAAGAGTTTGAGGGGTTTGCCTATACTTTTGCTACAGAAATGTTACTGGGGTCTGTCTATATTCTTGCCATAGAAATGTTACAGGGGTCTGCCTATACTTTTGCTACAGAAATGTTACACGGGGCCTGCCTATACTTTTGCTATAGAAATGTTACAGGAGTCTGCCTATACTTTTGCTACTGAAATGTTACTGGGGTCCACCTGTACTCTTGATACAGAAATATTACTGGGGTCCGCCTATACTCTTGCTACAGAAATGTTACTGGGGTTTGCCTATACTTTTGCTACAGAAATGTTACTGGGGTCTGCCTATACTCTTGCTACAGAAATGTTACTGGGGTCCGCCTGTACTTTTGCTACAGAAATGTTACTGTGGTCCGCCTATGCAGTTTTTACTGAATGGTTTGAGGGGTTCACCTATACTTTTGCTGCAGAAATGTTACTGGGTTCCGCCTATGCAGTTTCAACTGAATGGTTTGAGGGGTTCGCCTATACTTTTGCTACAGAAATGTTACTGGGGTCCACCTATACTCTTGCTATAGAAATGCTACTGGGGTTTGCCTATACTCTTGCTACAGAAATGTTACTGGGGACTTCCCATCGCTGTGTTTTACCTATCTGGCACAAATACACTGACTGACTTCGGCAGAAATGTGGGCCAAGGCCGAGGTCCTTGGCGGGGTGAAGCTCTGCCATGTTTGGACACCTTGATTTCTTCCTGTGTAATACCATCTTTGTGCACAGCATAGGCGAGCCCAAGGAACTCAAAAACTTCCCATTGCAGTGTTGAGCTATCTGACTCCTACACAGAATGAAGTGTGTGGGGACCCATGGATTTCCCATAGCTATTTAACTTCACGGCATCTTGGGTCACACAAGGTGGATGCTGGTTCCGAGTCTGACCCAGGGCCTGCTCATGTACTTCCCACACAGAGTATTGCGGGTTCTACCTCGGTCATGGTTTCTTGGCCTTATTATGCCACCTCCTACTCCTGCTTGGGGTCTAGGGATCAGCTCTGGGCAACTTGAATTTTCTCCCGTGTTACCACAGTTATCTGAGACCAAACTAAAGGAGCACTACTGTAATAATCAGACGTTCACAGCTGCACTAGCATTCAAGTCTGCTTTATGCCCACAATTAATGAGGGTGTGAGCCGAGGCCGAGGTCCTTGGCAGGGTGAAACTGCCATGTTTGGGCGCTCTGATTTCTTCATGTGTAATACTTTCCTTGGGTTCCAGTGGCTCGCCTATGCTGTGGGTGCACAAAGACTTCCCATTGCAGTGTTTTACCTGTCTGGCACAAACACACTGACTGACTAGGGTAGAAATGTGGGCCGAGGTCCTTGGCGGTGTGAAACTCTGCCATGTTTGGACACTGTTTTCCTCATGTGTAATACCATCTTTAAGTTCCTTGGGCTTGCCTATGCTATGGGTGCACAAAGACTTCCCATTGCAGTGTTTTACCTGTCTGGCACAAATAAACTGACTGACTAGCATGGAAATGTGGGCCGAGGCCCTTGGCAGGGTGAAACTCTGCCATGTTTGGGCGCTCTGATTTCTTTATGTGTAATACTTTCCTTGGGTTTCAGGGGCCCACCTATGCTGTGGGTGCACAAAGACCTCCCATTGCGGTGTTTTACCTGTCTGGCACAAATACACTGACTGACTAGGGTACAAATGTGGGCCGAGGTCCTTGGCGGGGTAAAACTCTGCCATGTTTGGGCACTCTGATTTCTTCCTGTTTAATACCATCTTTGTGCACCGACAGCATAGGTGAGCCCAAGGAACTCAAAGACTTCCCATTGCGGTGTTGAGCTATCTGACAACTAGACAGAATGAATTGTGTGGGAACACATGGATTTCCCATTGCTATGTAGCTCGCGGCACCTTGGGTCACACAAGGTGGAGGCTGGGACCGAGTCTGACCCTGCGCTCGCTCACGTGCTTCCCACACAGAGTATTGCTGCATTGTGGAGATGTGTAGAAGTGCTGGCACCTGAGTCCCCTTTATGCCCATGTTTGCGGCTCCTGACAATTTTGTGAGGGAGGTGGCACGGTATTGGAATGATGATCGTACGTCAATTTATCATCAATTCTAACCCCATTGTGGGCTATCACCCACACTTTCAAAGAGGGTCGCTACCTGGCCCTGCCAACCCTCTGCAGTGTGTGCCACCGGTTCCTCCTCATCCAGTACGCACTTATAAATAGACATGAAGGTGGTGTGGCTATGAAGCGAGCGTTTGGCATGAGGGTAGCTGAATGCTGTGCAGGGCAACTTGTGTGCGCTGTGGACGCAGGGTCGTGCGGGGGGGGGGGGGGGGGTTGGACAGCAATGCCAACATGTAACCCAGGAGAATAGGCAGTGGTGTCATCGGCAGGCAGTGATTGTCCTAGGTTGCAATTAGTGTGGTGCTTAGCTAAGATGTGCCCAGCACGTGTGCCTTGCTAATGAGGGTTTGTCCGAAGTAAATTGTTAGGGGGGTGACGCGAGACTCTTGTCCCCATTTTGGCTTAATAGTGGGACCTGGGAGCCTCAGATGCAGCGATGCATGCTGCCCCTGCCCTTCCCCATCTGTTTCTGTGTTGTGTCCATGACTTTCTGATGTTTTCTGGTGTATGACAAGTCATCACCTATGCGGAGCATCAGTCGCATACAAAAATGCTCAAGTCGCCTATTGACTTCAAGGTGGTTCGTTACTCGAAACGA
Source organism: Eleutherodactylus coqui (assembly GCF_035609145.1). Classification (NCBI taxonomy): domain Eukaryota; kingdom Metazoa; phylum Chordata; class Amphibia; order Anura; family Eleutherodactylidae; genus Eleutherodactylus; species Eleutherodactylus coqui. The sequence goes on from NC_089841.1 coordinate 257,214,909, forward strand.
GCTCTCGAGCATTATGAAAAGTTCAACTCGAGCAACGAGCACCCAAACATTTGGGTGCTCGCTCATCTCTAGGTACAATGCACAATTTTCTGGATATTTGAAATGTCACCTCAAATGCTATGATTCTCTGACAAAACTGTCACGTGGTGTTTGCAATACACCAAAACCCCCCACATCCTCCAACTCCCCAGATTAACCCACGCTATATAAACCAGATGAGGTGTACTATATGTTGATGAATAATTCTGAGAAAGATATATATGTAAAAAGATAAGGGTACGATAGGTCACCACCTGTATCCTCCAAGACTGGGTTGAAGCATTATGTAAATACAAAAAATATCTTAAGAATACAGCGTGTAGCTAAAATTGAGTAGATTAGGAAGCCCTAGTCTCTCCAATAAATTCAAAAGAGGAAACATTAACCCAGACTATACCACGTGCATATTTGGAAACACAAATCGTTACCTATTTTTTACATATTTGTGAGAGAGACTTTCTTGATATGACTGTCATCATAAAGTTTATATGTTATTTTATTTCTGTGTCTTGTTTTGTTTTTTTTCTGTTCGTCATATACGCACAGCAGTAACTTTGTAGGGAGCTTTGACCCCCTGTATGCTTTACTAGTACAAGTCTGCTTGTAATTTTATAATAATTGGAAAGTCAATATTATTAGGGACCTGCGCATCCCACTTAATTATGTTTTTTTATTATACTCTTGAACACCTTCCAATTGGATTATATGTAACCTGCATTTCATTTATCGGACTCTTAAGAAAATAAAATTGTTGAAAAAATATATGTTATGGACTTTTTAAAACGTTCCTACATAAAATCTATTAGAATACATTCTGAATTATACTTTAGTGGTAGTACAGGCTATAGAAACATAAAAAGTGTTGCAGAAAAATCTTATATATGAAATGCAAAATCTGTTCATTTGTGTAGTATACAAATACATAGTTCTGGTCCAATTTGAGTGACATTTTGCATGAGCATTCTTCAGCACCAGGCGACTAATATTGGGGGAATTAAAAATGGAAAACTCACAACCTCCCCTGTAATTTTCCTTGCCAATAGCAACCAGTCACAGCTCAGCTTTCATTTCTTATACTGCTGAGGAAGAACAAAGACAAAAAATTCAGAAGGAAAGTAGAGGAGCAAGAGACACCGATCACAAACTAAAATGTTTTTACACAAAAGCACAGTGCATGGGAAACAAACAAAGAGTATTGGAGCTCCTAACACAAGAAGAAAAATATGATATCATAGGCATCACGGAAACATGGTGGAATGATACACATGATTGGAGGCTTGAAGAATACAACTTATTTATAAGAAATAAACCAAAAAAAGGGGGTGAGGTATTGTGTTGTATGTTAGGAAAATATTAATCACCACAGAGATTCAAGCTTCAGAGCATGGTAGTTCTATAGAAACTGTTTGGTACAAGAAGAGAACAACAGAAAGGACACTATTGTAGGCCTTTACTATAGGCTACCTGGACAAGCAGAAGATATTGATGAACTCTTTCTACATCAGATGGCCAAGTTCTTAAAAAAAGCATAACCTAGTGATTATGGGAGATTTTAATTATGCAGACATTTGTTGGGAATCTCTCTTAGATAAAAGTAATGGATCCAACAAATTCTTATTCGCTCTTGCTAACAATTTCATTTTCCAAAAAGTTGAAGAGAAAACAAGGGGATCTGCTACCTTGGACCTAATTCTTACCAACAGGGAGGAAATGGTTGAGGAAGTAAGGGTGTCTGGGACCTTATGAGACAGTGATCATGTTATCCTTGAATTTTGGATAAAAAGGGGAGGAAGACCTGAGAAAACTCAGACCTCAAGGTTGGATTTCAGAAAGGTAGATTTCAATGAACTCAGAAAGAGGGTTTGAAGAATCCAATGTCTGGATGTTCTTAAGGATAAAAATGTCCAAGAAGGTTGGGAAATATTGTGAAATAAGATTCTCGACCCTTTCCAATCCACTGTCTGGCACCTTCCTACATTCTGATTCAAACTTGTACAGCTCCAATGTCAGAAGATGACCAACGTGGTATTCTTACCATCTATTGCCTGACACTCTGCTGTTGGAGTCTCTCTGGCACACACATACACACACTGTATAAAAGCAAAAAGAGAAAGCCTTTTAGGAAACGCTGAATCCAAAATTGGATTGGAAAGCGTTACGGCTAGAGATGATCGAACATGTTCGGCCCCGCCCCTTTTCGCCCGAACACCGAACTTTGCGAGTACTTCCGTGTTCGGGCGAAAAATGTTCGGCGGTCGCCGTGGCAGCGCGGGGGGGTGCGGCGGGGAGTGGGGGGGAGAGGGAGAGAGAGAGAGGGCTCCCCCCTGTTCCCCGCTGCTGCCGCCCGCGCTGCCACGGCGCCCCCCGCCCCCCGGCGGCCCGCGAACATTTACGCCCGAACACTGAAGTGTTCGGGAAAGTCGGTGTCCGGGTGCGTAAGTGTCCGTAACGGACACGTTCGATCATCTCTAGTTAAGGCACAATTGTTAACAATCCCTAAAAGAAGGAAGAATGGGAAGCATTTAAAGAAACCGAGATGGATGAACACAGAACTTGCACACATGTTAAAAATGAAGAAATATATGTTTATCAAATGGAAAGAGGGGGGAATATCTAAAGAAGAATACAATGCAGAAACTGTAGGGCAAGTGTCAGCTAAAGCTGATAATGAATTGAGGCTTGCCAAAGAGACCAAAAGTAATAAAAAAGGATTTGGCGGGTATCTCAAAGGCAAAAAAAAAGTCAAAGATGCTATTGGATACTTACAAGATGAAAACTGTGAATTGGTTATAAAAGATGTTGAGAAGGCCGAACTTTTAAATTCCTATTTTGTATCTGTTTTCTCTCAGAAAGTAAATGGAACATCAACTGATCTTCCCTGTGCTATTGGGGGAATACCAGAATGCAGGCTATCTATAGGCAGAGAAGTAGTGAGGGAAAACTTAGCTAACTTAAATGAATTCAGGTCTCAAGTTCCAGATGAATTCCATCGTAGGATACTGAAGGAAGCAGCAGAGGTAATTGCTGAACCACTTGCCATAATCTTTGAAAATTCCCGGAGAACAGGAGAAGTCCCAGAAGATTAGAAAAGGGCAAATGTTGTCCCTATCTTCAAAAAAGGGAAGAAGGTGGATACAAAAAACTACAGGCCCATGAGCCTGACTTCCTTACCGGGAAAGATCTTTAAACAAATTATTAAACAGCATGTATGTAAATACTTGGATGAAAATGGAGTAATTAACCAGAGCCAGCATGGGTTTGTAACAAACAGTCATGCCAGACTAATCTAATTTCCTTCTATGACAGTATTATCAACAGGGTTGATCAGGGAAATGCAGTGGATATAGTATATCTTGACTTTAGTAAAGCATTTGAGAAAGTATCTCATACTATACTTATTATGTATGGAAGTACTTGGATGAAAATGAAGTAATTAACCAGAGCCAGCATGGGTTTTTGTAACACACAAGTCATGCCAGATTAATCTAATTTCCTTCTATGATAGAATAATCGACTGCGATGATCAGGAAAATGTGGTGGATATAGTTTATCTTGACCATAGTAAAGCATTTGACAAAGTATCTCATACCATACTTATTGAAAAAATGACCAAATATGAGATTGACAAGGCAACTGTTTGGTGGATTCACAACTGGCTGAGTGATCGTACTTAAAGAGTGGTCATAAATGGCTGAACATCCAAGTGGGAGAATGTATTAAGTGGGGTACCACAAGGCTCTGTCCTAGGCCCAGTGTTGTTCAAAATTTTTAGAAATAATCTGGACGAGGGAATTGATGGGAAACTGATCAAATTTTCCAACAACACAAAACTAGGAGGAATAGCTAACACTAGGGAAGAAATAGAGTATTCAAAAAGCTCTAGAAAAGCTTGAACAGTGGGTGGTGACTAACAGAATGGTATTTAACAAGGAGAAATGCAAAGTCATTCATCTGGGCAGGAAAAATGAAGAAAGCACATACAGAATGGGAGGAATTGGGCTAAGCAGCACATGTGAAAAAGACGTGGGTGTAGTATTAGATCATAGATTGAACATTAGTGAGCAATGCAATGCAGCAGCCAAAAAGGGAAACACAATTCTGGGATCTGGGAATGTTTAGCTTGCAAAAGAGAAGGCTGAAAGGAGACTTAATAGCTGTCTACAAATATCTGAAGGCCTGTCACACTGCAGAGGGATCAGCCCTATTCTCATTTGCACAGGGAAAGACCAGAAGCAATGGAGTGAAACTGAAAGGGAGGAGGCACAGATTAGATATTAGAAAAAACTTTCTGACAGTGAGGGCTCCTGCACACGTGTGGGTTTTTTTGCGGGTTTTTTTCACGCGATATCGCTGTATTTTTTTCACGCGATTGTCAATGGGACTTTCCAATGTTAAAAACACATCACACAAAAATTGCAAAGCACCAACTTGCGATGCGTTTTTAACATTAGAAAGTCCTTTTGACAATCACATGAAAAAAACACGCAAGAAAAACGCAAGTGTGCATGAGCCCTTAGGGTGATCAATGAGGGGAACAGGTTACCACGGTAGGAGGTGAGTTCTCCTTCAACGGAAGTGTTCAAACAAAGGCTGGACAAATCTGACTGGGATGACTTAGTGAATTCTGCACTGAGCAGGGGGTTGGACCTGATGACCCTGGAGGTCCCTTCAAACTCTACCATTCTATGATTCTTATTCACATACTGCTGAGGTAAACAAGTCCTAAATAGGAAAGTTACTAATAACAGACATCTGTACTGCACAAAATAGGAATTTTGGCATGACTATTCTTTAGGTCGTAAATAGGAAAAGTAAAGGGGTCACAAATTGCTTATTCAATTCTAAGCCCGAAAGTAAGTGACCCTCTATGTTTTGTCAGCGACTTCAGCAACAGTGTCCACTGGTGGCAGTTATGTAGTTACTAATGACATTAATGAACATTTTAGCTAAAATAAATATTACTGAGGATGATTGTGTGGTTGATCTGCCAATTGGGCAGCTTATTTATGGCTACTGCAATGCAAAGGCTGGCGTGTAGGAATTAGTTCTGTTTCAAATAATTTAACGTTTGTTAATAAATTCAGGCTTAAGTTTCTTCTATGGGTCACTAAATTCCTATTCCCTTCCCCCAACACCAAAAATAAAATGATGAAATTATTTGATTTGAACAACTAGCTCGTATCATTTTTGCAAACAACTTTTACAAACCCAATGAGTTTTACTAATCTCTAAGAGCATCCTTCTATTGTGGTAAGTATTCATCTGCTTAATTAAAAGAATATACAGATTTTAGGAAAGCAACCTGTACTTTTCCTAATAAACGCTGTTCATGAAATCAGCATCAATGGTAAACTTGTCATTTTTACATAATGTTACTGTAAATCCTTGGCAAACTGTGAATCTGATATTTTGTTACTAATATAATTTCAAAAAGATTCTTATTATGTGTTACCTTTGTTGCCTGTCATGAAAAATATGAAGCCCATACTTACCGGCAGGTTTCAGAGCTCTTTATTTGTCCCTATGAATAAACGATGTTCCCTTTATGGATTTTTTTTGTATTGATGAATACGTGGAGGACAATTCCTTAGTGGTTCCTCAATGTCTTTCATTGTGTAGTGGGAAAAACAACCAAATACATTTGTAATAATAACTGATCAATGTTTTTTTGCAGCATAATTTAATGTTGCGTAAGACAGGGAATTACATAGCATCTATCAGTGCTTGGGGGACAGCATATGTTTTCTGGATGCAAAGTACACAGTAAACAATTCATGTCTTTAGAGACATTTGAGTCTTATGCAATAAAATCATACATTTGTGTAACACTTCGCTCTTAAGGCTGCCTATGCACGGCCAAGGCGGAATATCACAGAGCAGGGGGGAAAACTGACAGGTCTCCGCGGTCAGCCTATCTGATTGATAGACTGGCCACGGAAAATCACAGCATGCCGCGTTTTGAATCCCACGAGCGTAGAATCGCTATGATTTTTCGCTCATGAACATTGGGCTGCACTTTCCATAGTTAAGTCTATGGAAAGCGTTCACTGCGTTACCCGCGGCCGGATTATCGCCGTAGATAACACTGTGACATACCGTCTGTGGACAGGAGGCCTAAAGCAAAGTAACCCTTACTTAAAGGAGATGTCCCGCGCCGAAACGGGTTTTTTTTTTTTTTAAACCCCCCCCCCGTTCGGCGCGAGACAACCCCGATGCAGGGGTTAAAAAAACCACCCGCACAGCGCTTACCTGAATCCCGGCGGTCCGGTGACTTCAATACTTACCGCTGAAGATGGCCGCCGGGATCTTCTACCTTCGTGGACCGCAGCTCTTCTGTGCGGTCCACTGCCGATTCCAGCCTCCTGATTGGCTGGAATCGGCACGTGACGGGGCGGAGCTACACGGAGCCGCTCTCTGGCACGAGCTGCTCCATAGAAGAAAGCTGAAGACCCGGACTGCGCAAGCGCGGCTAATTTGGCCATCGGAGGCCAAAAATTAGTCGGCTCCATGGAGACGAGGACGCTAGCAACGGAGCAGGTAAGTAAAAAACTTTTTATAACTTCTGTATGGCTCATAATTAATGCACAATGTACATTACAAAGTGCATTATTATGGCCATACAGAAGTGTATAGACCCACTTGCTGCCTCGGGACATCTCCTTTAATTAAAAATCATTGCAAACTATTGTACAAGATACTTACTGAATTTGTCTTTCTGGATGCCACTTTTCTTTGTTGATATAAGTTTCTTTCAAATTCTTGGCAAATTGTTTAAGATCCAAAAAAGTAAATGTACCTTTAGCCGAACATCAAGGCCAGAAAATTGTAACTGTACAATACAACCAGTGGTGGCACAGATCTTATAGATGATTTCTAGGTAAACTGACTGTCTGTAATGTCTGTACCAATGCTCTATGTGTACCACAAAAATAAATTATTTCCATAAATATATGAAAATACAGAAAACCAGATCAAGCCACTGCTTAATAAGAGAAACCAGTTCAGGCTAGAAACTGTGTGCATCTGCACTAGTGCTACACTTTCAGTTGGAAACATAAACTATCAGCATGAAGGATGTGCCTGCAAGTTTAGGCTGCGTGTCCACAGGCATTTTTGCATTGCGTTTCCCACGGCGATAATCCTGCCACGGGGAATGCAATGCACGCTTTCCATAGTGTTGCTATGGAAAGTGCATCCCCCCTGTCTACGAGCGAAGAATCATAGCGATTCTCTGCTCGCGGCCGGGAAATCGCAGCATGCTATAAATTGCCGCAATTCTCCACAGTGCCTGCCTCATCTGTCAGATGGTTCACCGCGGAGGTCCGTCTGCCAGCTCCTGCTCCCAGGCGGTGGCTCCTGTGAGATACCGCAATGCCCGTGGACAGGCAGCCTTAGAGGGGGAAAGCTTGGACGACTTCGGCAGTGAAATGACCCATCAGACAGTTCAATAGCCATTTGCATATGAGCAGGAAATGCAGGCAGTCAGATTTTTCATGATTCAGAGTGTGAGAGAAATCAGAGTGTTTGTTAACATAATCTTGTTTCTCTTCCATTTTGATGATTTAAGGCCCTTTTACATGGGCCGATTATCGTTGGTGGTGGTTCAAAACCCCACGCTCCCATGGGGTTTTAAACAATAATCTTCTCGTGTAAATGCATGCAGAGAGTGAACGACTGGACGAGAGACATCTAGTGGTTCAGTTTCAGCATGCCTGAGCGACTGCTGCTTACACATGTACTGAGCGACTGCTGCTTACACTGAATGGAGAGGGGCGGCCACCTTGCATCCCTACTGGCCACGCTGCAAGTGATGTAGCCATACACACTACTGTTCATACCGCTAACCATCTTGGTAACTCTTCTCTGAACTTGCTCCAGTTTGTCTATGTCTTTTTTAAAGTAGGGTGCCCAGAGCTGAACACAGTATTCCAGATGAGCTCTGACCAAGGAAGAGTAGAGGGGGATAATGACCTCACGTGATCTAGACTCTATGTTTCCCTTAATAAATCCCAGAATTGTGTTTGCCTTTTTGGCTGCTGCATCACATTGTTGACTCATATTCAGTCTACGATCTATTAGCATACCCAAGTATTTTTCATGTGTGCTGTTGCTTAGCACAATTCCTCCCATTCTGTATGCGCTTTCTTATTTTTTTTTGCCCAGATGTAAGACTTTGCATTTCTTCTTGTTAAATACCATTCTGTTAGTCGCTGCCCACTGTGCAAGCTTTTCAAGATATTTTTGAATACTCTCTCTTCCCTAGTGTTAGCTATCCCTCCTAGCTTTGTGTCATCTGCAAATTTGTTCAGTTCCCCTCCTCCAGATCATTTATACAAATGTTGTCGCCCAACACTGGGCCTAGGACAGAGCCTTGTGGTATCCCACTTGATACATTCTTCCACTTGAATGTGCAGCCATTTATGACCACTCTTTGAGTACAATCACTCAGCCAGTTGTGAGGGCAGCTAACAGTTGCCTTATCAATCCTTTATTTGGTGATTTTTTCAATAAGTATAGTATAAGATACTTTGTCAAATGCTCTACTAAGGTCAAGATATACTATATCCACCACATTTCCCTGATCAACCCTGTTGGTGATGCTGTCATAGAAGGAAATTAGATTCGTCTGGCATGACTTGTTTGTTACAAACCCATGCTGGCTCTGGTTAATTACTCCATTTTCATCCAAGTACTTGCATACATGCTGTTTAATAATTTGTTCAAAGTTCTTTCCCGGTATAGAAGTCAGGCTCATGGGCCTTTACTTTCCTTGATTCACCTTCTTCCGTTTTTTGAAGATAGGGACAACATTTGCCCTTTTCCAATCTTCTGGGACTTCTCCTGTTCTCCAGGAACTTTCAAAGATTATGGCGAGTGGTTCAGCAATTACCTCCGCTGCTTCCTTTAGTATCCTAAGATGTAATTCATCTGGACCTTGAGACTTGAATTCATTTAAGTTAGCTAAGTGTTCCCTCACTATCTCTCTGCTTACAGATAGCCTACATTCTTTTATTCCCCCAATAGCACAGGGAAGATCCATTGATGGTCCATCTACTTTCTGAGAGAAAACAAATACAAAATACGAATTGAAAAGTTTGGCCTTCTCGACATCATTCTTAACCAATTCACCATTGTCATCTTGTAAGCATCCAATTGCATCTTTGACTTTTCTTTTGCTTTAACTATGTAAATCTTGACTAAGCTTAGGAGTACTTATATATTACCAATTAATGATCTCAGGCAGCATGTGACCAAGTAACCAAAAGACCAACTTCACTACACGAGCTAATAGGCACAACAAGTTATACTTATGTTAAATCAGGTAACTGTTCAAGTCACCTGACTTGAATGTATTTGTCTTAAAGAGCTATAAAATTTTTGGCTGCTTGACAAATAAACTGAATCATTTGTGATTTACACAAGTGCTGTGTAACGTGTCAGTGATTTTTTGAGTGATTTTAACCCTGAACCCAGCAGGAATATATATATATATAGTATTATATTGTGATAATGAAAGCCCAGAGAATATAATAAAAATAGTAAACCTAATTTCATTTGTAGTTGACATATCAAATGTTATTATTAGTTTCATATACTAAATGTAGGTGACAGACTTCCTTTAAAAGTTAGGAACAGATTTTACAGTCAGAGTAAACTTATATAAAGATTTTAGCGGCTTGGGAAATTGAGATAAACATGTAGTTTACTACAGATAATGGAAAACGCATTCCAAACTAATTCATATAAGGTTTCAAATTTCCTATCTAAGAAGATTTACCCAGGCAGATTTACAATGTATTCAAAATGCTAGTGATCATTTACAGACTTATGGTACATCAAACTGCTCGAAGAGAGTGATAGGTTTCATTTGCTCTCTATGGAAGTTCGCCTTTGCAATGAACATTCCATTCGATATCCATAATGAATAGAGATGAGCAAGTACCAAAATGCTTGGGTGCTCGTTACTCTAGTCAAACTTTTCGTAATGCTCGAGAGCTCGTTTCCAGTAACGAACCCCATTGAAGTCAATGGGAGACACAAGTATTTTTCAAGCTGACCGATGCTCCGCATGGGGAAGGTTGTGTGAACCACCTGAAAACATCAGAAAGTAATGGAAACACCACAGAAACGGATAGGGAACGGCAGGGGTAGCATGCATGGGTGCATCTGAGGTTCTCAGGTCCCACTGTTAAGCCAAATTGGGGGCAAGAGCCTGGCGGTCACCCCCCCAACAACTTACTTGGGACAGACCATAAGCAGCAAGGCACACGCGCTGGCACATCTTAGCTAAGCACCACACTAGCTGCAAAGAAGGCCAATCACCACCTGCTGGTGATACCACTGCCTCTTCCCCTGTGTTACATGCTGGCTTTGTTGTCCAACCCCCCGCATGAGCCTGCGTCCACAGCGCACACAAAATTTTCCCTGCGCAGTGTTCAGCTGCCCTCATGCCACACGCTGGCTTGACAGCCACACCACCCTCATGTCTATTTATAAGTGCGTCTTGGATGAGGATGTAACCAGAGTTACATAGCTATAGGAAACCCATGTGTCCTCACACATTCTGTGTATGTGTCAGTTGAACACTGCAATAGGAAAGCCTTCTGCACCTTACCCAAGTCATTCAGTGTATTTGTGCCAGACAGCTGGACACCGCGCTGGGAAACCTTTGTGCACCCACAGCATAGGCGAGCCCATGGAGGGTTGGCAGGGCCTGGCAACAACCCTCTTTGAAAGTGTGGGTGATAGCCCACAATGCTGATGAGAATTGATGATAAATTGACGTACGATCATAATTCCACCTCTGTCACAAAATTGTCAGGAGCCGCAAACGTGGGCATAGAGGGGACTCAGATGCCACTACTTCTACACATCTCCACAATGCAGCAGCGCATACTAACACCAAAGATTGGTTTGAAGCAGGAGGTGTGGCAAAAGTAGCCACCACAGGTATATAGTGACCCTGTGAAAGTCTCATTAAATCAGTTACACTTCCTGTGAACGCTCCAATCCAGCATCTCGGATAACTGTGGTAATTTGTAACATGAGAGATAATACATGCCGACTAGCGCTGATCCCCAGATCCCAAGGAGGAGGAGCAGGTGGCAAAATAAGCCTGAGAAACCATGACTGAGGTAGTACCCGCAATACTCTTTGTCGGAAGCACATGAGCGGGCCCAGGGTCAGACTCGGTCCCAGCCTCCACCTGGTTGACCCAATGTGCTGTCAGTTACGGTTCCTTTCATCGCTCCAAAGACTGGATGAACTACGAAAAAGTTCCACAGGCCAAACCTTGCACAGTTGCACCCCTCCAGGACCTCGGCCTCTGCCAACACTTCTACCTAATCATTCTGTGTATGTGTCAGATACCAGAACATCGCAATAGGAAAACCTTTGTGCACAGTATAGGTGAACCCCGGAAGAACATTTCTGTAGCAAGAGTATAGGCAGACCCCTGAAACATTTCTGTAGCAAGAGCATAGGCGAAGCCCTGAAATCTTTCTGTAGCAAGTGTATAGGCAGATCCCTGAAACATTTCTGTAGCAATAGTATAGGCGAACCCCTGAAACATTTCTGTAGCAAGTGTATAGGCGAACACCTGCAGAACATATCTGTGGCAAGTGTATAGGCGGACCCCAGAAACCATTCTGTAGCAAGTGTATAATAAATAGTAGCACAGGCAGCAGTTTCTGATGCAAACAGATAATCCTTTTTATTCCTCCCAGAACAAACAAACGACGTTTCGATTCAACGAATCTTTGTCAAGTATCTCAAGTAACTTGACAAAGATTCGTTGAATCGAAACGTCGTTTGTTTGTTCTGGGAGGAATAAATAGGATTATCTGTTTGCATCAGAAACTGCTGCCTGTGCTACTATTTACTGGACTGTCTATACGGTGGCCTGAATTGGATCCGGACCACGGTGGGCATTGCAGGGACTCTGTCTGGCCCTAATGCGCAGAAGATTTGCTGTTGACACAATAATTGTATATGTAGCAAGTGTATAGGCATACCCCTGAAACAATTCTGTAGCAAGTGTATAGGCGGACCCCTGAAACATTTCTGTAGCAATAGTATAGGCCAGTGGTGGCGAACCTATGGCACGCGTGCCAGAGGTGGCACACAGAGCCCTTCCTGCTAGCACGTGTCGCCATCAGCCACTCACCACGCCGGTATTCACTCATTACGCTGCTAGTGACACTGATCATGGCCACACTGTGCCGTCATTGTGCAGCCGGGATCCTCCTCCCTCCTCCCTTGACGTCTCCTACTTGGTTCCACGAGAAAAGGGGAGGAGGCTCCGTCAGCACACACTGACGTCACAGTGTGTGCCAGGATCATCGCAGAGCAGGGAAGCTATCACGCTGAGGAAGGGGTAAGTATGTGGGTCTCGGGGGGATGAAGGGGCCACTCGGGGGTGTCACTACTAGTACCAAGGGCCGCTGCTGTGGGGTGTCACTATTAGTACCGGGGGCCGTCGCTGTGGGGTGTCACTGTTAGCTCCAGGGGCCACCGCTTTGGGGTGTCACTATTAGCATTGGGGGCCACCGCTGTGTGGTGTCACTATTAGTACTAGGGGCCAACGCTATAGGGGATCACTATTAGTACCGGTGGCCACCACTGTGGGGTGTCACTATTAGTACCAGGGGCCGTCGCTGTGGGGTGTCACTATTAGTACTGGGGGCATGCTGTGAGGTGTCACTATTAGTACTGGGGGCCTGCTGTGAGGTGTCACTATTACACTGGGGGCCTGCTGTGGGGTGTCACTATTATACTGGGGGCCTGCTGTGGGGTGTCACAATTATACTGGGGGCCTGCTGTGGGGTGTCACTATTAGTACTGGGGGCCTGCTGTGGGGTGTCACTATTATACTGGGGGCCTGCTGTGTGGTGTTACTATTATACTGCGGGCCTGCCGTGGGGTGTCAGTATTATACTGAGGGGCTCAGCATTAGTACTGGGGGGAGTTGTGGGTGGGGGGATCACTATTACCGCTGGGGGGGGCGTCACTATTACCGCTGGGGCCGCTTGAGGGGGTCACTATCATCGCTGGGGCCACTGGGAGGGGGTTCACCATTATCGCTGGAGGAGGGGTCACTATTATAGCTGGGGGCACTAGTATCTCCGGGGCCGCTGGGGAGGGGTCACTATTACCGCTGGGGTATGTTTACATATGGCGGAAATGGGCAGCACCAATTCAAAATCGATTGCATGGAGATTTTGACTGCTTTTTGGATGCAGAAATGTTGCAGAATTTGCCACGGAAATTTCCGCTGAGGACATTCTGCAGTATTTCCACATCCCAAAAGCAGTCACAATCTGCACTCTGTCTATTTTGAAGCCGCCCTGTCCTTTTTAGAACGACAGGGGTAAAATCACATGTCGTGATAAGCCCCGCCCCCTGACATGTTGGCACCTTGCAATAAAGAAGTGGGTTTTGGGTTGCAGTCTGGGCACTCGGTCTCTAAAAGGTTCGCCATCACTGGTATAGGTGAACCCCTGAAACATTTCTGTAACAAGAGTGTAGGCGAACCCCTCAAACATTTCTGTAGCAAGTGTATAGGCGGACCCCTGAAACATTTCTGTAGGAAGAGTATAAGCGAACCCCTTAAACCTTTCTGTAGCAATAGTATAGGCGAATCCCTGAAACATTTGTGTACCAAGAGTATAGGCGAATCAGCTTTCGCTCCAATGCTTGTGTTAGCGACTGCTGAACGCTGCACTGGGAGACATTGCTGGAGGCAGTGGAGGACCGGGTGTGGGTTCAGGCCCCTCGTGCCTGCGTCCTGGGAGGGGGATTGGATCTGTGTGGCAGGTTGTGGCACAGGGGAAGAGGCAGTGGTGTGACCCGGAGGCGGGGAATGGCCTTCCACATCATGGGGTGCTTGGCCATCATATGCCTGCTCATGCTGGTGGTGGTGAGGTCGGTAATGGTGGCTCCCTGGCTGATCTTGGAGTGGCACAGGTTGCACACCACTGTTCGTTGGTCGTCCGCGCTCTCACTAAAAAACATCCACACCTTTGAACACCTAGCCCTCTGCATGGAGGCTTGACGTGAGGGAGTGCTGTGGGAAACAGTTGGGGGATTATTTGCTCTGGTCCTGCCCCTCCCCTTGGCCACCCCACTGCCTCTTCCAACCTGTCCTGCTGCTGCACTTGCCTTTCCCTCTGAAGCCCTGTCTTCAGTAGGCTTAGCAAACCAGGTGGGGTCAGTTGCCTCCTCGTCCAGCAGCTCTTCCTCTGAATCCTCTGTCCGTTCCTCCCTCAGACTTCCTGGCCTTACAACGACTTCACTGAGAGACAACTGTGTCTCATCATCGTCATCCACAAAAAGCTCTTGAAACAGTTGCCAGAAATCCCCAGCCTCATCACCTGTAGTCTGGGAACTTTCCAAATGTTGGGCATCGGTCATGACAAACTCCTCAGGTGGGTGAAGAACCGTTTTTCCCACTCAGAGCAGGGACCGGAGAACAGCTCCTTGGGATCTGCCTGCTCAGAATCTGTCATTTTCCTGGAGTGACGAGGCTGTCAGGAAGGAGGAGCAGCCAGAGGATTCAGAGTTGCAGTCCATAGCCCAGTAGGAGTGGACTGTGTAGAAGACTGGGGGTTCGACACATTGCTGGACGTGTTATTGGCGATCCACGACAGGACCTGCTCGCACTGCTGTGCTTGTAATAGAGGTCTACCACGCGGACCCGCAAAATTGTGAGAACAAGCTGGAGAGCGGAGAGACGGGGCTCTCCTAATCCCTCAGCAGCCGGCTCTGATTCACCTCGCCCAGGACCTCGGCCTCTGCCCACACCCTCACTTGGACGCCTGCATCTGCATCCATGTTCTCAACCCTTGCCCCTACTCTTCATCATGTTGGATAAAGGATAGAGCAGGGCCAAATAAATTAACGCATTGTATAGCGCTGAGAACTGGGGCTAATTCACCGTGCATAGAGACTTGTAGATACCAGAGGCTCAATGCTGTGACAGAAAAAATTAACCAGCTGTCTTGCGCTGATACCTATGGGTAATTTACGGCTCACAGAGACTTGTAGATAAGAGAGGCTGTACAGAGTGGCAGAAAAAAGTAACCCAGTGGATAGTGCTGGTAACTGTGGCTACTTCACAGGACATAGACAATGCTAGATGTGAGATGTCGTGTACAGGGGCAAAAATAATTAACCAACTGCTTAGCATGGAACATTTAGTCTAGTTCACCACGCGCAGTGATTGGCGGATTTGATAAACTCCGTAGAGCCCCAGGAAAACATAAACCGCAGAAAATTCCATGCAGGAAAAAGTGTCATCCACGCAGAAGAAAGATGCATCCAAATATAAAAATATTAACATCTCAGTGTCTCAGAGGCGTGACTTACAGAATCTCATTAACGATACTGATTTAATAATTCAGCAATCGGACAAAGGGGGCACTATTGCCATAATGAATAATGCATTATACAGTTTATGTGTTGAAAAAATACTCAATGACGATAAAACTTATAGAAAATTAGAGGTTGATCCCACCGTAACATTCACCCATTCATTGTCTGATTTGATTACCAGAGGGGGCTCAATGGGGGTATTAAGTGACGAAGAAATGGCTTATCTAGTTCCCAAAAATCCTATTCTTGCAAATTTTTATGGGATTCCCAAGTCTCACAAAAATGTATTTCCACCTCCCATGCGCCCGATAGTTTCGGGACGAGGATCCCTATGTGAGAGACTCAGCAATTGGGTAAATAGAAAATTACAGCCTGTGGTAGTTCAAATCCCCGGATATATTCCTAATAGCAGCAAAGTCATTCAAATATTGGCAGGACACAAATGGGGGGGGGGGGATAAAACCTGGGTAACTTGCGATGTTAAAGCACTGTATTCCTCTATCCCACACCATTTGGCGCTACAGGCACTTGCATTTCACTTAAGGTCTCATGCACAATATAATGATTCTGTAAGAGCTTTTTTGATGGAAGCAACTGAATTCCTACTGACACAATGTTTTCAAGTTCAATTCCACACAATACTTACAATTGGTGGGGGCGCCAATGGGCTCTAGATTCTCCCCTTCTTTAGCAATATTGTATATGTCACGGTGGGAATCCAGATATATTTATGATCAGTGTAACCCCTTTATCGACAATATATGTTGGTATGGGCGTTACATTGATGACATAATTATTATATGGCACATGACTAGTGATGGTATGAAAAGAGACGAATACGAAACAAAAAACAAGATCAAACTAACCAGTTTTTTAACTTATATCAATGAAAATGATTGCAATCTAGAATTCACCATGGACTTTGATTACAAACAGATCCCTTTTTTGGATATTCTTATTAAGGGAAATAGTCAGGATGGGTCCATCACCAGTGTATTGTATAGAAAAAAAGATGCTGGTAATACGATTTTACACGCATCAAGTTGCCATCCGATGCAAACTATACAAGCGATCCCATTGGGGGAGCTATTGAGGGCCAAGCGCCTTTGCACTTTAAGTACAGATTACCAACATGCAGAATAAGAAATCTGTGATAGGTTACAAAACAGGGGATACGGAAAACGCATTCTACAACGGGCAAAAAAAACAGTAGCTTCTAGACAAACAAGAGAAATCAGTTCAAATCAGAAGTATTCAGACAAATTAAAAAGCAGAGAATGCATTACATTTTCAACCCCGTTTAGCAGACAATTCACACAGATCAAAAAGATTTTTTTCAACAATCTAGCCATTTTAAAACAAGACCCTAAATTAAAAGTTATATTGGAGTCGGGCACCAGATGTGTGTCTAGAAGGGCAAAATCGATTGATTTCATGTTTAGGCAAAATAGAGTTCACCCAAATAGAAACAGCAACAAACAGACAGACAGACACCAATTGGCTAAAAAACAACAGTTTTTATAGATGCATGCAATCACGGTGCCCTATGTGTAAATTTGCACCAAGAAGTGTCAAGGAGTTTGGTAGCGACAATACCAGTACCGTATATGCAATCAAATCCTATATAAATTGCAAATCAACGGGAGTTGTTTATATGGCAGGCTGTTCGTCATGTAAGTTACAATATATTGGATGTACCACATGCAAACTGAGCATTAGAATATCAGACCATCTACAATATATAGCAAAAGGCCAAACTGGTAGCTCAAATTTGGCCAATCATTTCATCAATTCACACTCATGCAGTACTGCTAGTTTCACATGTTTTGGTATAGAGAAAGTAACCAATAACAGGCGCGGCAATGTAACGTTCAATGATATACTGATCAGAGAGTCCTTTTGGATCCACAAACTAGGGACTAGATCCCCTCAGGGGTTAAATTATAAGTCAGACCTGCATTGCATATCCAGGAATCAAACATAGAGAAGAAAGTACATGTAAACTAGACCCCTTTTGGGGGGTTACACTGTAAGTCAGATCTGCACCATATATATAGAAACATCACATATGCAGAAAACCAATATGAGTATATTTTTCCAGAGTAAAAAATAAATGGAATTTTTTTTTCTTCTCCCTCTGGGATCAGATCCCTTTATGTGGGCTATACTGCAAGTCAGATTAATATCATGTACATAGAAACAACATATATGCTCATGCTTTCACTTATCTTTTCACAAAGAGAAATAAGGAAAAGTTTTTTTGTTGTTGTTTTGTTTTTCCTGAACATGCAGGCTAACTTCTTTATAAAGGGGAGCTAAATATAATGCCATCGCATAGCAAGGGAAATCTTTATGGCCCTCTATATATACATTTTTTATCAACTCAATTGTGAGGTTTAACTCAACAGATACAAACATAGTGCAACTAGGGGTTAATCTTGCAACAATTGAAATATATGAAGCCTTGGCAGAGCGCCCGTTGGTATCCATTTTGCGTTATATTGCTATGTGTGCGATATGGGTTTATTACAAGTTTCATTTATAAGCATTATCCTACCAGTAACAGTTTGATGTTTTTTGTATATTATCCCTTTTGCCCTATAACCTGTACAGCTGACAGTCATTGTAATTATTTGTTCTGTTCCACCTATTTAAGCTGGTCCCACACTCTATTCAGATCATCCCACTGACGAAGGCTCTGTGCAGCCGATACGCGTCTGGTCCAGAGATGTGTATACCTGGCAATTTTAAATATGTCTAAATAAAGGAAGATTATATATTTTATTCTGCAAGCAACCGTGGATGACACTTTTTCCTGCATGGAATTTTCTGCTGTTTAAGCCCAGGACCGGGGGCAGGTGAAACCGCTTGAGCAAGCAGTGGATCATGAGATATATGAAGTGAGCAAGCTGACAGCACAGCACACTATTTTCAAGTGTCTTTTTCTCTGAAAAAATAAACCCACTGCTTTAGGTGGAAAATTTAGTGTAAGTCACCACCCGCAGCGATTGGTGGATGTGATATACTGAGCAGAGCCCCAGGAAAAAATAAACCAAATGCTTAGCATAGAGAATATAGGCTAGTTCACCACACGCAGTAATTGGTGGATGTGATATACTCTGCACTGGCCCAGCCAACAATTAACTGACTTTTTAGCAATGAAAACTATGGCTAATTCACCCCACACAGAAAATGGTAGATGTGACCTGCTCTGCACAGGCCTAGATGCTTGAAAAAAAAAAAAAATTGGCGCACTACTGCTCCCAGCCAGTCAGCCAAAAAAGTATTGCACACAATAAGGAGCAGCCCTAAGAAGGACTGTTGGGTTCTTGAAGACAGGATCCTCCCTACTCTAACACTTTCCCCTCAGCAGTAGCTCTTTCCCTAACCTCTGCCAGCATGCGTCTGAGGCGAGCCGTGGGCGGCACCAGTTTAAGTACTCGGCGTTCACCTGAGCCACTCACTGCTGTTGGCGGGCAAAGTGCTGGCACGTTTCAGCAGGAAGTGGTAATGACTTCCCTGCATGCTTAGTGGCTAAAAAATGGCGCTAAACATGCGGGGAGGGGAAATGAAATTGACTCGAGTACTGCGTGGTGCTCCACTCGAGTACCGAGCATTTCAAGTAGCCTAGTGAGGACAGCGATGTGTTGCGTACAGGCACCCAGGCACACATGGCTGACTTCATGTTAGGATGCCTTTCTCGTGACCCTCGCGTTAGACGCATTCTGGCCACTACGGATTACTGGGTGTACACACTGCTCGACCCACGGTAAGAGGAGAACCTTTCGACTCTCATTCCCGAAGAGGAAAGGGGTTTGAGAGTGATGCAATACCACAGGGCCCTGGTGGACAAACTGATGGTAAACTTCCCATCTGACAGCGCTAGTGGCTGAAGGCGCCGTTCCGAGGCCAAGTAGCAGGGGAGGCGCGGAGATCAGGCAGCATGTTCAGCGCAGGCAGGGAAACACTCTCCAAGGGCTTTGCCAGCTTTATAGCTCCCCAGCAAGACTGTGTCACCACTCCCCAGTCAAGGCTGAGTCGGAGGGAGTACTGTAAAAAGATGGTGAGGGAGTACGTAGCCAATCAATCATACCACCATCCTCCGTGACACCTCTGCTCCGTACAACTACTGGGTGTCAAAGCTGGACAAGTGGCACGAGCTCACGCTGTATGCCCTGGAGGTGCTTGCTTGCCCTGCCGCTAGCGTCTTGTCAGAGAGGGTGTTTAGTGCAGCTGGGGGAATCATCACAGATAAGCGTACCCGCCTGTCAACTGCCAGTGCCAACATGCTTACACTCATAAAGATGAACAAAGCCTGGATTTCCCCAGACTTCTCTTCTCCACCAGCGGAGAGCAGCGTTACCTAAAGATTCTTTTTGCTGCAACCACGGATGCAAGCATTGTTCTCTATCACCGGAAAAAAACGGACATTTACCTTTGTCAATCTGTGTATGATATTAGTCCTCCTCCTCCTGCTCCTCCTCCTGAAACATCATGTCATCACGCTGAACTGCAATTTTTCTGCGGCCCGAAAGGCTCATATAACTATTTTTAAACAATATTTCTACGTTTCTAACTAAAGCATTGAAACTTCAACATGAACCAATTTTTTTTAACTGGGCTGCCTCCAGGCTCTGTTACAAATTAAGCCACAGTGAGCTAAAATATTATTGGGTTTCACTTGCCCTCTGGGTTGAGCAATTTTTCTGGGGTACATTTGTACTGTTGGTACACTAATTTTTTGGGCCCTCGCCTACACTGTAATCCAAGTAATTTTTCTGGCCTTCACCTACACACATTGTACACCAATGTGTCAGGGGCTGGCCACACTCTTGCTACAGAAATGTAACTCGGGTCTGCCTGCCTATACTTCTGCCACAGTAATGCTACAGGGGTCTGCCTATACTTCTGCAACAGAAATGTTACTTCGGTCTGCCTATACTTCTGCTCCTGAAATGTTACTGGGGTTTGCCTATACTTCTACATAAATGGTAATGGGGTCTACCTATACTGCACCTACAAAAATGGTACTGGGGTCGGTCTATACTTCTGCTACATAAATGTTACAGAGGTCTGCCTTTGCTGCTGCTACAGAAATGTTAGAGGGGTCTGCGTATAAACAATAAAAACATTGAACAGTTGTTAAAAAAACAGTAACGGAAAAATAAAAACAATCTTTAAAAATGTACTGTAGTAGTGCAGTACACAGGAGGGCCTGTAGAGGTCCAGAGACAGGTCTTCTATTGCGAGGGTTAACCAAAGGGTGGAACAGGAACAAGAGTACCCCCCTTGCCACATATGGTGGAGGGCCAGGTGGCCGAAGCGGCGGTTGCCTTGCAAGTAAGCAGAGGACCTCAGACAAGGCAAGTTGGTGAACTGACTGCGTTATTTTGTTTAGTCGGGACTGAGTAGTAAAGATGGCGGCGGTTGCTGGAGGCCACCTAAAGCCCCGCTGGGGTTTCAGGCGGCATGGACTGCAAAGAACTGACAGCAAAGGAGGGACATTTCTGCATGACATAAAGTTTCGGTGCAAGATGACACCATGGAAACCGCCCAGCGTGAACGGACATTTAAAGAAAGTTGATCTAAGAACTATGTTGCTGACCGGGTGGGGCAAGAAAAGTCCGTTAACCCTGGCAGGTCATGTGTGGGGGATGGTGGACGGTAAGAAACTGTAAATGAAAACCCAAGAGTTGAAGATGACGTGTTGCGAGTTAGAAAGAGCTTCTACAGATGCACGTAATCAGAGTTGAAAATGCAGCTAGCAAAGAAAAATGGTGACCTGGAGTCCCAGCTAAGTCAGCTCAAGGAAGGGCTGGAAATACAGAAAGCTGCATGCAGTCAGGCAGAGAAGCAAGCAGTGTTCTTGAAAGATTTACTGGGTGATAAGGAAAACCAGGAAGTGCTGCTTGAGAGACTGGTGTCCCAGCTACAGATGAGCTTGGATGAGAAAGCTAAAATACATGGAGCCCAAATCCAGGAGCTGGAACGGAGTCATGCTGTAGTTGTTGGGAAACTGTCCAAGCAGTTGAAGCAACTTGGAAAAGTGAAAGAAACGTTGAAAAGTGAGTGTCTTGAGCTGACCCAAAAGGTGAAGGGGTTGTTGGAAGACAAGTGTGCATATGAATGCAAGAAAAATACAGTAGAGATGCAGCTTCCAGAGCTACAAATAAAAATAACTGAAGGTGATAGTGTGCAGACAGCGTTGTCTGAGCAGGTGAGCAGGCTGCAGATGAAGCTGGAAGCTCAGAGTTCCAGAAGTTACTGCAAGAAGAGAGGCTTGGTCTCAGTGCACACCTAAAGACTATGCAAGATGAGAAAAATATGCTCCTCAAGCAAGTAGAGGAGGATGCAGAAGCTAAGAGAAACCTACCAGAGCAGATTGCAACACTTCAGGCTGAGGTGGTAGATCTGGAAGATAGACTGGAGAAGAGTGCTTTGTGTTTGGATTCTGTGGAAGAGCAGAAAAAAGAAGTACAAGAGGAGTTAAAAGCTACAAGGCGGCAGTATGTAGAGAAGACAGCTGCCTGTGATAAGCTTGAGAAGGTTAAAGTACATCTTCAGCAAGAGTTAGAAGATGCTTCTGTGAAGCTGGGTCTTCAAAAGGAGCTTGTGTCCAGACTAAGAAAGACGCAGCAACTATGTGAACAGCAGCTTACAGAGGAGAAAATCAGGCCTGCAAGATATGTCACTGAATGTGAGCATGCTGAAGAAAGAGTCTGTATGAAAGAGACCAAAGTGTTAACTTTAACACCCACCCTGAAAATAATATCAGAGATGGAAGAGAAACTGTATGAGAACCCTGCATGCTGGGTCACGGTTGAGGAGCACGACGGTGAAATCCTAAAAGAAGGGGGAGCGATAAATCCGCTGTTTCGTCTTCAAACTGATGTCTATGATGAACTTGAGAAGTTTACAGTGAATCTTCAGCAGGAAGTAGAAGACATTAGTGTGGAGCTTGGTTACTAATGTCAGATGGTGTTCAACTGGGAGAAGAAACAAAAGATGGGTGCCCTAAAGTGGCAAAAGAAAGGCGTAACCAGCGAGTGCACACTGAAGTACCAGACTGGATTAGCGCCAAGACAGATGTTGAGAAGAGAACCCTGATACGGAAAAAGCCAAAAGGTGTATTCCAACGACCGGTAGAATAAAAGGAGATCCTGTTGGAGAATATTCAGAAGGAGGCGCTAACCTTGAAGCGCCCCTTGAAGGTGGTCTCGGAAGAAAAAGTGGTATTGCAAAAGTCCGCTAAGAAGTTAAATGCAAAGGTGAAGCTCTGGAAGTCAGAGTCATATTGCTGAAAAGAGGGTTCAGAGACTAGTGCGGTCTAGGAGCCAGTTCAGACAGCAAGTAAAAGAGAAGGGTTCGCTTTCCAGCATCAATAATGATGCTGGAAAGCGAACTCTGCTACAAAGAGACCGCAAGGGCGTGGTCCACCAACCGGTGGCAGGTCGGAAGAATTGTATGTCGCCCCTAGGTTCCGGTATTATACCTCAGGGGACTGGAGGAGGATCACGTCCCGCTCTCGGAGACGTAAGAAACCAGGAGTGTAATGTGGTCCCCAGCAAGCAGTTGCTAGAGATCTGTTCTTCAAAAGTATCGGGGCCTGTTTTTTTTTTTGGAATGGATGGCAGGTTGGTAGTGGGGCCATCCATTCCACCTCCTCCACTCCAGGGTGTGGACGAGCCCAATCAGCCCAGTTGCTGAGGCTGAGCCAATTCTATAAAAGCAAGACGCAAGTGGTGACATATACCAAATTAGATGAAGGTGACCTGGGCACTCCAGGTGAACAGTTTGTAAAGACTTGGACGGTCTGGAAGAAAGACATCACTTCTGTAAACAAAAGAAAAGTTATTAAGGTGAGACCTGAGCAAAAGATACAGACTAAACAGACCTCTGAAGTACAAGAGGCCAAGGAGAAGGCAGAAAGTGAAGCTATTGAATCTGAGAAGGTTTCACAAGTGGTGACAGAAGTCTTGGAAGAACTGCAGCAAAAGAATAATAACGTAAAGAAGCAAACTCAGAAAGTGAAGATACAGTTTGTCCAAATGGGAGAAGCCTATCACAGGGATGCTGGCTCCAAGGACCCACTCATCAGGGAACTGCCCACTGCCAAGCAAAAGTCAGAGTCAGAGGTAGAGGAACTTCGAAG
This sequence comes from Eleutherodactylus coqui, assembly GCF_035609145.1. Taxonomy (NCBI): domain Eukaryota; kingdom Metazoa; phylum Chordata; class Amphibia; order Anura; family Eleutherodactylidae; genus Eleutherodactylus; species Eleutherodactylus coqui. The sequence continues at coordinate 257,238,472 of NC_089841.1, forward strand.
AATGCTATTGGTTCTAACCGATGACAACACTGTACTAAGAGAAGAAATAGAATTGTTACAAAGGGAGAGAAAGATGATAATTGTAAACCTGAATGAATTGAAAAACAAAGTGGAAACTGTAATTCATAGCAAGGCCATGCTGGAGCATAAACTGCAAGAGGAACTGGAAGAATACAAAGATAAGGTTCTTGAACTAGAAAGAGACCCCCGAGCCTGGAGCTTTGACCCGGGAGGGCCAAGAGGAAAAAGTGATATGGCCTACGGCCTATATCAAAGGGGGAGGGTATGTAGTAGTGCAGTACACAGGAGGGCCTGTAGAAGGCCAGAGACAGGTCTTTTATTGCGAGGGTTAACCAAGGGGTGGAGCAGGAACAAGATAAAAGGCCAGTTTCTACCAGCAGAGCAGAGTGAGAACCAGCGCAGCAGAGTGAGGTGCTGCAGGCTGGTGGCCAGAAAAAGCGAAAGGTTGACAGGGTGACGCCCCTAACCTCAAACACCCAGGTGGGGTGCTAACATAGACTTGTATTCAGCGAGAGGTTGACAGAGTGACGCCCCTAACCTCAAACACCCAGGTGGGGTGTGCTGATACGGACTTATGGACTTTATGTTATGAAGGAATGCATATTGGGATTCTGTTTCTGCTATTTGTTTATGCTGTAAATAAATGCTGGCAGGCGCCAGTCTTAAAGAGAAACCACGTTTTATGAAGTATTTCTGCACGTGTGGTGGCCATTCCAGTCAAGAAGTCAGCGATCCCGCAGGCAAGAGTACCCCTCTTGCCACAGTACACATGTGAATTTTAAATGGGCGCCTTCCGGCAAAAGGAAAACGACTGTTAGAATCAAGAACTTTGGATTACTATATATTTTTTTAACACTGTAGATAGGAATGCCCTTCTCTAAGAACATAACGGTACAAGTATTTTGCTTTTAGAACGTATAAGGGTTAAAAAAGCAGATGGATTATAAATGGGCGCTGGATCAAACATGCCATCTGGGTTATTGTCATAAGAGGCAGGAGCCTGAAAACTAGGTTGCAAAGCATATGATGGCCAAAGAGGGGCTGTTCCTTGTATGGGGTTTGGCTGGTTAGCTGGGGCACACTATGAAAATTATTGTTGTTCTGGATTGCAATCTCCTGCAGGTTATTTGACAGTAAGCACAGCAGGGTTTATCAGCTCTGGCATACCCACTTCTGCCACCCCAGTGCTCTGCTGCCCTACAGCTGGAAGCCCTTGTTCTGCCATCAGGTTCCCCTCTCTTTGGACATCTTCTAATATAGATAAGAATATGTAATCGGGAACATCCAGCTCCTTCTCTCTTTGTATCTTGCGGACTTTTCTGGGACAAGAAGACCAACATGGGTGGTTTGGAAGAACTAGGACCAATAACATATTAGGATGATCATCATCAAGACCTGGCCCCCCTAAGGGTTGCAGTTTGGAAGGTAATGGTCAGCATGCTGCCAGTGGAATAATGAAGGCTTCCATCTTGTTGGTACTGATAATAATTACATATTTTAGTGTACAGCTGAGGTAGGAATAGAGCCGACTATAGAACACAGCATCTCTGCAGGGCTGGGGACAGAGTAGCAGCAGGCACATATCCTTGGTGGAAGCAGGCCAGCTGAGATCCACATACTCCCGGACTGATTTTGGACTGATGAGGCCTTTACTTGTGATCATCTTTGGTAATTCCTGACAAAGATGAGTGGTATAGCCAGAAACTTGCATTGCTAACACTTTGAAATGGTCAACAGAAAACATATGAATGAAGCCTTTCCATATTTCTGATTGAGATGAGGAGGAGTTCAGACTTTTAGTACCTAGAATATCCTTTTCATTGCTATCAAATGCCCCTCTTGTCTCAGAAAATACTAGCTTTTCCACATAGCTGTTGTCACTTCCACTTTTGTTCTGTGGCTTTACTTTTGTCCATTGGCTGTTATTCGTATCTGAAGGTTTGATTTTGCCCATGGAGGCAAAATTCGGGGTGGAGGCGCGGAACCGAGCCTGACCCTGGGCCTGCTAACATGCTTTCCACATAGACTATAGTGGGTCCTGGTCATGGTGTTTTGGCCTTGCAATGCCACCTTCTCCTCCCGCTTGGGGTCAGGGGATCAGCAATGCGCATCATGTATTTTCTCTCGTGTTACCACAGTTATCGGAGAAACTTGTTTGGGCCAAAGGAGAGGAGCGTAACTGCATTAGTGTTACAGGAGTCTGCCTATACTTCAGCTGTAGAAATGTTACAGGGGTCTGCCAATACTGCTGCTACATAAATGTGTCTGGGGTCTGCGTATACTTCTGCAACTAAAATGTTACTGGGGTCTGTCTATACTGAAATGTAACTAATACTGGGCTCTGCCTATACTGCTGCAACTGAAATGTTACTGGGGTCTGTCTATACTGTTACTACTGAAATGTTACTAGTACTGGGCTCTGCCTATACTGCTGCTACAGAAATGTTACTGGGGTCTGTCTATACTGTAACTACAGAAATGTTACTGGGGTCTACCTAGACTTCTGCAACATAACTGTTAGTGGGGTCAGCTTATACCTTTGCTACAGGAATATTACAGGGGTCTGTGCATAGTATGTGTGCACTAAGTTTTCCCATCGCGGTGTTCTACGTATCTGGCCCCCCAAAAACCCCAGACTGACTAGGGCATGGAGTGTGAGCCGAAGCCAACCTGTATTTTATCTCACGTTACCTCAGCTATCCGGGGCACTGCAATGGGATTTATTTATGTACCGTCGGTGAGTTCCAGGGAGCCACCCATGCTGTGGGTGCACACAGACTTCCCATAGCTGAGTTGTACCTGCCTGTGACAATGAAAAAAGGCCAGACTGACTGAGGCATGCAGTGTGGGCTGAAGCCAACCTGTACTTTATCTCACGTTACCTCAGCTATTCGGGGCACTGCAATGGGATTAATTTATGTACCGTCGGTGGCTTCCTGGGACCCACCCATGCTGTGGGTCCACACAGACTTCCCATAGCGGAGGTGTACCTGCCTGTGACTATGAAAAAAACCCAGTTTGTCTAGGGCATGCAGTGTGGTCCGAAGCCAACCTGTATTTTATCTCACGTTACCTCAGCTATCCGGGGCACTGCAATGGGATTTATTAATGTACCGTTGGTGGCTTCCTGGGACCCACCCATGCTGTGGGTCAACACAGACTTCCCATAGCGCAGTTGTACCTGCCTGGCACTATGAAAAAAGCCCAGCCTGACTAGGGCATGCAGTGTGGGCCGAAGCCAACCTGTATTTTATCTCACGTTACCTCAGCTAACCAGGGCACTGCATTGGGACAAACAAGAGGAGCAATACAGCGCTAATGAGATGTTCACAGCTACGCTAGCATTGGAGTCTGCTCTAGGCCCAAGGTGAACAAGGCATCACGCCGGAATGCGTTCTTGTTTGGATTATGTACCTGATCATACAAGCATGAAAGTGAAATAAAAGCAAAGAAAAATCATCCTATGTGTCCGCATTCCCATGTATCCACTATCAGACTGGCTAGGGCATGCAGTGTGGGCCGAAGCCAACCTGTATTTTATCTCACGTTACCTCAGCTATCCAGGGCACTGCTATGGGATTAATTTATGTACTATCGGTGGCTTCCTGGGACCCACCCATGCTGTGGGTCCACACAGACTTCCCATAGCGGAGTTGTACCTGCCTAGCACTATGAAAAAAACCACAGACTGACTAAGGCATGGAGTGTGGGCTGAAGTCAACCTGTATTTTATCTCACGTTACTGCAGCTATCCGGGGCACTGCATTGGGACAAACAAGAGGAGCGATACAGTGCTAATGAGACGTTCACAGCTACGCTAGCATTGGAATCTGCTCTAGGCCGCGATTGCTAAGGGTTTGTGCAGAGGCCTATGTCCTGGGTGCAGTGAAAGTCCGCATCTTGCCTATGATTGCTGAAGCTGTTGGCCGAGGCCTATGTCCCGGGGGAAGCGCAACTACGCAAGGTTGGGGCTGTGGAACTTTTTCCTGCTAATCAAGTCATTGGAGCAGTGAAAGGAAAGCTAACTGATTTAATGAGCCCGTCGCAGATGAACTAGCATCGAAGTCCGCTTCATGACTACAATTGCTGAAGCTGTGGACCAAGGCCTATGTCGTCGGCGCGTGCAAGTCTGCCATGTTTGGCCGCTCTGATTTATTTATTGTTCATGTCTTGGGTTGCCTAGGACCCACCTATGCTGTTGGTGCACACTTAGTTCCCATTGCGGTGTTTGACCTGTCTGGCACAAAGACACTGACTGACTTGGGTAGGGGGCAGAGTGCAGATGGCTTTCCCCTTGCGGTGTCGATTGAGCTATGCGACACCTAGACAGAATAAATACTGTGTGGGCACATGGATTCCCCATAGCTTTGTAACTCATGCCCACATTCGCAACTCCTGACGGAGGTGGCACAGGATTGGAATGAAGATCGAACGTCAATTTCTCATTGATTCTCTACAGCATTGTGGGCTATCGCCTTACCCCTTTTAAAGAGGGTCGCTACCTGGCCCTGCCAACCCTCTGCAGTGTGTGCCTCCTCATCGCAGACGCACTTGTAAATAGACATGAGGGTGGTGTGGCTATGCAGCCAGCGTGTGACATGAGGGCAGCTGAAGGCTGCGCAGGGACACTTTTGTGTGCGCTGCGGACGCAGGGTCGTGCGGGGGGGGGGGGGGGGGCAGCATGTAACCCAGAAGAAGAGGCAGCGGTGTGTCCCGCAAGCAGTGCTTGTGCTTGGTTGGAGGTAGTGTGGTGCTTAGCTAAGGGTTTGTCCAAAGTAAAAATTGTTAGGGGGGGGGGGGCTCACTCTTGCCGCTATTGTGGCTTAATAGTGGGACCTGGGAGCCTGAGATGCAGCCCAGCATTTTGCCCCTCGCCTGCCCTATCCGTTTCTGTGTTGTTTCCATCACTTTCTTGGGTTTTCCAGATTTTCACAGATGAAAACCTTAGCGGACCGGTCATTTACAAGAATGCTCAAGTCGCCCATAGACTTCAATGGGGTTCGTTACTCGAAAGTAACTCTCAAGCATCGCGGAAAGTTCGACTCGAGCAACAAGCACCCGAGCATTTTGGTGCTCGCTCATCTCTAATAATAAACAATGGTCTGTCAAACACATTACTTGATTCATTTAGAGCCCCGGGGAATACGCCATTGTGACCCAGCAATTTGTGTATCATTTTAAGGCAGCTCTGTTTGAAGTTTTACTTGTATGTAAGTTTATAATGTGGGGACATATATAAACTGTGTGCTGTACAGCATGGTATAATAATTTTTCTTTGGGGGTGGATGAAACTCTCTCTCCCCCCCCCCCCTCCTCCCCAGTAATTCTGCAATTTTTGTACAAATTTCATTTCCATGAAATTCACTATGTGGTATAATATGATAGTAAATTAATAGGGATTTTTTGTTCTACTAGTTATAAATAGAGATGAGCGAACACACTTGTCCGAGCTTGATACTCGTTCGAGTATTAGGCTACTCGAGATGCTCGGTACTCAAGTCAAGCAACACGCGGTACTCGAGAAAATTTCATTTCCCTTCCCGCATGTTTAGCGCTATTTTTAGCCAATAAACATGCGGGGAAGGCATTATCACGTCCTGCTGTGACGGGCCAGCCCTCTGTCCGCCAACAGCAGTGAGTGGCTGGCGGGATCAGGTGACCAGCGAGTACTTGAACTAGCCCCACCCGCGGGTTGCCTCAGATGCATGCTGACAAAGGTGAGGGAAAGTGCTGCTGCTGATATAGGGAAAGTGTTAGAGTAGGGATCCTCTCTTCAAGAACCCCAATGGTCCTTCTTAGGGCTACTCCTCATTGTGTACATTACTGTTGTGGCTGGTTGGGAGCAGTAGTGCACCATTTTTTTAAGCATATAGGTCTGTGCATTAGGCAGATTACTCACCGCTAACCAGTACTCTTATTTTTTATGGGCCAATGCAGACCATTTCAGTTATACCGTTCTCTGTGCGCTATGTATTAGAGTTTTCACCGCTAAACAGCATGCTAATTTTTCCTGGGCCACTGCAGAGTATTATAGCTATACCATTCTCTGTGTGCAGTGTATTAGGCAGAGGTTTCACCGCTAAGCAGTAGGTTAATTTTTCCTGGCCCACTGCAGACCATTTCAGTTATACCGTTCTCTGCGTGCAGTGTATTAGGCAGAGTTTTCACCGCTAAGTAGTACGCTAATTTTTACTGGGCCACTGCAGAGCATTACAGCTGTACCGTTCTCTGTGTGCAGTGTATTAGGCAGAGTTTTCACGGCTAAGCAGTACAGTAATTTTTCCTGGGTCACTGCAGACCATTACAGCTATACCATTCTCGGTATGCTGTGTATTAGGCAGAGGTCTCATCGCTAAACACAGTACTCTAATATTTCCTGGGCCACTGCAGAGAATTTCAGCTATACCGTTCTATGTGTGCAGTGCATTAGGCAGAGGTCTCATCGCTAAACAGCATTTCACAGATACCATTCTCTGTGTTGGGTGAAGTAGCCGCAGTTACTAGCACTGTCCACTGGCTTTATAGTTTTCTGCCCCTGTGCAGAGCATCTCACAATACCCTTTTCTTGGGTGCAATGAATTAGCCGCAGTTATTAGCACTATCCACTGGCTTTATAGCTTTCTGCCACTGTGCAGAACATCTCACAATACCCTTCCTTGGGTGCGGTGAAGTAGCTGTAGTCATTAGCACTATCCACTGGCTTTATAGCTTTCTGCCCATGTACAGAGCGTCTCACAATACCCTTTGCTTGGGTGCTGTGAAGTAGCCACAGTTATTAGCACTATCCACAGGCTTTATAGCTTTCTGCCACTGTGCAGAGCATCTCACAATACTCTTTCCTTGGGTGCGGTGAAGTAGCCACAGTTAGCAGCACTATCCACTGGCTTTATAGTTTTCTTCCCCTTTGCAGAGCATCTCACAATACCCTTTCCTTGGGTGCGGTGAAGTAGCTGCAGTTATTAGCACTATCCACTGGCTTTATAGCTTTCTGCCCCCGTACAGAGCATCTCACAATACCCTTTCCTTGGGTGCGGTGAAGTAGCTGCAGTTATTAGCACTATCCACTGGCTTTATAGCTTTCTGCCCCTGTGCAGAGCATCTCACAATACCCTTTTCTTAGGTGCAGTGAAGTAGCCGCAGTTACCAGTACTATCCACAGGCTTTATAGTTTTCTGCCACTCCATACAGCCTCTCTTATCTACAAGTCTTGGTAATGTGAGTGGTAAATGACCCCTAGGTATCAGCGCAAGACAGCGGTTTAATTTTTTCTGATCACAATATAGAGCCTCCCGTATCTACAAGTCTCTGTGTGCGGTGAATTGCCCCAGTTCTCAGCGCTGTACAGTGGGGTAATTTATTTGGGCCCTGCTCTATCCTTAATCAGCCATAATGAGGAGTAGGGATAGGGGTCGAGGAGGTGGGCGCGGTGTCCAAGTGAGATGTAAGCACAGGCCGAGTTCCTGGGCGGGGTGAATCATAGCCGGCTGCTGAGGAATTAGGAGAGAGCCTAGGCTCCCCAGCTTCATATCACAATTTACAGGTCTGTGTGTTAGACCTTTATTACTAGCAGAGCAGTGCGAGCAGGTCCTGTTGTGGATGGCAGATAATGCGTCCCCAGTCTTTTACGCAGTCCACTACTCCCGGCCTAGGGACTGAAACTCAGAATCCTCTGGCTGCTTCTCCTTCCTCCCAGCCTCCTCACTCCATGAAAATGACAGATTCTGAGCAGGCAGACTCCAAGGAACTGTTCTCGGGTCCCTGCCCTGAGTGGGAAAAAACTGTTCCTCTCTCACCTGAGGAGTTTGTCGTGACCGATGCCCAACCTTTGGAAAGTTCCCGGAGTCCGGGTGATGAGGCTGGGGACTTCCAGCAACTGCTCAAGACCTTTTTGTGGATGAGGATGATGAGACACAGTTGTCTGTCAGTGAGGTAGTAGTAAGGGCAGTAAGTCCGAGGGAGGAGCACACAGAGGATTTAGAGGAAGAGCTGCTGGACGATGAGGTGACTGACCCCACCTGGTTTGCTAAGCCTACTGTAGACAGGGTTTCAGAGGGGGGGCAAGTGCAGCAGCAGGACAGGTTGGAAGAGGCAGTGGGGTGGCAAGGAGGAGAGGCAGGGCCAGAGAAAAGAATTCCCCAACTGCTTCCCACAGCACTTCCTCACAGCAGGCTTCCGTGCAGAGGGCTAGGTGTTCAAAGGTGTGGATGTTTTTTAGTGAGAGCGCAGACGATCGATGAACAGTGGTCTGCAAACTGTGCTGCACCAAGATCAGCCGGGGAGTCACTACTACCAGCCTCACCACACCAGCATGCGCAGGCATATGATGGCCAAGCACCCCACAAGGTGCGACGAAGGCCATTCACCGCCTCCGGGTCACACCACTGCCTCTTCCCCTGTGCCACAACCTGGCACACAGATCCAATCCCCCTCCCAGGATGCAGGCAGGAGCACCTCACGGCCTGCACCCATACCCTCACCTCCACTGTCCTCATCTCCATCCAGCAATGTCTCTCAGCGCAGCGTTCAGCTGTCGCTAACAAAAGCGTTGGAGCGAAAGCGGAAATACGCCACCACCCACACACATGCACAAGATTTACATTTGCACATTGCCAAATTAATCAGCCTGGAGATGCTGCCGTACAGGCTTGTGGAAATGGAAGCTTTCAAAAACATGATGGCGGTGGCGGTCCCACGCTACTAGGTCCCCAGTCACCACTATTTTTCCCAGTGTGCTGTCCCCGCCCTACACCAGCATGTCTCCCGGAACATTAACTATGCCCTCACCAACGCAGTTACTGAGAAGGTCCACTTAACGACAGACATGTGGACAAGTACTGGCGGGCAGGGACACTATATCTCCCTGACGGCACATTGGGTGAACTTAGTGGAGGCTGTGACTAAGTCAGAGCCTGATACTGCTCACGTGCTACCCACACCGAGAATAGCAGGTCCTACCTCGGTGCTGGTATCTGCGGCATTTTTTTAACCTCCTGCCACCCCCCCCTTACTCCTCCTCTTCCACCTCCACCTCTCAATTAAGAAGTGTGAGCACGTCGGTAGCGAGCGGCGCGGAAGCACAGCGGGGGGCAAGCGTCAGCAAGCCATGCTCAAACTACTCAGCTTAGGTGACAAGAGGCACACAGCCCCCAAACTGTTACAGGGTCTGACAGAGCAGACCGACCTCTGGCTTTCGCCGCTGAGCCTCTAACCGGGCATGGTTGTGTGTGACAATGGCCGTAAACTGGTGGTGGCTCTGTAGCTTGGCAGCCTCACACACGTGCCATGCCTGGCCCATGTCTTCAATCTGGTGGTTTAGCGGTTTCTAAAAAACTACCCCCACTTGTCTGACCTGCTCGGCAAGGTGCGCCGCGTCTGCGCATATTTCCATAAGTCCACCACGGATTCTGCCACCCTCAGGACACTGCAATGTCAGTTTCAGCTGCCAGAGCACCGACTGCTGTGCGACTTGCCCCCATGCTGAAATTCTACACTGCACATGTTGGCCAGGCTGTACGAGCAGCGTAGAGCAATTGTGGAATACCAGCGGCAACATGGGCAGTGGAGTGGTAGTCAGCCTCTGCAGTTCTTTACAGAAGAATGGGCATAGATGGCAGATATCTGCCAGGTCCTCAGAAACTTTGAGGAGTCTACCCAAATGGTGAGCAGTGATGCGGCCATCATTAGCGTTACCATCCCGCTGCTTTGCCTGCTGAGAAGTTTGCTGCAAAGCATACAGGCCGACGCTTTGCAGTTAGAACAGGAGATGGAGGATGACAGTATGTTGCTTGATAGCCAGACCACGCTCATGTCTATATCTCAGCATGTGTTGGAGGAGAAGGAGGAGGGGGAGGGGGAGAGACTGCTGTCCACACTGCAGAGGGTACCAATGCTGCTTGCCTCTCATCTGTTCAGCATGTATGGGCTGTAGAGGAGGAGGAAGAGCAGGAGGAGGATCCTGAAAGTCATCCTCCTAGTGAGGACAGCGATAAGTTGCATACTGGGACCCTGGCACACATGGCTGACTTCATGTTAGCCTGCCTTTCCTGTGACCCTCGCATTAGACGCATTCTGGCCAACACGGATTACAGGGTGCACACCCTTCTAGACCCATGGTATAAGGAGAACCTTTCCACTCTCATTCCCAAAGAGAAAAGGGGTATAAGAGTGATGCAATACCACAGGGCTCTGGTGGAAAAAGTGATGCTAAAGTTCCCATTTGACAGCGCTAGCGGCAGGAGACGCAGTTCAGAGGGCCAAGTAGTAGGGGAGGCGTGGGGATTAGGCAGCATGTCCACCGCAGGCAGGGGAACACTCTCCAAGGCCTTTGCCAGTTTTATGGCTCCCCAGCAAGACTGCGTCACCACTCCCCAGTCAAGGCTGAGTCGGAGGGAGCACTGTAAAAAGATGGTGAGGGAGTACATAGCCAATCATACCACTATCCTCTGTGATGCCTCTGCTCCATACAACTATTGGGTGTCAAAGCTGGACACGTGGCACGAACTTGCGCTGTACGCCCTGGAGGTGCTGACCTGCCCTGCTGCTAGCATCTTGTCAGAGAGGGTGTTTAGTGCAGCTGGGGGAATCATCACGGATAAGCGTACCCGTCTGTCAAATGCCAGTGCCGACATGCTTACACTCATAAAGATGAACAAAGGCTGGATTTTCCCTGACTTCTCTTCTCCACCGGCGGAAAGCAGCAGAACCTAATGATTCTTTTCACTGCAACAGAATAAAAATGCATCCTTTATCACCACAAAAAAAAGGGGGAATTAGCTTTGTCAATCACTCTCCAATATTATTACTCCTCCTAAAACTGCATGTCATCACGCTGAACTGCCAACTTTTCTGCGGCCCAAAAGACTCTGTTTAAAAGTGTTTTACAATTTTTCAATGCTTCAGAAGTATTGATACTTTAACAGAAACCATTTTTTTTCACAGGGCTGCCTCCAGGCTCTGTTACAAATTAAGCAACAGCAAGCTGTATCTTTAAAAAATGTTTAAGGGTTTCACCTGCCCTCCCGGTTGAGCAATTTTTCAGGGGTGCACTTGTACTCTTGGTGCACCAATTTTTTTGGCCCTCGCCTATACTGTTATCTAAGTAATTTTTCCGGTCTTCGCCTACACTCTTGGTAACCAAATTTTTTCAGGTGTTCGCCTATACTCTTGGTACACCAATGTTTCAGGGGTTCACCTACACTCTTGCTACAGAAATGTTACAGGGGTCTGCCTATACTTTTGCTACAGAAATGTTACTGGGGACCGCCTATACTTTTGCTACAGAAATGTTACTGGGGTCTGCCTATACCATTTCTACTGAATGGTTTGAGGGGTTCGCCTATACTCTTGCTACGGAAATGTTACTGGCGTCTGCCTATACTCTTGCTACAGAAATGTTACATGGGTCTGCCTATACTTTGGCTACAGAAATGTTACTGGGGTCCGCCTACGCAGTTTCTACTGAATGGTTTGAGGGGTTTGCCTATACTCTTTCTACAGAAATGTTACTGGGGTTCTGCCTATACTCTTGGTACACCAATGTTTCAGGGGTTCAACTACACTCTTGCTACAGAAATGTTACAGGGGTCTGCCTATACTTTTGCTACAGAAATGTTACTGGGATCTGCCTATGCTGTGGGTGCACAAAGACTTCCTATCGCAGTGTTTTACCTATCTGGCTCAAATACACTGACTGACTTAGGCAGAAATGTGTGCCAAGGCCAAGTCCTTGGCGGGGTGAAACTCTGCCATGTTGGGCACTTTGATTTCTTCCTGTTTAATACCATCATGTGCACTGACAGCATAGGCAAGCCCAAGGAGCGCAAAGACTTCCCATTGCAGTGTTGAGCTATCTGACACCTACACAGAATGAAGTGTGTGGGGACCCATGGATTTCCCATTCGCGTTACTGCGTTAATGGAACATTCATAGCTGCACAAGCATTCCGAGTCCGCTGTATGCCCGCGATTAATGAGGGTGTGAGCCGAGGCCAAGGTTCTTGGCAGAGTGAAACTGCCATGTTTGGGTGCTCTGATTTCTTTATGTGTAATACCATCTTTAAGTTCCTTGGGCTCGCCTATGCTGCGGGTGCACAAAGACTTCCCATTGCGGTGTTTTACCGGTCTGGCACAAATACACTTACTGACTAGGGTAGAAATGTGGGCCGAGGTCCTTGGCAGGGTGAAACTCTGCCATAGGCAAGCCCAAGGATCTCAAAGACTGCCAATTGTGGTATTGAGCTATCTGACACCTACACAGAATGAATTGTGTGGGGACACATGGATTTCCCATTGCTATGTAACTCGCGGCACCTTGGGTCACACAACTTGGAGGCTGGGACCGAGCCTGACCCTGGGCCCGCTCACGTGCTTCCCACACATAGTATTGCTGCATTGTGGAGATGTGTAGAAGTGCTGGCACCAGAGTGCCCTTTGTTTGTGGCTCCTGACAATTTTGTGACGGAGGTGGCATGGGATTGGAATGATGATCGTATGTCAATTTATCATCAATTCTTAACAGCATTGTGGGCTATCACTCACACTTTTAAAGAGGGTCGCTGCCTGGCCCTGCCAACCCTCTGCAGTGTGTGCCTCCGGTTCCTCCTCATGCAGTACACACTTATAAATAGACAAGACAGTGGTGTAGCTATGAAGCGAGCGTGTGGCATGAGGGCAGCTGAATGCTGCGCAGGAAAAATTTTGTGTGCGCTGTGGACGCAGGGTCGTCCTGGGGAGGGAGGGGGGGGGGGGTCGGATAGCAATGCCAGCATATAACCCAGGAGAAGAGGCAGCGGTGTCACCCGCAGGCAGTGATTGTCAATGGTTGCAGGTAGTGTGGTGCTTAGCTAAGATGTGCCAGCATGTGTGCCTTGCTAATGAGGGTTTGTCCGAAGTAAATTGTCAGGCGGGTGACGCCAGTCTCTTGCCCCCATTTTGGCTTAATAGTGGGACCTGAGAGCCTCAGATGCAGCCATGCAGGCTGCCCCTGGCCTTCCCTATCCGTTTCTGTGGTGTTTTCATGACTTTCTGGTGTTTGACAAGTCACCAGCTATGCGGAGCATCGGTCCCATACAAAAATGCTCGAGTCCCCCATCGAAAGGTTTGACTTGAGCAGCGATCACCCGAGCATTTTGGTGCTTGCTCATCTCTATTAATTAACTAATTTAGCCAGGCTTTGTAACCTTTCTTTCCTGGGATCCTCTTGCCAATTGTCTCTTCTCGGTGCAACTCTGGTGTTATTAATGTGGATTAAAACATGTATAAATGTACTTATAAAAAGCATTTCTGCCTTTAAACATGTGCACTGCAAGGATGCATTGAAAAAAGTAAATGTACAAATATATACTGAGCCTTGACCTGTGAACTCAAGACTGGACTATAAAAGCTCTTGAAAAATGTGATGATTGCATCAGAAAACATTACTGGACTGAGAAGAGAAGGAAACATGATGACTAGATCTAAAACTGGGAGAAGCAGACACATTAGAATCATACACACAAAATATATTGCCTGGTTGCCATAGCAAGCAAGAGACTACGGAAGCCACATAGGTTTAAAAATGATAAAAGTTATGGAATGATCTAGACATTTGAGAGTGAGGTCCTATAGAGTAGGTCCCGAGCTACCTGTGATGCGGCTGTAAAATGTCCTGAACAGAATGTGGGTGCTGCTTGTAAATTGGTTGCTATTTACCTGCAAAATTGTACAACTTTTTACAACCAATTTTAAACCAGTCCAATCCGTATCTTGGCATGTTTCAAAGCTGTACTGTGATAATGCCACTTTATATCCTTATTCTAAGACCCGGTGGTGTTGCCAAAGGCTCAAGGGACCTGATGTAAAAGATCAGCTTGCGGACCCTTCTGCACAACAGCTTTTCATGGCAGCTGGCCACATTTCATCTGAAACTTTCCTCTGAATCCCTTGGTCTCTTAAGCTACCTACACACTGAGCGAGATCTTGGGCCAAGAAACACTCATCACTTGTGTACATGGTTCCAAGGCACAAATCTCACAGCTGTGTGAAACCAGCCTTAAAAGCATTTTCCCAAAAACCAAAGTCACCTAGTTATATCTGAGGCCACAAGAAATGAAATAGAAATAGAAATGGGCATGTATTCCAAAAAACAATACTACTTTTCACTAACTTCACTATTCCTATGTCTCATTTGCATTTCTTGTTTTAGTACTGAAAATGTTTCCCCTGACAAGGTCCTACTTCTCCCACAATTCCCAGCCCAGTACTACATTGGTCATCTGATGTACACATTGTTCAGCCCTCTGACATCTGTGTATGCTCCAGATCTCCTGCCACACAATAATTGCCACAGGAGATACCACAATACATCACCAGATAATAAACTATGACAAAAACAGTTACTCAAACGCTGTATATTCTTCCACTGACTCTTCCTGCAACTTAGCTGTGGACTGAAGGAGCTAGATCCTTACTGACCACCTCTATACATGGCAGCCAGAGAGCACGATCTGAATGGCTCAGTAGAGAGAGCTACTGACTGGAGCACAGGAGGTCTCAGGTTTAATCCCTGACAGTAGCCCTGCCCTTCTAGAATGGCTTCTGGACATCCCAGGGGCTGGCTTACCTGGATGCTTCTTGTGAAACTCTTTTGTAAGCCTCTTTTAGTCTTCCTCTACATCTTCTGGAATCCAGGATTTTCCCTACAACGAACTTGTGTTGCCTCTAACTTTCACAGGAGGGGGAGGTGGTTGTTGTCTTCCCGTAAAGGTATTTTCTTGGAATGGTTATAGCAGGGACACATGGAAGATGAGGTGGATCCTCAGGCTACTCGTGAGCTGAACCTTGCTAAAATTGGGAAAGGTCCAATAAATTTTTGCCCAAAGTTTAGGAGAGGGCACATGGGTCGTCAGATTCTTGGTGGATAACCACACCTTTTCTCCAACCTGGAAAGGAGGAACTGCTTGGCGGTGTTGGTCTGTTGCTTTTTTACAGGTATCCTGGGCTTTCTGTAAGGACTCCTTTAATTCCTTATGAGTTTTGGCCAACAGTTGGAACAGGGGTGTTGATAGAAAGGCCAGGAATGAAGTCAGGATGTGTGCCATAGTTGGTATAAAACGGGCTCTGGGTGGTTGAACTATGTTGGGCATTCTTGTAAGTGAACACTTCTATTGATAAATAATTAGGTCTGCGATGAAAAATTGTAGCATATTTAATTAGTGGGTTTAACAGTATATTTTTGTGCTGATTACAGTAAAAATAGTGAAAAAATTCCATCAGCCCTAGATAAGTCACAAATTTCACCTGAAATTTTCTTATTTTCAGGGTTTTTCAGGTTCGGTACACGTACGACAACGAATCTAAACTGTCTGCTAGGCGTGACCTTGACTGCAGTCAGTGACTCAGTGTGGAGCCAGCCACTGTGGTGTATGCATCAAACAGTTTTGTGATACGGTATTTAGAAGAAATGGCTACTAGAAGATGTGTCAACTCTCCTGTTTCTGTTATATTTGTGGGTCTTATACTGTCAAGAAGCAACAAAGGAACATTTCTAATTTTGTTCAGGTGTATTTTGCATACTTTGGTATGAAATTAGGGGACCAGGATAAATCTTGGGCTCCCCATATAGTGTGTTCTGTGTGTGTTGAAGAACTGAGACAATGGTTTCAAGGTAAGAAGAAATCATTTCGTTTTGGAGTACCCATGGTTTGGAGAGAGCCTAAAAATCACAGTGATGACTGTTATTTTTGTTCTTGTTCAGTGCAAGGTTTCAATTTAAAAAACAGGAAGGACATTTCATACCCAACCAACATACGTTCGGCTATTCGCCCTGTTCCTCATGGACCTGACTTGCCTATTCCTTCACCTCCGGATACCCTGGACAATATTTTAGATGATTTAGACCAAATGTCACATAGTAGCAGCAATAATGATGACAGCTATGATCCAGGTACCAATGACCCTGAACTTTTCTCTCAATCAGACTGGAATGATTTAGTATGAGATCTGGGCCTACCAAAGGATTCAGCGGAAGTGTTAGGGTCTAGACTTAAAGAAAGACATATGTTAGCCTCCGGTGTTTCATTTTCATGGTACCGACTTAGAGAAAAGGAATTTGTCCCTTTTTTTACACAAGAGGGTGAACTAGTTTTCTCAAACAATGTACCTGGAATCATGAAAATGTTCAACATAACGTATGACCCAGAGGAATGGAGACTTTTCATAGATTCGTCAAAAAGGAGTTTGAAAGCTGTACTTCTTCACAATGGTAACCAATATGCTTCTGTGCCTGTTGGACACTCAGTCCATTTGAAAGAATGCTACGAAAATCTTGGGTTTGTTCTTAATAAGCTCAGCTACTCTGACCATAAATGGACCATTTGTGGGGATTTGAAAGTTATTTCCATGTTACTACGTCAACAAAGTGGTTACACAAAGTTTCCATGTTTCCTCTGTGAATGGGATAGCCGTGACAGGAAACAACACTATGTCAAGCAGACCTGGCCAATCAGAAAGGCTCTCATTCCTGGAGTTAAAAATGCTGAAAGACAAAGTTTAGTGGATCCTAAAAAGATCTTACTTCCACCACTTCATATCAAATTGGGACTAATGAAACAGTTTGTGAAAGCATTGCACAAAGAAGGAGAGTGTTTCAAGTATCTGGTCTATCAGATGCTAAGCTGAAAGAGGGAGTCTTTGTTGGGCCTGACATAAGAAAACTTTTAAAAGATGAAATCTTTGTCACTAAAATGGAAATGGAAGAAAACAATGCCGGAAATTCATTTAAACTTGTTGTAACAGGCTTTCTTGGAAATAAAAAAGACCCAAACTACAAAACTTTGGTTGCTGAATTGTTACAAAACTACAAAATCTTGGGCTGCAACATGAGTGTCAAAGTCCATTTCCTTCACTCACATCTGGAATACTTTCCAGAAAATCTTGGGGCTGTAAGTGAGGAACAAGGAGAACGTTTCCATCAAGAGCTAAAAGAAATGGAGCGCAGATACCAAGGTCAATGGAATGTCAACATGATGGCAGACTACTGCTGGATGTTAAAAAGGGAAAATTCACAAGAACAGCCGAAAAAGTACCAAAAGAGGCTTTGATGGAAAAAGAAAACGTTTTTACAAAGGCTTATAATAACTTTGCAACACATGTGTATCACTATTATGCTTATTTTAGCTAGGTATTGTTGTTTTTTTTTTTGCTTTTACTTCATGTTAAAATAATAAAAACAAATAAAAATTTTTCCGTTTTTTGTATTTTTTCCAAATACTTCAACTTTATTTTCTAGGCAAGCCTTACGTGATAGAAAAAAACCATGTCATTTTTGAAATCTGTGCAAAAAACTACATAAAGATGATTTAACAAAATCAAAACAATTTTTGAAAAAGTTTTTTTTGCAGACCAGTTGTCCTGAAGATGGGAAATGAAGCAGCAGAGATACTACTGCAGAGTCTGGTTTGTTCTTTCGGTCTGGCCGTTAGACTGAGAATAGTAGACAGAGAAGAGATTCATGGTAGTTCCCAGGGCTGTGCAAAAGTGCTTTCAGAATTTTGACATGAGCTGAACCCCTCTGTCTGAGACCACATCATCAGGAATTCTATGTAGTCGGAAAACTTCCTGGATCATCAATCTTTTGATGAGGATGAAGTCAGCTATCTTCGTGAGTCAGTCCATGACAACGAGAATGTTAGTCATTCCTTTCAAGGAGAGCAGATCCACAATGAAGTCTATTGATCCCCATGGCCTGGATGGGACTGGAAGAGGTTGTAGGAAACTCGGAGGACAAGCCCATGGCATGTTGTTTCGAGCACTTGTCGCAAGCAACTGACTCCCCAGTTGATTGGTAAGCTTGGAAAGGGTGACTTTTGTATCATTCTTTAAACTTAGCTAGTAGGTTTTCTGAGTGCACAATGCCCCCAAAATTTGGGGGCCAGAATAGTGTGATCTTAGTTTCATCCTTCTTTAGGCTCTGAAAAAATCTTGGACAAGGCGTCTGCCTTGCCATTTCTGGAACTGGGTTGGTAGGAAATGACAAAATTGAACCTGGAGAAAAACAGAGCCCATCGTGCTTGTCTTGCCGTTAACCTCTTGGCTGTATAGAAGAAATTCTAAGTTTTTATAGTCAGTAAGGACTGTTACTGGGTGCTGGAGGTGTCTCCATTTAGTGAAAGCAACTTTAATGACCACATGCTTCTTGTTTTCGATATCATAGTTTTTGTCTTGGAGTGACAGGGTATATGACAGAAAATGCACAAGTATTTAGTTGCATTCTATCTCTGATTTTTTGTGACAGGAAAACCCTTACTGCGGAGTCAGAGGCACTTACTTCACTCATTACTTCACGCAGTAGGGAAGAGAGAGTATTCAAAAAGATCTAGAAAAGCTTGAACAGTGGGCGGCAAATAACAGAATGGTATTTAACAAGGAGAAATGCAAAGCCTAACATCTGGGCAAGAAAAAAAAAAAAAAAAACATACAGAATTGGAGTAATTGGGCTAAGCAAGCAGCACATGTGAAAAAGACTTCGGTATATTAATAGATCGTAGATTGAACATGAGTCAACAATGTGATGCAGCAGCCAAAAAGGCAAACACAATTCTGGGATTATTAAGAGAAGCATAGAGTCTAGATCACGTGAGGTAATTATTCCCCTCTACTAATCCTTAGTCAGATCTCATATGGAATAATGTGTCCAGTTCTCTGCACCCCATTTTAAAAAAGACAAACTGGAGCAAGTTCAGAGAAGAGTTACCAAGATAGTGAAGGTCTGCAAATTATGTCCTATGAGGAACAGTTAAAGGATCTGGGAATGTTTAGTTTGCAAAAAAGAAAGCTGAGAGGAGACTTAATATCTGTCTACCAATATTTGAAGGGCTGTCACAGTGCGAAGGGATCAGCCCTATTTGCATTTGCACAAGGAAAGACCAGAAGCAATGGGTTGAAACTGAAAGGGAGGAGACATAGATTAGATAATAAAAAAAAACTTTCTGACAGTGAGGGTTATCAATGAATGGAACAGGTAACCACAGAGGTAGTGAATTCTCTTTCAGTGGATGTCTTCAAATAAAGGCAGGACAAATACTGGTCTGGGATGATTTAGTGAATCCTGCAATGAGCAGGGGGTGGGACCAGATGACCCTGGAGGTCCCTTCCAACTCTACCATTCTATGATTCCATGATTTACCTCAACAACAAAAAGCAATTCTGGCCTTCGGTGGATAGGCACTTGTGCCAAAGTGAAAAGAGTCTTTAGTTTCTCTAAAGTGATCTGTGCCTCTGGAGACCAAGAAAATGCTTGTGCTATCTTTGTGAGGGTGGTGATAGGAGAGATAGCCTTTGAGAAGTCCTTCATAAATCTTCCATAGAAATTTGCAAATGTGATAAGGCGCCGTACCTCCTTTACTTTTCTTGAAATGGGCCAATCAGCGATTGCTTTGATCTTGCTGGGGTCCATACTCAGACCATCTGGAGAAATAATATAACCCAGGAATTGCATCTGGGTCTGTTGAAATATGCACTTCTGTAGTTTGATTTAGAGTTGGTTTTTTTTGGATCTGTTCCAGGACCACCAAATTATCAGAGAAGATAAGGATGTCATCAAGGTGAGCCACCATAAATTGGTCCAACAGGTCTAGGAAAACATTGTTGATGAAGTGCTGGAAGGTAGTGGGAGCATCGCAGAGGCTGAACAGCATTACAAGATATTTGAAGTGAGCCTACCTTGTTCTAAATACAGTCTTCTCTTCATCCCCTGAGCAAATCTGTTATAAGCCCCTCATAGATCCAGTTTGGTGAAGATTTTAACAGAGCAGAGTCTTTCTAGTAATTCCAGAATCGGGGAGGGGGGGGGGTAGTGATTCTTAATCGTAATCTTATTTAACTCTCTGTACTCGATACTTGGTTGCAGAGATGCATTAGTCTTTTCCACAAAGAATATGGGTGCCTTGGCTGGTTGAATGAACCCCTTTTCCAAATTTGAATGGAATAGGAGCTCCAGGGAGCTACTCCACTGGGCAATAATAAGGCCATGGGGTGGTAGTTGGTCAGCTTTCTTCTTGCTGAAGACATCCCTGAAGATTTGGTACTGAGCCCGTAACTTCTCATAGACATGTTGAAAATCTTCAGGTATTGCACTGATTTAGGGGCAGATGATGCCATCCTGAAGTTTTCTTTACAGAACCCTGAAGGGAAGGCAATGGTCCTTGATTTCCAGTTAATAGAGGGATCATGGGTAGAGAACCAGGGGATCCCTAGAATCATCGGAAATTTAGGGGACACGATGAGCTGGAAGCTGATTGTTTCTTGGTGGTCAGGTTTTATGCGGAGCTGCAGTTCAATTGTCTCTTGTGTGAATGGTCCCGAGGACAAGGGTGACCCATCCACGGTTTCCATATCAATAAGTATGGGCTTAGGTCTTGTTACGATGTTTTTGTCAAATAAGTGTCAATAAGTATGGACTTAAGATATGCTGTTGACAAAAACATTACAACAAGACCTAAGTCCATGAAACTTCATTCCACTCCTGGATCTAACATAGCTGAGTACTGCATTTTCTGACTTCTTGTTAAGATTTGTATTGAAAGGACAAAATGGTGGAATACAGGAAGTGTTTTCACAATTTCTTGAATTACAGGAGCAGAGGTTTGTTTGGTGGAATCCCTTGTTTCATGATGGCTGGTTCAGTCCTAGTTTTGACATTGGTTAAGGTGAGAGTCTTCTGGAACTAATTTGGATAGTTTAAGGCATAATGTGATGAGCTTCCACGATATATGCACAGATTTTCAGGATGGTGCCTTTCGTTTTCAGTGGTGGAAAGGGGTTTACAGATGACATCGACCTGCATCAGTTCTGGTATGGCTTCAGTCCTTGACTGGGGACTCAACGTGGATTGGCTGAAGAAGTAAGGGGTGTTGGTGCCCAAACCGCGCAGTCTCTTCTTTCACCGCTCAAAAAATCTCTGGTCAATACGGATACATAACTGAATAAAATCTTCTAGGTTACCAGAGGTCTCCAGCACATTCATCCTTTATGTGCTTGGATAATCCCTGACAAAATTGGCTCAGTTGTGCAGCTTGGTTCCACATTGTATGAGTCACCAAGCGACAAAATTCTGCCATATATTCTGCAACGGAGCAGCGCCCTTGTTATAGGTTGTGCAACCTCCCTTTGGCTGTTGCACAGCAATCGAAATATTAAAATATTTGATCAATAGTGGTCATGAAGGCAGCAAAGCTATCGAGGAGATTACTGTTGGCCTCCACAAACTATGAGGCCCATGCAAGTGCCTAATCAGTGAGTGCTTGATGATGAAGAAGAACTTCCTGTCATTGGTAACCAATGTTGGCTGCATCTGAAAATAGATCTGGTATTGATTGAGGAAACCTTGATAGCGATGACCATCCCCAGCGAATTTTGCTAGCAAGGGCATGTGGACGTCTGCGACTGAATGATGCAAATCCAGAAGTTGTTTCTGTAAGTTAATTATCTCCCTCTGTTGATCCAGTACCAGTGTCTGAATTCCAGAAAACTTTTGTTGGTAGGAGGCACAAAATTCTTGGAGTTTTGTGCCTTCTTTCCGCAGGGTGGTTACTATAGACTCCATTCTTTGGCATGATTATTTTGTGGTGTTTCTGACTCTGGGGTTGGAGCCACATGTGTAGTAGCCACAGGTCTGCAGAATGGTCAAGGAAAGCCATGAATCCGTAAATGGAGGTCTTGTGTCGTGGTACAAATGGAGAAGGCGGGTAGCATTGTGAGGAATGAAGCCAGAGGTCGGTATCAGGAGGTCTCGGGAATAGAGGCCAGATCAGAACAGGGCCTGGGTTTGTAGGATCTGGGAACAAGGTAGAGTTATGCAGTGGAACTGTCCAAGGTCTGAATAGCTGAATAGAAATAGTTACTGACTGGAGCAAAGGAGGTCCCAGGTTTGATCTCTGACACAGGTAGTTTTCCGGCCCTTCTATACCCTGGTCTAGTCCACCTCTGCTCAGGTCTTTAATAATTCTTTTGTTACCTTTTGCAGCTTCATTTGTCTTTATAACACATCTGTGGTGTTCTAAAAGTTGTTTGCATCAAGGCATGGTTTACACTAACCATTTCTTTAAAGAAAAACGTATTCGTCAGTAACTAAGCTTTGAGTGCCTTTATTTTATGGGCATCTGTGAAACCTACATTTCCAATCATATGTTCTTAATTGAAATACATTTACCATTAGCTATTGAATAAATCATAAACACAAGGGTTCACTTTCTTTTTCTCCATGCACTGTGTGCATGTTCACTTAATTTGTTAAATAAAAAACATAAACAATACAGCTTTGTGTCTATAATTGTGTCTTAGATAGCAATGAAACCACATTTTTAAAGATTGGAAGGGACCTCTAGAGTTGGAAGGGACCTCTAGGGTTATCGGCACCAACACCCTGATCAATTCAAGATTCACTAAATCATCCCAGAGAGTTGTCTGTCCAGCCTCTATTTGAAGACTTCCATTGAAGGAGAACTCGCCACCTCCTGTGGCAGCCGTTCCACTCATTGATCACCCTTACTGTCTAATATCTAATTTATATCTCCTCCCTTTCAGTTTTATCCCATTGCTTCTAGTCTTTCCTTGTGCAAATGAGAATAGGGCTGATCCCTCTGCACTGTGCCAACCCTTCAGATATTTGTAGTAAGCTATTAAGTCTCCTCTCAGGCCTTTTTTTTGCAAGCAAAACATTTCCAGATGCTTAGCTTGCAAAAATAATGCTAAGAGGAGACTTAATTGCTGTACAAGTTGGCCAAGGTGCTCAGAGTAATGGAAACAGCCAACACTGTTTGCGCAGCTTTCATTGACTTCTATGAAAATTACAGAAACAGCCTAGCCATGCTAGGCTGTTTCCATACTTGCAGCCACCTCCTACCAACATTAATTGGGACAACATCCTCAAAAATAACGGTACAGAGGACAAATGGGAAACGTTTAAAAGGATCCTAATCACCTCATGTGAGCAGTTCATTCCCTTTAAAAATAAAATAAACTTAACTGAAAGGAAACCAATGTGGCTCGACAAGACGGTAAGAGGGGCAATAAATGAAAAAAAGAAAGCGTTCAAACTACTAAAGCAAGAAGGCAGCGAAGAAGCGCTAAAATCATACAGGGAAAAAAACAAAATATGCAAAGATAAGATCAAAACTGTCAAGGAGGAGGCAGAAAGACTGATCGCCAAAGAGAGCAAAAACAACCCGAAGCAATTTTACAACTATATTAACAGCAAAAGGATTTGCAGGGAGAGCACTGGCCCTTTAAAAAATAATGCAGGAGAGATCATTGATAGAGATGAGCGAGCACCAAAATGCTCGGGTGCTCGTTACTCGAGTCGAACTTTCAGTGATGCTCGAGAGTTTGTTTCGAGTAACGAACCCCATTGAAGTCAATGGGCGACTCGAGCATTTTT
Source organism: Eleutherodactylus coqui (assembly GCF_035609145.1). Classification (NCBI taxonomy): domain Eukaryota; kingdom Metazoa; phylum Chordata; class Amphibia; order Anura; family Eleutherodactylidae; genus Eleutherodactylus; species Eleutherodactylus coqui. The sequence goes on from NC_089841.1 coordinate 257,261,905, forward strand.
GTATATCGCCGATGCTCGCTAAGGTTTTCATTTGTGAAAACCTGGGAAATTCAAGAAAGCGATGGGAACAACACAGGAACGGATAGGGCAGGCAAGGGGCTACATGTTGGGCTGCATCTCAAGTTCCCAGGTCCCACTATTAAGCCACAATAGTGGCAAGAGTGAGACCCCCCCCTGCACTGTCAGCATAAAGATCGTTCTCCTCTGCCACAGCTGTGGCAGAGGAGAACGATCATCTCTAATCGCTCATTTCTAATCATTGATGATGATGGAGGGAAAGCAAATCTACTAAACAGTTCCTTCTCAAGTGTATTCACAAACGAAAAGGAAATGCCACACGAGATGCAGGGGAATAAAATGAACCCCTCACAAAATATCTCATACCTAACGCAGGAGGAGGTGCGGAAGCGACTAAAGAAGACTAAAATTGATAAATCGCCGGGCCCAGATGGATTACACCCAAGGATTCTAAGGGAACTAAGTGACGAGATAGCTAGGCCGCTATATCTAATATTTCTGGACACTATCAAGACCGGTGTAGTACCATTGGATTGGGGTGATCAAATAACTATGTATAAATACATGAGGGGACAATACAAGGATCTCTCCCATGATCTGTTTATACCCAGGACCGCGACGGTAACAAGAGGACATCCGCTACGATTAGAGGAAAGTAGGTTTCATCACCAACATAGAAGGGGATTCTTTACTGTAAGAGCAGTTAGACTGTGGAACTCTCTGCCGGAGGAAGTGGTGATGGCAAAATCCATAGAGGAGTTTAAAAGGGGACTTGATGTCTTTCTGGAGAGGAAGGATATTATAGGTTATAAATCTTAGGTTGTCAATCCGGGTATACAGGCAGGTAGGAACTATTAGGGGTTGATCCAGGGAACAGTCTGATTGCTATTAGGGAGTCGGGAAGGAATTTTTTTCCCCAAAAGGGCTAATTGGCTTCTGCTCTTGGGGTTTTTTGCCTTCCTCTGGATCAACACAGGAGGATAGACAGGCTGGACTAGATGGACTTGTCTTCATTCAGCCTTACATACTATGTTACTATGTTACCAAGTGGTTTATATAATTTCAATTTATTTTACAAAAGAAATTATATATCCATAAAATCTATTCATTGGTAAAATAAATTGAAATCATATAAACTAGATCAAAGATATTTTTTACATTCAAGATCATTATATTATATACAAGAGCTTATCCTTGGGGTTAACATCTAAAAAATATGTTAATTTACTAATAATAACATGTCATTCAAATGGAAATATATGGAAGAAATGGTATAGGAACAGCACTTCTCCTCACAACCAGTAAGGTGGGACCTGCAGTAAAGAGGGACTGCCAGCCACAGCAAGAGTCCGGATCCGTAGACTCAAAGAAATCATCCAGGGGAAACTACGATGGAAGTGCGTAGTCGGATCACTAATCATAAGAGCACGATTAGAACCAAAAAACCCGACCTACCCATCCCCAAACATTTTTTGGATAAACGACACTCTGTAAACCAATTGAGGTTTAGAGTAATTGATTGGATTGCCCAGCTCCCTAGGGGAGGTGATCGAGTGAATTTGCTCAAGTGTAGAGAATTAAGATGGATCCATGAATTGGACACCCTTGCTCCTACAGGATTGAATATTGAGTATCCAGTTACCTCATTCCTTTAATTGGTTTGACAATATTGAATTGATATTCTCTTTTTTGATTAAGCCTCAATCTACAGCTATGTATTGTTTTTAAACTCACATGTGTCTTTTTTCTATATTCTTACAGATACAGCAATAATCATATATGCCCCGTATCCTTGGTGTCCGGTTGATTCCTCCATTTTTGCGTCTGGTTTTCTCTTTTTGAAAACATTTTTTTGTTTTTCTTTAAAAATTTGTATCATTTAATAAAATATTCTTTATGAGCAAATATATTATGGTTTCTAGTGTTCAAATTTTTTGATGGGCGATACATCTTAATGTGCATTATAATATATTCATACAGTCTATTGGATCGTTTGCATGATCATAGTCAGATTGCCTATTATTCAGACTAAGGATTCGTTCTCTGCCCTTCTTTAGCAGTTTTTTTGCTTATTGACTAGAGATGAGCGAACGTACTCGTCCGAGCTTGATACTCGTTCGAGTATTAGCGTGTTCGAGATGCTCGTTACTCGTAACGAGTACCACGCGATGTTCGGGTTACTTTCACTTTCCTCTCTGAGACGTTAGCGCTCTTTTCTGGCCAATTGAAAGACAGGGAAGGCATTACAACTTCCCCCTGCGACGTTCAAGCCCTATACCACCCCCCTGCAGTGAGTGGCTGGGGAGATCAGGTATCACCCGAGTATAAAAATCGGCCCCTCCCGCGGCTCGCCTCAGATGCGTTGTGAGATAGCTGAGGGACAGTGGTATCGTGTTGGAGCTGCTGTAGGGAGAGTGTTAGGAGTTAGTGTAGGCTTCAAGAACCCCAACGGTCCTTCTTAGGGCCACATCTAACCGTGTGCAGTAGTGTGGAGGCTGCTTTTAGCAGTGTTGCACATTTTTTTTTTTTGGTATATCGGCCGTGCAGAGCATTGCGCCCTGCAGTAATAATCCAGGGACAGAAGTGTGGAGGCAGGGAGAGCGTTAGGAGTTATTGTAGGCTTCAAGAACCCCAACGGTCCTTCTTAGGGCCACATCTAACCGTGTGCAGTAGTGTGGAGGCTGCTTTTAGCAGTGTTGCACATTTGTTTTTTTTTTTATATATCGGCCGTGCAGAGCATTGCGCCCTGCAGTAATACTCCAGGGATAGAATTGTGTAGGCAGGGCCAGAAGACATATATTATAGATTGAATATACGCAGTGGTCCTTTAGAAAAAAATATTTGAAAAAAATCTATTTGGCCTGCCTGTCACTCTGCTCAGTGTTCTGGGTCTGTGTCTGCTGGGGGTAGTAGTTCTCCAAATAAATACGCAGCCAGCTAAGTGTTACAGCAGGCTTGCGCCAAATTATTTCCTGGCTCTGAAATCACCGGTCTGTTGCAGTTAATAACAGTGCAACACTGCAGTTCCGTGACACACACATCAGGGACAGAATTGTGTAGGCAGGGCCAGAAGACATATTATAGATTGAATATACGCAGTGGTCCTTTAGAAAAAAATATTTGAAAAAAATCTATTTGGCCTGCCTGTCACTCTGCTCAGTGTTCTGGGTCTGGGTCTGCTGGGGGTAGTAGTTCTCCAAATAAATACGCAGCCAGCTAAGTGTTACAGCAGGCTTGCGCCAAATTATTTCCTGGCTCTGAAATCACCGGTCTGTTGCAGTTAATAACAGTGCAACACTGCAGTTCCGTGACACACACATCAGGGACAGAATTGTGTAGGCAGGGCCAGAAGACATATTATAGATTGAATATACGCAGTGGTCCTTTAGAAAAAAATATTTGAAAAAAATCTATTTGGCCTGCCTGTCACTCTGCTCAGTGTTCTGGGTCCGTGTCTGCTGGGGGTAGTATTTCTCCAAATAAATACGCAGCCAGCTAAGTGTTACAGCAGGCTTGCGCCAAATTATTTCCTGGCTCTGAAATCACCGGTCTGTTGCAGTTAATAGTGCAACACTGCAGTTCCGTGACACACACATCAGGGACAGAATTGTGTAGGCAGGGCCAGAAGACATATTATAGATTGAATATACGCAGTGGTCCTTTAGAAAAAAATATTTGAAAAAAATCTATTTGGCCTGCCTGTCACTCTGCTCAGTGTTCTGGGTCTGTGTCTGCTGGGGGTAGTAGTTCTCCAAATAAATACGCAGCCAACTAAGTGTTACAGCAGGCTTGCGCCAAATTATTTCCTGGCTCTGAAATCACCGGTCTGTTGCAGTTAATAACAGTGCAACACTGCAGTTCCGTGACACACACATCAGGGACAGAATTGTGTAGGCAGGGCCAGAAGACATATATTATAGATTGAATATACGCAGTGGTCCTTTTGAAAAAAATATTTTGAAAAAATCTATTTGGCCTGCCTGTCACTCTGCTCAGTGTTCTGGGTCCGTGTCTGCTGGGGGTAGTATTTCTCCAAATAAATACGCAGCCAGCTAAGTGTTACAGCAGGCTTGCGCCAAATTATTTCCTGGCGTTCCGTAAGCGAACTCAGCCTCCAACCACAGGCCAATAAGCGGCACATTTAATTACAGTGTTGTGTTTCTGCATTCCTGGTAATACAGCATGCTGAGGGGTAGGGGTAGGCCTAGAGGACGTGGGTGCGGCCGAGGACGCGGAGGCCCTAGTCCGGGTGTGGGCACAGGCCGAGCTCCTGATCCAGGTGTATCGCAGCCGACTGCTGCGGGATTAGGAGAGAGGCACGTTTCTGGCGTCCCCACATTCATAGCACATTTAATGGGTCCAAGCGGTAGACCTTTATTAGAAAATGAGCAGTGTGAGCAGGTCCTGTCGTGGATGGCAGAAAGTGCTTCCAGCAACCTATCGTCCACCCAGAGTTCTGCGCCGTCCACTGCTGCAACTCAGAATCCTCTGGCTGCTGGTCCTCCTTCCTCCCAGCCTCCTCACTCCATGAAAATGAGACATTCTGAGGAGCGGGCAGACTCCCAGGAACTGTTCTCGGGCCCCTGCTCAGATTGGGCAGCAGTGGTTCCTCTCCCACCAGAGGAGTTTATCGTGACTGATGCCCAACCATTGGAAAGTTCCCGGGGTCCGGGCGATGAGGCTGGGGACTTCCGGCAACTGTCTCAAGACCTTTCAGTGGGTGAGGAGGCCGATGACGATGAGACACAGTTGTCTATCAGTGAGGTAGTAGTAAGGGCATTAAGTCCGAGGGAGGAGCGCACTGAGGATTCTGAGGAAGAGCAGCAGGACAATGAGGTGACTGACCCCACCTGGTTTGCTACGCCTACTCAGGACAGGTCTTCAGAGGGGGAGGCAAGGGCAGCAGCAGGGCAGGTTGCAAGAGGCAGTGCGGTGTCCAGGGGTAGAGGCAGGGCCAGACCGAATAATCCACCAACTGTTTCCCAAAGCGCCCCCTCGCGCCATGCCACCCTGCAGAGGCCGAGGTGCTCAAAGGTCTGGCAGTTTTTCACTGAGAGTGCAGACGACCGACGAACTGTGGTGTGCAACCTTTGTCGCGCCAAAATCAGCCGGGGAGCCACCACCAGCAGCCTCACCACCACCAGCATGCGCAGACATATGATGGCCAAGCACCCCACAAGGTGGGACGAAGGCCGTTCACCGCCTCCGGTTTTCACCGCTGCCTCTCCCCCTGTGCCCCAACCTGCCACTGAGATCCAACCCCGCTCTGAGGACACAGGCACTACCGTCTCCTGGCCTGCACCCACACCCTCACCTGCACCCACACCCTCACCTCCGCTGTCCTCGGCCCCATCCAGCAATGTCTGTCAGCGCAGCGTCCAGCCGTCGCTAGCGCAAGTGTTTGAGCGCAAGCGCAAGTACGCCGCCACGCACCCGCACGCTCAAGCGTTAAACGTGCACGTAGCCAAATTTAGCAGCCTGGAGATGCTGCCGTATAGGGTTGTGGAAACCGAGTCCTTCAAAAATATGATGGCGGCGGCCCCGCGCTACTGCCAAGGTCCACTTAACAACGGACACGTGGACAAGCACAGGTGGGCAGGGCCACTATATCTCCCTGACGGCACATTGGGTGAATTTAGTGGAGGCTGGGACAGAGTCAGAGCCTGGGACCGCTCACGTCCTACCCACCCCCAGAATTGCAGGCCACAGCTCGGTGGTGGTATCTGCGGCGGTGTATGCTTCCTCCACTAAACCACCCTCCTCCTCCTCCTCCTCCTCCAACGCAACCTCTGTCTCGCAATCAAGATGTGTCAGCAGCAGCAGCACGTCGGCAGCAGTCGGTGTCGCGCACCGTGGCAGCACAGCGGTGGGCAAGCGTCAGCAGGCCGTGCTGAAACTACTCAGCTTAGGAGATAGGAGGCACACGGCACACAAACTGCTGTAGGGTCTGACAGAGCAGACCGACCGCTGGCTTGCGCCGCTGAGCCTCCAACCGGGCATGGTCGTGTGTGACAACGGCCGTAACCTGGTGGCAGCTCTGCAGCTCGGCAGCCTCACGCACGTGCCATGCCTGGCCCACATCTTTAATTTGGTGGTTCAGCGCTTTCTGAAAAGCTACCCACGCTTGTCAGACCTGCTCGGAAAGGTGCGCCGGCTCTGCGCACATTTCCGCAAGTCCCACACGGACGCTGCCACCCTGCGGACCCTGCAACATCGGTTTAATCTGCCAGTGCACCGACTGCTGTGCGACGTGCCCACACGGTGGAACTCTACGCTCCACATGTTGGCCAGGCTCTATGAGCAGCGTAGAGCTTTAGTGGAATACCAACTCCAACATGGGCGGCGCAGTGGGAGTCAGCCTCCTCAATTATTTTCAGAAGAGTGGGCCTGGTTGGCAGACATCTGCCAGGTCGTTCGAAACTTTGAGGAGTCTATCCAGGTGGTGAGCGGCGATGCTGCAATCATTAGCGTCACCATTCCTCTTTTATGCCTCTTGAGAAGTTCCCTGCAAAGCATAAAGGCAGACGCTTTGCACTCGGAAACAGAGCTGGGGGAAGACAGTATCTCGCTGGATAGTCAGAGCACCCTCCTGTCTATATCTTAGCGCGGTGGGGAGGAGGAGGAGGAGGAGGAAGATGAGGAGGAGGGGGAAGACACAGCTTGGCCCACTGGTGAGGGTACACATGCTGCTGGCCTGTCATCCTTTCAGCGTGTATGGCCTGAGGAGGAGGAGGATCCTGAAAGTGATCTTCCTAGTGAGGACAGCCATGTGTTGCGTACAGGTACCCTGGCACACATGGCTGACTTCATGTTACGATGCCTTTCTCGTGACCCTCGCGTTACACGCATTCTGGCCACTACGGATTACTGGGTGTACACACTGCTCGACCCACGGTATAAGGAGAACCTTTCCACTCTCATACCCGAAGAGGAAAGGGGTTCGAGAGTGTTGCTATACCACAGGACCCTGGCGGACAAACTGATGGTAAAATTCCCATCCGACAGCGCTGGTGGCCGAAGGCGCAGTACCGAGGGCCAGGTAGCAGGGGAGGCGCGGAGATCAGGCAGCATGTACAGCACAGGCAGGCCAACACTCTTTAAGGCCCTTGACAGCTTTATGGCTCCCCAGCAAGACTGTGTCACCGCTCCCCAGTCACGGCTGAGTCGGCGGGAGCACTGTAAAAGGATGGTGAGGGAGTACGTAGCCGATCGCACGACCGTCCTCCGTGACGCCTCTGCCCCCTACAACTACTGGGTGTCAAAGCTGGACACGTGGCCTGAACTCGCGCTGTATGCCCTGGAGGTGCTTGCTTGTCCTGCGGCTAGCGTCTTGTCAGAGAGGGTGTTTAGTGCGGCTGGGGGAATCATCACAGATAAGCGTACCCGCCTGTCAACCGACAGTGCCGACAGGCTAACACTCATCAAGATGAACAAAGCCTGGATTTCCCCAGACTTCTCTTCTCCACCAGCGGACAGCAGCGATACCTAAGCAATAGGTAGGCTGCACCCGCGGATGGAAGCATCGTTCTGTATCCCCATCAAAAACGGGGACCTTTTCGCTTCATCAATCTGACTATAATATTCCTCCTCCTCCTCCTGCTCCTCCTCCTGAAACCTCACATAATCACGCCGAACGGGCAATTTTTCTTAGGCCCACAAGGCTCAGTCATATAATTTTTCTAAACAATTTTTATATGTTTCAATGCTCATTAAAGCGTTGAAACTTTCACCTCCACCAATTTTTATTTTAACTGGGCTGCCTCCTGGCCTAGTTACCAATTAAGCCACATTAACCAAAGCGATTAACCCTTTCCAATCCAATTTGTATCCTGGTTTTCCTAGGGGGCTTACTCTTTTTTTGCCGTTATACAACGGCGCTATCTGCTGGCTAAAGCCAGTACTGCATGAGATGACACGTTGGATAGGCTCTGACAGCAGAGAGGCTGGCAATATACAGTAAGAGAACCCCGACGGACATCTTCCAAGATTAGAGCTGTACAGCCTTAAATCCTAATGTCTTCAGATGTCAGACAGTGGATTGGAAAGGGTTAATGGGTTTCACCTGCCCTCTTGGCTGGCCATGGCCAATTTTTTGGATGTACATTAGTACTGTTGATACAGCAATTTTTGTGGGCCCTCGCCTACAGTGTAATCAAATGAATTTTTAGCCCACCTGCATTACAGCTGACGTTACATCCGCTGTGTTGGGCAATGCAATGGGATATTTTTATGTACCGCCGGTGGGTTCCAGGGAGCCACCCATGCTGTGGGTGCACGGGGAGTTGTAAATGCATCTGTTTCCACTTCTAAAGAACCCCAGTCTGACTGGGGCATGCAGTGTGGGCCGAAGCCCACCTGCATTAAACATGACATTACTACCTCAGCTGTGTTGGGCACTGCAATGGGATATTTTTATGTACCGCCGGTGGGTTCCAGGGAGCCACCCATGCTGTGGGTCCACAGGGAGTTGTAAATGCATCTGCTTCCACTTCTAAAGAACCCCAGTCTGACTGGGGCATGCAGTGTGGGCCGAAGCCCACCTGCATTAAACATGACATTACTACCTCAGCTGTGTTGGGCACTGCAGTGGGATATTTTAATGTACCGCTGGTGGGTTCCAGGGAGCCACCCATGCTGTGGGTGCACACGGAATTCCCATTGCGGAGTTGTACCTGCCTGTGACTATATATAAAAAAACGCGGTCTGACTGGGGCGTGCAGACACCTTGACAGAATGAATAGTGTGTGGCACATAGGTTCCCCATTGCTATGCCCACGTGTGCAGCTCCAGATGGAGGTGGCACAGGATTGGATTTCTCATTGCTTCTGTACAGCATTGTGGGCTATCGCCCCACCCCTTTTAAAGAGGGTCGCTGCCTAGCCATGCCAACCCTCTGCAGTGTGTGCCTGCGGTTCCTCCTCATGGCAGACGCACTTATAAATAGACATGAGTGTGGCGTGGCATGAGGGCAGCTGAAGGCTGGGCAGGGACAGTTTGGTGTGCGCTGTGGACACTGGGTCGTGGGGGGGGGGGGGATTTGGCAGCATGTAACCCAGGAGAAGTGGCAGTGGAGTGTCATGCAGGCAGTGATTGTGCTTTGTTGGAGGTAGTGTGGTGCTTAGCTAAGGTATGCATTGCTAATGAGGGCTTTTCAGATGTTAAAGTTGTTGGGGGGGGGGGGCCCACTCTTGCTGCTATTGTGGCTTAATAGTGGGACCTGGGAACTTGAGATGCAGCCCAACATGTAGCCCCTCGCCTGCCCTATCCGTTTCTGTGTCGTTGCCATCACTTTCTTGAATTGCCCCGATTTTCACAAATGAAAACCTTAGCGAGCATCGGCGATATACAAAAATGCTCGAGTCGCCCATTGACTTCAATGGGGTTCGTTACTCGAAACGAACCCTCGAGCATCGCGAAAAATTCGTATCGAGTAACGAGCACCCGAGCATTTTGGTGCTCACTCATCTCTATTATTGACCTCTTGGCTTGGTATAAAAGGGTTTATTTAGGACATCCCTATTGCCTTACCATGGTCCTCTATGTGACATGGGAGCAGTCTTTGCTTTAGATTGGGTCATGCTTGCGCCTATGTGCACATCCGACTGTGTCAAATCTCCTGTTACACTGCTATATTGTATGTTGGTAATCTGTAAATGCTTGCCAGCCTATTTGTGCTTGCATGTATTTATAGATTTCTATTTGGTGCTTATTATGAGGTTTTTTGTATATAATTACATTTGTATTATATAGTATGACATTTGGGCTCTTCATAATGCAAAGCCCGTACTCTCGAGATATTTATGTGCCTTTGCGCAGCCGCAACACTAGTTGCATGACGTTTTGGTATCTCGACACTGTTCAACGCATAGTCTCGCGTTACTTCCGGGTTCCCGCACATGCGCAGTGACTTCCCAGATGACGCAGGGGAAGCCGGACGCCATGGAGATCAGGAGCGTATGTGTCTATTGGTAACTGCTTTGTGTGTCATCAGCTGTTCTGTATGTTTTAATTATATGTGTTATATAAGTTGTGCACTTTGGGTTGTATGGTATGCTTGACAAAGATCTGGTTTCAGATCGAAACGTTGCACAGAGGAATAAAGACAAAGCTTTGCTAATCACTGCATCTTTATTGCTGCTGCGGCTTACTACTACACCAAATGGAAATATAAGTCTCAAAGTCTACAAGTAATAATTATTTTAACACAGAGCATTTAAGCAGAAAGTAAACAATGCGAATGATGTTAGTGTTTCACCGAGATGCAGTGATTGGCAATGCAATCAGCAAACCATGCTAATGTTTATTAAAAAAAAAAGTCTGAAACTTTTTGTTTGAGACTTTTTTTATTAAACATTAGTACGAGGGGCTGCTGATAAGTCTTTGGCTTTGTGTTCTTTTTTCATTTCTATTGTAACGAATGTTACCTCACATGAAAGCCTTATGTGTCTAATATGTTTTCAAAATTTTGTTTTTGTAGCTTATGGCAACAGTGATCTTAGGCGGAGTCTAAGGCGATATTCACAGCAAATGAGAGCAGAGGAGTGATAAAATTCTTGTTTCTGCAAGGAAAGTCCGCGAAAGATATTCATGGTGATATGTCGCAGACATTGGGCGATCAATGCCTTTCATATTCTACAGTTAAGAACTGGGTTGCCAAATTTAAGACAGGCCTCTTCAGCACCAATGATGAGGAACGTCCTCGACGACCGAGAGAGGTTGTTGTTGGGGGAATCGTCGATGCTATGCACAACCTCATACTGGAGAATTGGCAAATTTCAGCTAAAGGAATAGCAGACATCATGGGGATTTCTCGTGAATGTGTTTGTATCATTATCCATGAACATTCGAATATGAAGAAGCTATCTGCAAAGTGGGTCCCCAAATGTTTGACAGCAGATCAGAAAAGCATGTGAGTGAAAATTTCCCGGTCTATTTGTCAGCGTTTAAGGACTGATAAGAACTTCCTGGATCGACTGGTCACTATGGATGAGACCTGGATTTATTTGTATGACCCTGAAACCAAGGAGCAGTTAAAAGAGTGGAGGCACAGTGGTTCTCCTCGCCCAAAGAAGTTCAGGGTGCAAAAATCAGCCACTAAGGTGATGGCATCTGTGTTCTGGGATAAGGAGGGCGTGCTGATAGTGGATTACCTTCAAAATGGTTCCACCATCAATGCAAGGTATTACATTGAACTTTTGGACCAATTGAAGGCAGCTCTAAAGGCCAAAAGGTGCGGCAAGCTGGCCAAAGGAATCTTGTTCCTGCAAGACAACGCCTCCACTCACACTGCACAAGCGACCACGGCAAAACTGGTGGAGCTAGACTTCCAGCTGGTTGACTACCCACCTTATTCACCAGATCTAGCTGCCTCCGACTATTATCTGTTTCCAAACCTGAAGAAACACTTCAAGAGTACCAAATTTCACACCATTTCTGATGCCATGACTGGTTTGTTGCAGAACTGAAATCCTTCTTTTTGCAAGGCTTACAGAACTTGGAATACCGATGTAAGAAGCATGTTCACATCAGTGGAGAGTATGTGGAATAAATGTAAAGTTTCATCTTCCTATCTCGTTTCTTTCTGGGTAAAGCCAAAGACTTCCTCAGCACCCCTTCGTATTACTCCATCTATCCATTGTGGTCCTTTTGCACGTCTCTGCCTGAATGATGTTCGGTCGTTAACTTGGCCAACAATGACAAGTATTTTACATTTTTAAATAATATTGCATGAACCAAACAACCAAACTCAGATATAAAATGTACTGATAATGGAAAAGTTTAAGGTCAGAAGATGGTAGTACTAGTAATTCTTGAAGAATATATGTTACAAATCAGATTTAAAACTAAGGGTTTACTCACACAGCGTATGTATCCCGTGCATTTTTTTTCTGGCTTGTTTGGAGTCTGGCTTTGCTTATAATTCCTAGTCATTGTTACAAGGCTTGTATAGAGAGTCTGACTTGAAGGAATACTGCCTTCCAATAGATGGCACTTTGGAGGTTTTATTCCATCTTTCTTATTTGCATATTACCCAGAGGAGCGTGCATGAGCATTTGAGTCCCCTCACTCACTGTCTAGGTCAGTGATGGGCAACCTTTTGAGCTCGGTGTGTCAAAATTCGCCAAAAAACCGAGCATAACTCGGGTGGTGTGTCACTTCGAGAAAAAAATCCATAAATTCGCGATATTTAAAGTTTAAATAACATATGTATAATTGTAATGTATAACTGTATTTAATAAACCCAAAACACCCATAGCACAGGCCCTCACCACTCGCTGCCTCCCCTCACTTCTCAGTAATGACCAGCCCCCAGCAGTGACAGCGCCCCCCACAGCGGCCCCCAGCAACGACAGCGGCCCCCCGCAGCGACAGCACACCCCACAGCGCCCCCCCCCCCCCGCAGCGACAGCGACCCCCACAGCAGCGGCAGCGCACCCCACAGCGGCCCCTCCACCAGCGACAGCGCACCCCACAGCGGCCCCCAGCAGTGACAGCGGCCCCCAGCATTGACAGCGGCCCCCAGCAGCGACAGCGCACCCCACAGCAACCCCCCAGCAGCGACAGCGCACCCACAGCGGCCCCCAGCATTACTTGCCCCCCACAGAAGCCCCCAGCATTACTTGCCCCCCACAGAGGCCCCCAGCATTATCTGCCCCGCACAGCGGCCCCTCAGCGGTGACTGCCCCCCACAGCAGCCCCCAGCATTACTTGCCCCCCACAGAGGCCCCCAGCATTATCTGCCCCCCACAGAGGCCCCCAGCATTATCTGCCCCCCACAGAGGCCCCCCAGCGGTGACTGCCCCCCACAGCGGCCCCCAGCAGTGACTGCCCCCTCACAGAGGCCCCCCAGCGGTGAATGCCCCCCACAGCACCCCCCTAGCGTTGACTGCCCCCCACAGCGGCCCCCCAGCAGCGACAGCACACCCCACAGCGGACCCCCAGCAGCGACAGCGCACCCCACAGCGGCACCCCAGAAGCAACAGCACCCCCCCCCACAGCGACAGCGCACCCCACAGTGGCCCTCCAGCATTACTTGCCCCCCACAGCGGCCCCCAGCATTACTTGCCCCCCACAGCGGCCCCCAGCATTACTTGCCCCCCACAGAGGCCCCCAGCATTATCTGCCCCCCACAGAGGCCCCCAGCGGTGACTGCCCCCCACAGCAGCCCCCCAACAGCGACAGCGCCACCGACAGCGGCCTCCAGCATTACTTGTCCCCCACAGGGGCCCCCAGCATTATCTGCCCCCCACAGTGGCCCCCCAGTGGAGACTGCCCCCTCACAGCGGCCCCCCAGTGGAGACTGCCCCCTCACAGAGGCCCCCCAGCAGTAAATGCCCCCCAGCGGTGACTGCCCCCCCACAGTGGACCCCCAGTGGTGACTGCCCCCCCACAGCGGACCCCCAGCGCTGACTGCCCCCTCACAGCGGACCCCCAGCGGTGATGACTGCCCCCTCACAGCGGACCCCCCCCGACCCATGTACTTACCTTGTGGATGCTTGGATACTCCGCTCCTCCTGTGCCCGGCGCCCTCCAGCAGCGATGATCTCCCGCGCACACTGTGACGTCAGTGTGTTGCAGGACGCCTTCTCCCCTGGACGCTCTCGCGCAACCAACAGGTAGGAGACATCGGGGGACGGGGGGAGGAGGATCCTGGTGCACACTGACATCACAGTGTGCGCTGGGATCAGCGCTGGTTAGTAGTGCTGGTTAATGAATACCGGCAGGGGAGTCACGGCCCCTGCCGGTATTCATTAATGGGGTGACCGGCCGCGTGTCAGTGACTATGGCTACGCGTGTCAGTGCTGACACGCGTGTCATAGGTTCGCCATCACGGGTCTAGGTGCTCTTTCTTAGGAGAAAAGATAGTGTTTCTGGCCCAGGCCTCTCACTAGCAAAGCCAGACTCCTACTGTACACTGATGAAGGGCAAATACCCTGAAACAGCTGTCTGTACATGGAGTCTGGCTTTGCTTTTAATTCCCAGTTATCGTTACAAGGCTTGTATAAAGATTATGACTTTGGCTTGAAGGAATGCTACCTTCCAATAGGTTCACGATCTCGGCGACCCCAAGGGCGAGCTCCCTCCATGTTTTTTGGTTCTGCACTGCTTCTTTCAGTTGTGTCATATCCATGCCAGTATCAGCTTTGACAGTATCAGCCATCGTGTCCTTTGGCGGCCAGGTCTTCTTTTGCCACTGATCTCTCCAAGCATTATAGATTTTTCTAGCGACTCTGCTTGCATTACATGGCCAAAATCTGTGAGTCTGAGTCTTTTCCTCTTGCCTTCCAGTGATATATTTTGGGTCTTATACGGTTCAGGACTTCTCCGTTACTCTCGCCGTCCAGGGCATTCGCAGCCGGTTTCACCAGCACCACAGCTCAAATGCATCAATCCTCCTTCTATCAGCTGTTTTTGCAGTCCGGCTTTTACATCCATACATCACTATGGAGAAAACGGTGGTTTGCACTATCCCGTGTTTAGTTACATCCCTACTTTTGCAGATTTTGTCCATGTTTAGCATTGCACTTCACCCCAAAGCTATCCTATGTTTTATCTCTGGCATAGATTCTTCAGCCTGGTCAATTTTTGAGCCGAGGAAGAAAAAGTCTTGCACGGATTCTATGACCTCATTGTAGATTTTGATTTGAATTTGGCCATCTTTTGCAGTTGTCATCATTTTAGTCTTCTTTAATTTCAGATAGAGCCCCAGTTTTTAACTTTCAGTTTTAATCTAGCATATCAGCTGCTTCAGACCTGCTTCTGTTTCTGCAAGTGGAGTTGTGTCATCCTCATAAGGGCGGACACCCACTGGTGTTTTTTTCTCTACCGAGCTGCGAGAGCAAGTGAAAACATTCACCTCGCAGCGCGAGAAAAACGTTGGGATGACGCCGGGATATTGCCAGTGTTTTCAATGGGGCCAGCGGCAGTAGCGCTAGCCCCATTGAAAAGATAGAGAGAATACCACGGACAGGAGTTTCCTTCATCCTCGCAGGGACTGTGGAGCATGCTATCCCATTGCTTTTAATGGGATCGGCGCTGCTGCCGGTCCCATTGAAAGCAGTGGCTTATGGCAAACCCCGCAGTATGATTTTCGGGGAAGGGCTTGAAATAAAAGCCCTTCCCTGAAAATCATCAATAATTGGTTAAAAAAAGAAAAAAAAAATTACTCACCTCTCCGCCGCTCAGACTCGTCCTCCAGCTGGCTCCCCAACACTGCTGTCCAGCACTTTTAGCAGACTCTCACTGGGTCTTGCTCCGCCCTCCTTTTTTAAAAACTTTTAAAAAAATCTTTGTTACTCACATAGCTTGTCATGGTCAATACAATACGTCAATACACATTCAATTCGGAACTTGGAAAATGTTTTCTTATGCAATTCATTTTTATTAGAAATTTACAAGATTTTTCCAGTATGGAACAGTACTTAAATGGATAAGAAAAGCAATTCTATACACTTCAGTGTATGTTAGAAATACAACAAACAGTGCTTAAAAACAGGCAATGCAGCAAGGGGTTCTGTGAATATTTAAACCATATGCAATGGCTGAGCCAAGCGCTCCAAAGTGAGGGAGACCATGAGGTTTGCAGAAGGGTTGTCACGGGTAGCTCTATGGTCTCGCTGTTACCATGCAGGGCAGTGCAGGGTCCCGCAGTCGGCGCGTGCCACTCTGCCGTTGGCTCCGGCGTCCTGGAGCTCCGGAGTCGGGGCTCTCCCGGCGACGTGGGGCGGCCGGTGGGTGGCGGTGTGGGCATGTCTGCCCGTAGGGTGCCGCCCGCACTCCTCCACCTTTCTTATGCAGCAGTGGGGGAGTTGGCTCCTCCCACTCATCGCCCCCAGGCGGAGTCTTGTAGTTATAAGACTGGCAGTGACCTGAGATCACTGCCAGTTATTGGTTCTGTTAGTGCAATTTTCGCTATTCGATATACTGTGCGTTTCCAAATTAAATAATATGTGCACAGGCCTGGAGAGCCTTCAAAGACCACACGGCTTACATCATGTGTCCCAAAAGAATCTCTAGCTTTATTAAGCCCGGGTAAAACTTAAATAGGTTTCAACACAGGAAGTATACAGTTACATCATTTAGCGTGCTGATTGGTCGTTTTCAGAGGAAGGTATTTGTGAGGTAGCTTGCGATGTCATCCATCTGGGAGGAACTTCAGTGAGCATGCTCAGTTCATTCTTGAATTTGGTCTCATGAGAAGAACATCCTGTTTCTCCTCTCTGCTTGACCAAGATAAAGACAATCCTAGATAGGTTTTTGCCAGTTAGAACCGGTTTGACCAGTATTGGGACAATAGGCACTGCTCCTTAATAGAGATGAGCGAACGTACTCATCCGAGCTTGATACTCGTTCGAGTATTAGCGTGTTCGAGATGCTCGTTACTCGTAACGAGTACCACGCGATGTTCGGGTTACTTTCACTTTCCTCTCTGAGACGTTAGCGCGCTTTTCTGGCCAATTGAAAGACAGGGAAGGCATTACAACTTCCCCCTGCGACGTTCAAGCCCTATACCACCCCCCTGCAGTGAGTGGCTGGGGAGATCAGGTGTCACCCGAGTATAAAAATCGGCCCCTCCCGCGGCTCGCCTCAGATGCGTTGTGAGATAGCTGAGGGACAGTGGTATCGTGTTGGAGCTGCTGTAGGGAGAGTGTTAGTGTAGGCTTCAAGAACCCCAACGGTCCTTCTTAGGGCCACATCTAACCGTGTGCAGTAGTGTGGAGGCTGCTTTTAGCAGTGTTGCACATTTTTGTTTTTTTGGTATATCGGCCGTGCAGAGCATTGCGCCCTGCAGTAATAGACCAGGGACAGAAGTGTGGAGGCAGGGAGAGCGTTAGGAGTTATTGTAGGCTTCAAGAACCCCAACGGTCCTTCTTAGGGCCACATCTAACCGTGTGCAGTAGTGTGGAGGCTGCTTTTAGCAGTGTTGCACCTTTTTTTTTTTGGTATATCGGCCGTGCAGAGCATTGCGCCCTGCAGTAATACTCCAGGGAGAGAATTGTGTAGGCAGGGCCAGAAGACATCTATATATATAAAAAGGAATGTATGTCTGTCTGTCTGTCCTTTTTGCGCTACTACACCATTCATCTAATCGCCATGAAACTTTGAGAAGTTGTTGAGTACACTCCTGGGAAGATTACTGGCATAGTACACCTATCCTGCGAGCATCGTCGACAGTTATGCCCCCCAGACAAAGATCGTTTGATTTCCATCTCAAGCACAAAAGCAAAAGGCATTACGAGAAACGGGATGCGTGTTCAACTACAAAATGATGCATCCGCTGAACGTTTCGCAAGACAATTGCTGGATATTGAGAATGCTGAGGTAAAATGAAAGCTGTGCTGTGATTGGTTGCAATTTCTTATACTGCTGACGTAAAATGAAAGCTGTGCTCTGATTGGTTGCTATTTCTTATACTGCTGAGGTAACATGAAAGCTGTGCTGTGATTGGTTGCTATATATTATACCGCTGAGGTAACATGAAAGCTGTGCTGTGATTGGTTGCTATATATTATACTGCTGAGGTAACATGAAAGCTGCTGTGCTGTGATTGGTTGTTATATATTATACCGCTGAGGTAACTTGAAAGCTGCTATCTAGATATATAAAAACGAATGTATGTATGTATGTCTGTCTTCGCAGCAACGCGCGACGGGTACGCTAGTATATTATAGATTGAATATACGCAGTGGTCCTTTGGAAAAAAATCTTGAAAAAAAATCTATTTGGCCTGCCTGTCACTGTGCTCAGTGTTCTGGGTCCGTGTGTGCTGGGGGTAGTAGTTCTCCAAATAAATACGCAGCCAGCTAAGTGTTACAGCAGGCTTGCGCCAAATTATTTCCTGGCTCTGAAATCACCGGTCTGTTGCAGTTAATAACAGTGCAACACTGCAGTTCCGTGACACACACATCAGGGACAGAAATGTGTAGGCAGGGCCAGAAGACATATTATAGATTGAATATACGCAGTGGTCCTTTGGAAAAAAGTCTTGAAAAAAAATCTATTTGGCCTGCCTGTCACTGTGCTCAGTGTTCTGGGTCTGTGTCTGCTGGGGGTAGTAGTTCTCCAAATAAATACGCAGCCAGCTAAGTGTTACAGCTGGCTTGCGCCAAATTATTTCCTGGCTCTGAAATCACCGGTCTGTTGCAGTTAATAACAGTGCAACACTGCAGTTCCGTGACGCACACATCAGGGACAGAAGACATATATTATAGATTGAATATACGCAGTGGTCCTTTTGAAAAAAATCTTGAAAAAAAATCTATTTGGCCTGCCTGTCACTGTGCTCAGTGTTCTGGGTCTGTGTCTGCTGGGGGTAGTAGTTCTCCAAATAAATACGCAGCCAGCTAAGTGTTACAGCAGGCTTGCGCCAAATTATTTCCTGGGGTTCCGTAAACGAAGTCAGCCTCCAACCACAGGCCACTAAGCGGCACATTTAATTACAGCATTCTGTTGCTGCACTACTGCTAATACACCATGCTGAGGGGTAGGGGTAGGCCTATAAGACGTGGACGCGGGCGAGGACGCGGAGGCCCAAGTCAGGGTGTGGGCACAGGCCGAGCCACTGCGGTGGCCAGGGGTAGAGGCAGGGCCAGACCGAATAATCCACCAACTGGTTCCCAAAGCGCCCCCTCGCGCCATGCCACCCTGCAGAGGTCAAGGTGCTCTACGGTGTGGCAGTTTTTCACAGAGACGCCTGACGACCGACGAACAGTGGTGTGCAACCTTTGTCGCGCCAAGATCAGCTGGGGAGGCACCACCACCAGCATGCACAGGCATATGATGGCCAAGCACCCCACAAGGTGGGACGATGCCCGTTCACTGCCTCTCCCCCTGTGCCCCAACCTGCCACTGAGATCCAAACCCCCTCTGAGGACACAGGCAGTACCGTCTCCTGGCCTGCACCCACACCCTCACCTCCGCTGTCCTCGGCCCCATCCAGCAATGTCTCTCAGCGTAGCGTCCAGACGTCGCTAGCGCCGCAGTTTGAGCGCAAGCGCAACTACGACGCCACGCACCCGCACGCTCAAGCGTTAAACGTGCACATTGCAAAATTGATCAGCCTAGAGATTCTGCCGTATAGGCTTGTGGAAACGGAGGCTTTCAAAAGCATGATGGCGGCGGCGGCCCCACGCTACTCGGTTCCCAGTCGCCACTACTTTTCCCGATGTGCCGTCCCAGCCCTGCACGACCACGTCTCCCGCAACATTGTACGCGCCTTCACCAACGCGGTTACTGCCAAGGTCCACTTAACAACAGACACGTGGACAAGCAGAGGCGGGCAGGGCCACTATATCTCCCTGACGGCACATTGGGTGAATTTAGTGGAGGCTGGGACAGAGTCAGAGCCTGGGACCGCTCACGTCCTACCCACCCCCCGAATTGCGTGCCCCAGCTCGGTTGTGGTATCTGCGGGGGTGTATGCTTCCTCCACTAAACCCTCCTCCTCCTCCAACGCAACCTCTGTCTCGCAATCAAGATGTGTCAGCAGCAGCAGCACGTCGCCAGCAGTCGGTGTCACGCGGCGTGGCAGCACAGCGGTGGGCAAGCGTCAGCAGGCCGTGCTGAAACTACTCAGCTTAGGAGAGAAGAGCCACACGGCCCACAAACTGCTGCAGGGTCTGACAGAGCAGACCGACCGCTGGCTTGCGCCGCTGAGCCTCCAACCGGGCATGGTCGTGTGTGACAACGGCCGTAACCTGGCGGCGGCTCTGCAGCTCGGCAGCCTCACGCACGTGCCATGCCTGGCCCATGTCTTTAATTTGGTGGTTCAGCGCTTTCTGAAAAGCTACCCCCACTTGTCATACCTGCTCGGAAAGGTGCGCCAGCTCTGCGCACATTTCCGCAAATCCCACACGCACGCTGCCACCCTGCGGACCCTGCAACATCGGTTTAATCTGCCAGTGCACCGACTGCTGTGCGACGTGCCCACACAGTGGAACTCTACGCTCCACATGTTGGCCAGACTCTATGAGCAGCGTAGAGCTATAGTGGAATACCAACTCCAACTTGCGCGGCGCAGTGGGAGTCAGCCTCCTCAATTATTTACAGAAGAGTGGGCCGGGTTGGCAGCCATCTGCCAGGTCCTTGGAAAATTTGAGGAGTCTACCCAGATGGTGAGCGGGGATGCTGCAATCATTAGCGTCACCATTCCTCTGCTATGCCTCTTGAGACGTTCCCTGCAAAGCATAAAGGCAGACGCTTTGGAATCAGAAACGGAGGCGGGGGAAGACAGTATGTCGCTGGATAGTCAGAGCAACCTCATGTCTATATCTCAGCGCGTTGAGGAGGAGGGGGAGGAGCATGAGGAGGAGGGGAAAGAGACAGCTTGGCCCACTGCTGAGGGGACAGATGCTGCTTGCCTGTCATCCTTTCAGCGTGTATGGCCAGAGGAGGAGGAGGAGGAGGAGGGGGAAGAGACAGCTTGGCCCACTGCTGAGGGTACAGATGCAGCTTGCCTGTCATCCTTTCAGCGTGTATGGCCAGAGGAGGAGGAGGAGGAGGAGGAGGAGGAGGAGGATCCTGAAAGTGATCTTCCGAGTGAGGACAGCCATGTGTTGCGTACAGGTACCCTGGCACACATGGCTGACTTCATGTAAGGATGCCTTTCTCGTGACACTCGCGTTACACGCATTCTGGCCACTACGGATTACTGGGTGTACACACTGCTCGATCCACGGTATAAGGAAAGCCTTTGTACTCTCAATCCCGAAGAGGAAAGGGGTTCGAGAATGATGCTATACCACAGGGCGCTGGTGGACAAACTGATGGTAAACTTCCCATCCGACAGCGCTAGTGGCCGAAGGCGCATTTCCGCGGCCCAGGTAGCAGGGGAGGCGCAGAGATCAGGCAGCATGTACAGCGCAGGCAGGGGAACACTCTCTAAGGCCTTTGACAGCTTTATGGCTCCCCAGCAAGACTGTGTCACCGGTCCCCAGTGAAGGCTGAGTTGGCGGGAGCACTGTAAAAGGATGGTGACGGAGTACGTAGCTGATTGCAGCACCGTCCTCGGTGACGCCTCTGCCCCCTACAACTACTGGGTGTCGAAGCTGGACACGTGGCCTGAACTCGCACTGTATGCCCTGGAGGTGCTTGCTTGTCCTGCGGCTAGCGTCTTGTCAGAGAGGGTGTTTAGTGCGGCTGGGGGAATCATCACGGATAAGCGTACCCACCTGTCAACCGACAGTGCTGACAGGCTTACACTCATCAAGATGAACAAAGCCTGGATTTCCCCAGACTTCTCTTCTCCACCAGCGGACAGCAGCGATACCTAAGCAATACGTAGGCTGCACCCGCGGATGGAAGCATCGTTCTCTATCACCATCCAAAACGGGGACCTTTTTGCTTCATCTATCTGTGTATAATATTCCTCCTCCTCCTCCTGCTCCTCCTCCTGAAACCTCACATAATCACGCTGAACGGGCAATTTTTCTTAGGCCCACAAGGCTCAGTCATATAATTTTTCTAAACAATTTTTATACGTTTCAATGCTCATTAAAGCGTTGAAACTTTCACCTGAACCAATTTTTATTTTAACTGGGCTGCCTCCAGGCCTAGTTACAAATTAAGCCACATTAACCAAAGCGATTAATGGGTTTCACCTGCCCTCTTGGTTGGGCATGGGCAATTTTTCTGAGGTACATTAGTACTGTTGATACAGCAATTTTTGTGGGCCCTCACCTACAGTGTAATCAAATTAATTTTTAGCCCACCTGCATTAAAGCTGACATTACCTCAGCTGTGCTGGGCACTGCAATGGGATATATTTATGTACCGCCAGTGGGTTCCAGGGAGCCACCCATGCTGTCGGTCCACACGGAGTTGTAACTGCATGTGTCCACTTCTAAAGAACCCCAGTCTGACTGGGGCATGCAGTGTGGGCCGAAGCCCACCTGCATTAAGCACGACATTACTACCTCAGCTGTGTTGGGCAATGCAATGGGATATTTTTATGTACCGCCGGTGGCTTCCTGGCACCCACCCATGCTGTGGGTCCACAGGGAGTTGTAAATGCATCTGTGTCCACTTCTAAAGAACCCCAGTCTGACTGGGGCATGCAGTGTGGGCCGAAGCCCACCTGCATTAAGCACGACATTACTACCTCAGCTGTGTTGGGCAATGCAATGGGAGATTTTTAAGTACCGCCGGTGGGTTCCAGGGAGCCACCCATGCTGTCGGTCCACACGGAGTTGTAACTGCATGTGTCCACTTCTAAAGAACCCCAGTCTGACTGGGGCATGCAGTGTGGGCCAAAGCCCACCTGCATTAAGCACGACATTACTACCTTAGCTGTGTTGGGCAATGCAATGGGATATTTTTATGTACCGCCGGTGGCTTCCTGGCACCCACCCATGCTGTGGGTCCACAGGGAGTTGTAAATGCATCTGTTTCCACTTCTAAAGAACCCCAGTCTGACTGGGGCATGCAGTGTGGGCCGAAGCCCACCTGCATTAAGCATGACATTACTACCTTAGCTGTGTTGGGCAATGCAATGGGATATTTTTATGTACCGCCGGTGGCTTCCTGGCACCCACCCATGCTGTGGGTCCACAGGGAGTTGTAAAGGCATCTGTTTCCACTTCTAAAGAACCCCAGTCTGACTGGGGCATGCAGTGTGGGCTGAAGCCCACCTGCATTAAACATGACAATACTACCTCAGCTGTGTTGGGCAATGCAATGGGATATTTGTATGTACCGCCGGTGGGTTCCAGGGAGCCACCCATGCTGTGGGTGCACACGGAATTCCCATTGCGGAGTTGTACCTGCCTGTGACTATATATAAAAAACCGCGGTCTGACTGGGGCATGCAGACACCTTGACAGAATGAATAGTGTGTGGCACATAGGTTCCCCATTGCTATGCCCACGTGTGCAGCTCCAGATGGAGGTGGCACAGGATTGGATTTCTCATTGCTTCTGTACAGCATTGTGGGCTATCGCCCCGCCACTTTTAAAGAGGGTCGCTGCCTAGCCATGCCAACCCTCTGCAGTGTGTGCCTGCTTATCCTGTGGCAGACGCACTTATAAATAGACATGAGGGTGGCGTGGCATGAGGGCAGCTGAAGGCTGGGCAGGGACAGTTTGGTGTGCGCTGTGGACACTGCGTCGTGCGGGGGGGGGGGGGGGGGGGGGGTTGGGCAGCGTGTAACCCAGGAGAAGTGGCAGCGGAGCGTCATGCAGGCAGTGATTGTGCTTTGTTGGAGGTGGTGTGGTGCTTAGCTAAGGTATGCATTGCTAATGAGGGCTTTTCAGATGTAAAAGTTGTTGGGGGGGGCACTCTTGCTGCTATTGTGGCTTAATAGTGGGACCTGGGAACTTGAGATGCAGCCCAACATGTAGCCCCTCGCCTGCCCTATCCGTTGCTGTGTCGTTCCCATCACTTTCTTGAATTGCCCAGATTTTCACAAATGAAAACCTTAGCGAGCATCGGCGATATACAAAAATGCTCGGGTTGCCCATTGACTTCAATGGGGTTCGTTACTCGAAACGAACCCTCGAGCATCGCGGAAAATTCGTCTCGAGTAACGAGCACCCGAGCATTTTGGTGCTCGCTCATCTCTACTCCTTAAATTCTTGTGGAGGTGGTGGGGGGGGGGGGGGCGATGTTCCCTTCCCCCAGAGGTTCAGACCGGAAACACAACATAGCATCTTCACAGTTGACAAAAATATAGAAAATACATATAGGATATCTCCCACAATTCCCTACTTTGTTGTGCGTATTTTCATTCTCCTGGATGGTTTTTCCTTCCTATTTGTGTTCTCGGGCCTTTCCCTACCGCCTACAGGGGACCCTAGCTGTCACCTCCGCCATGGGAAATGCCTCCTGCCTTATCCCTTCCTACTGCTGGGTGATATCCAGGATAAGGAAAATGCCACACAACACGTTACAGTTTCCCAACGGTATTCTAGGTAGATGGCTCCTGAAAGATTGATCTTTATTTCACGTTTTCTGCATAAGCCACCTTGTTTATAGTTTAGATGACATACAACATGTTGAATGTGACTGGCTTTCCAAGTGTGATTTCAGGTTATATTGTTTGTTACATGTTAACATTGGTCTGATTACACAATATGGCTGAAACATTGGTACACTTACTGCTACCTTATTGTATCTATTGACATTTTTCTGATCTTTGACACATCACCAGGGGCGTAACTATAGAGGATACAGAGGATGCAGTTGCACCCGGGCCCAGGAGCCTTTTGGGGGCCCATAAGGCCTCTCTTCTTCATATAGGGAACCTAGTACTATGAGTAAAACATTATAGTTCAGGGTCCGGTTCCAAGTTTTTCATCGGGGCCCGGGAGCTTCAAGTTACGCCTCTACACATTACATATGAAACAGTATAACCCTCTTCATAGGATGTACGTCTTCTGTTACCCTTATGAGGAAGAAGAGAAATGATAGCCCAATGACCGCAAGGGTCCTACATATAACAAAGGATTATGGGCCACATTTGTCTCCTTCTTTGATAATCTTTATTCAATGTCTGACATGAACCCAAATTAGCTTTTCTTGAAGTTTCACTGTGATTGTAGTGGTTAACAGCACTTGAAAGGGTTCTTTGTATCTCGATTCCAAGCTCTTCCTTGCGTCTTTTTAGGACAACCCAATCACCTGAAAGCAAACTATGCGACTCTTGATCTGGAAACAAGGGGAATACACATTTATAAGTGACAGTTGATATAACTCCTGATGTAAGGCACTCACATGGGAGACGAGGCCCTCCTTTTTGGCCTGGAATAAGCATAGGCCTATTACAGGAGCCCTACGCAACAAAACGTTCATAAGGACTCAACTTAGTCTTACAATCAGGCGTGGTTCTAACCAAGTAGATGACTAATAAAATGTTTACCTCCATTATTTACTATGACTTCTGGTGTATCCAAATATTCAAAATTACTTTCATAAAACATTCTTTGCTGATATTCTTGGCGTGTTAAAAATTATTTTTATTTTATTTTTTTATTTCTCAAGCCACGCCTCCAAATAACATGAAAAGAGGTCTATGCAAACCAACAACTCCAAACACCTACCTGTGGTAGCTGTATGCTATCATCCTGCAGTCACTGATACAGATAGTCTGGCTCGCACCGAGAAGGTACCTTGACCAATTGGCCTGGATTGTAATGGGCGCATATCATGCATCCCTGTACAAACCCTATTGCAGCAGTGTTGAATCCTGGGGTAAGCCAAGCAGAAGACACTATACCACACGTTACCTCCTTGGATGGATGGGTTAGCTCAGGGATCAGGTGTGACATCATGGAGTACAGCGTGCAGGGGAGGCACAGGCATTTACCTTTCTGCCAGACACCAGTAGCATTCCGCTCGCTTTTTCACTCCTCCTTTTTCTTCTTTTGAGGCCTGTTCCTGTAATTCAAGCAACAGAGAAATATCTACACCTGTTTCAGGTGCAAGCAGGTTACCAGCCGTTACGTCATTCAATGGAAGTCAGGCTGCTGCGGTGCCTGCTGTCTGGTTCCTTCCAGCCTCAGTAGTTGTCTCTTTGGCATAAGCCTGGACTTGATGATAAGTCACCTGTGCGGAAAGAGCTAAAACCTTGTAGAACAAAAACACTGCTTCTGCATTCTGGATTGGCTTACTCGAGGACCCCATGAAACTTCCACTGTGCCACAAAGGATGTGAAATCGTGTAAGATTCCCAATGTGTACCTTAAGTCGGTGCAGACACAAACAGTCTTACCTGCAGCCAGCTTACATATTTCAGTGAGCGCCATCACCTCTATTTCCTGAGTAACTGAGTCTCTCAGGAGGAAAAGAGTGGTTTTTGTACAATTACCTCTTTCTGTTGGTTACCACTGCATAGCCTGTTTTACTTGTCCATTTCACCGATATTTGGAACCATCTATGGGAAAAACTCAAGATTTACATTAATCATGGCAGTTACAACATTATTGTTAGGACCCCTAGTTTCTCTTTTCATTTGTGTTTCTACAATCATGCAATCATGTGCTTGCTATTTAATGTCATGGTCTGCGCTTGCTGCCCCTTCCTCTCAACCTTCTGAATTCAGTAAAAGGCATGAAACGGCATTTGGAACTATACCCCTCTTGATTGTGATATGTGAGGGTGCTAGCAGGGCAGTCTCATACATAGCTAGTCTGGAAGCTGAAAGATGTTTAATTTGCACTCTATACAGTTATTTTATGACACCTTGAGGGAGCGTGACGCTAAGGGGCCCCACACCATCTCTGGTACCTGAACAAAAATGTACTGCAAACAGGAGAGGAAACATTGTTATTATAATCTACAACCATAACAACTGCACCAATGATGGTTAACTACTGGTTTACTAAGGGACTAGTATCCCTGATACCATTTGAGATATATTCAATTACTGGCATCCAAAATTAACTTTTTTTTTTTTCAATGTAACAATCTTCATGTAAAATACTGTTAATTGAAAATGAGATACACTCTAGAATAGAACTTTTGTTATTAATTTGACTAAAGTACTTATCAGATGTCTCAAGTACACAATTATCTCATTTTAGTATCTTAATTCAACAATATTCAAATTAAAATACAACTCAATATTTTTAAATTCTCCACATACTCCAAGAACCTATATATATATATATATATATATATATATATATATATATATATATATATATACACTGTGGCAATCCTGGACTATTATCTCACACAACTACCCTCAGGAATAAAATTAGATGCCCCTCCTTTGGTCACCTACATTTGTTCAAGTGAGAGACTTAACATGGAGTCTAAGAGTGACCTTCCCTCTATACATTACCACAATATACATATATATACCAACATCCACTTAAATGGAAACACACTTCTCTCCTAGGCTGGTCTGTGTTGAGGGTGGAGCAAGACCTCTTCCTATTGTTCTTCCCTCCCATCTCCTTACATCACCTAGCTCCACCCCCTGTGGCCTGGCTCAGCGTTTGGTCTTTCTTGCCTCATTTCGTTTCTAGTTACCGGACAGTATACACACCATATAACACAATCTAACTCTCATACGGGCCCTTTCATTTATACACACAAATTCACACTCACTGGGGTTTTCATTTACTCATACACAGACTGATAAGTATATCATGTGAAGTAGAAACTGGCATTGTATTTACTGTACATAGAACTTCCCATATTGAACAAAGTATATATATAAGAAAACTCTTATGTACCGCGGTTTTTACATATTTTGTTCAGAATAGGCTATCCAATGACAAACACAATACAACTTATGCCCATTTTCACCCACATACTTATATTCACCACTCCAGATAGCAACCATTATCACCGTTCATTGTTAAACCTACCTTTCCTTTTCTTAACTCATTGACTTGCTTTTTCCTTCACCCATTTTTGTGTGTCCAGTTGTGTTTACAAAACATCATCTCATTGAATTTGCTTGCGAGTCATACTTTGATTTTTCCCACACCTCACGACACAGGTCTGGCTTACCTCACTAATAAGCACTTACAATTTCGTCCCTGCCCATCTTGTCGTAATTGGAAAAATCCTTAATTAATTGAGATTCTCTACTCCTGCACCTCATGGTACAGATCTGCACTTTTGGCACCACATTGTGGAACCTCAACAGCCTGCTTGGCCAAGCCATAATCGGAACAGAACCTCTGGCTAGCCCACATCTTTACTCCAAGCCCAAATTCCCTTGAGTTGATGTATGCCAACATGGCAAATGAAAGCATTCCATGTGCACCCCTCCCCCCACATAACAAAGGGAGACCTCATCAACCACATGTTGAACAATGGAGACTCTCTCACCACATGGACACTACTGTTTTGTTTTGTTTTTTTTGTTTTTTTAACCAGCAACTTTAATCACTACTATAACCTTCAGCTAAAATTGCTTATATCAACTTTCCTTTTTCCTTTCTTTTAACAAGTTCTCCTACACATTCTTTGTTCCTTATTAACCTGCACAGTCTGTTCACACCATTCACTACTACAGAGACAATATAAACCCCCATAGCTCACACCTTCTTACACTCATGACATTATTTTACAGACAACATAAAAACCACACAGTATATCTACTTCATTGTTCTTTTGATACAGACTTATCATATTTCAACTCACCCGGCCTGGGGCGGATCATAGCAGAGAGGGAGAGATGGTACAGGTATAAGAATAACTTATTACCTTGTTTGAGCTCATTATCTGTCTGTCTCTGCTTCAAAGTCCCCCTTGTGTCCGGATAACGATGAAATATCTTCATATCTCTGTATCTTCATTATCCCAGCGGTGCCTCCAAATTTGTTAGTGCAAGTTTCGCTATTCGATATACTGTGCGTTTCCAAATTAAATAATATGTGTACAGGCCTGGAGAGCCTTCAAAGACCACACGGCTTACATCATGTGTCCCAAAAGAATCTCTAGCTTTATTAAGCCCGGGTAAAACTTAAATAGGTTTCAACACAGGAAGTATACAGTTACATAATTTAGCGTGCTGATTGGTCGTTTTCAGAGGAAGGTATTTGTGAGGTAGCTTGTGATGTCATCCATCTGGGAGGAACTTCAGTGAGCATGCTCAGTTCATTCTTGAATTTGGTCTCATGAGAAGAACATCCTGTTTCTCCTCTCTGCTTGACCAAGATAAAGACAATCCTAGATAGGTTTTTGCCAGTTAGAACCGGTTTGACCAGTATTGGGACAATAGGCACTGCTCCTTAAATTCTTGTGGAGGTGTGGGGGGGGGGGGGGGGGCGATGTTCCCTTCCCCCAGAGGTTCAGACCGGAAACGCAACATAGCATCTTCACAGTTGACAAAAATACAGAAAATACATATAGGATATCTCCCACAGTTCTGTCAGCCGCTAGTCAGTTCTGTCTG
Source organism: Eleutherodactylus coqui (assembly GCF_035609145.1). Classification (NCBI taxonomy): domain Eukaryota; kingdom Metazoa; phylum Chordata; class Amphibia; order Anura; family Eleutherodactylidae; genus Eleutherodactylus; species Eleutherodactylus coqui. The sequence goes on from NC_089841.1 coordinate 257,290,771, forward strand.
CAGCCTGTCTCAGTCAGTCCTAGTTGCTAGTCAGCGCCCTTTCCAGTTTGCCTGTAGCTGAGTCTTTTCCTGTTTGGTCATTCCATCTGCCTTTTCTGTCGGCACTCTGTCCCCCGTCAGTTAGTTTCATCTTTGCAGTCGCCAGGTCCCTAGGCAGGATAGGGACCGCCGTCCAGTTGTCCGCCTGGGGTTAGCCAGGGTCGAGGCAAGTAGGCAGGGACAGTGGGGTGCGGGAAGTTCAGGGCACCCCACCTGGCGCTCGGGGGGTCAGAGTGCCGTAACACTCGCCTGACAGTGGTGCCAACAGTGCTCTGCTCAGTTGTGCAGCGACTCAAGGCATGTACCATGGTACACTTAACAGGAAGGCCTGTTTTGTCACGCGTCATGCCAGTACTCCAACTGGACCCTCGGGGTGGAATGCCAATGAAATAACAGAGACGAGTCCAGTAGCTTGTGATCATAATCTGGGAGTACACAGATTTACTAAGCTGATATTTTGCGAAACAATTGAATTCACAATTTACACAACGGTACTTGGAATTGGTACAAGACGATACAGCAGTATGCAGTAGAGTAGAATATAGCAATATTGACTTGATTAAGAACTGACTTCAATGCTCTCTCCTTTCCTTTCTCTGAACTGATTTGAAAGACAATTTTCCCCACTATTTGTTCTAACTGAAGGGATGATTAAAGTTTAGTAAAGCGTAGATGAAGCAGAGTGAAAAAAGACGGCTAAGGGGTGATCAAATAACTATGTATAAATACATGAGGAGACAATACAAGGATCTCTCCCATGATCTGTTTATACCCAGGACTGCAACGGTAACCAGAGGGCATCCGCTACGTTTATAGGAAAGCAGGTTTCATCACCAACATAGAAAAGGGTTCTTTACTGTAAGAGCAGTTAGGCTGTGGAACTCTCTGCATGAGAATGTGGTGATGGCAAAATCCATAGAGGAGTTTAAAAGAGGACTTGATGTCTTTCTAGAGGGGAAGGATATTACAGGATATAAATTTAGGTTAATTGTTAATCTGGGTACACAGCAGGTAGGAACTATTAGGGGTTGATCCAGGGAATAGTCTGATTGCCATTAGGGAGTCGGAAAGGAATTTTTCCCCCAAAAGGGCTAATTGGCTTCTGCTCTTGTGGTTTTTTTGCCTTCCTCTGGATCAACAACACAGGAGGATAGACAGGCTAGACTAGATGGACATTGTCTTCATTCGGCCTTACAAACTATGTTACTATGTTAGTCTATTCCTGGCTTTGGGTTCACCAGGTAGTTTTAGACTCACTGTTTGGTAGAAGGCCGATTTTGGAAAAGCTCTCCTCCTCTCTGCTGTGGAGCACCAAGGGAGCAGAATGAGACTTTGCTTAACCTTGGGAACAATGTGCTGCTACTGTCTGCCCTCTTTCTCCTTCTCTAACACGACCTGACTGCAAACACTACTATCTCACTCTGGGTGCATCTCCTCAACTGCTCACTGTCTCCTTCTTTTATTACCTCTCTTTCTTTCCCGCACTTTCTCAACTCCTCCCACTCTTGCATAGGGATTTGCGTGATTCCTTTCCTGCCCTTGGACTCTGAACCAGTGAGATTGAAACTGACTCAGCTGATCAATTTAAGATTCACTAAATCAGCCCAGACAGAGGTCTCCTTTAATGGAAGTCTGTCCAGCCTCTATTTGAAGACTTCCATTAAAGGAGACCTCACCACCTCCTGTAGCAACCCGTTCCACTCAGTGATCACCCTTACTGTCTAATATCTAAATGATATCTTATACCTTTCAGTTTTATCCCATCGCTTCAAGTCTTTCCTTGTGCAAATGAAAATAGGGCTGATCCCTCTGCACTGTGACAACCCTTCAGATATTTGTAGTAAGCTATTAAGTCCCCTCTCAGGCCTTTTTTTGCAAGCAAAACATTTCCAGATGCTTAGCTTGCAAAAATAATGCAAAGAGGAGACTTAATAGCTGTACAAGGTGACCAAGGTGCTCAGAGTAATGGAAACAGCCAACACTGTTTGCGCAGCTTTCATTGACTTCTATGAAAATTACAGAAACAGCCTAGCTGTGCTAGGCTGTTTCCATACTCGCATCCACCTCCTACCAAGTGGTTTATATAATTTCAATTTATTTTACAAAAGAAATTATATATCCATAAAATGTATTCATTGGAAAAATAAATTGAAATCATATAAACTAGATCAAAGATATTTTTTACATTCAAGATCATTATATTATATATTCTAATCATTTAGGAGCTTATCTCTTGGGGTTAACATCTAAATAGATGTTAATTAACTAATAATAACATAACATTCAACTGGAAATATAAGTCTCAAAGGGACTTATAAGTAGTTATTTTCACACAGAGCATTTAAGCAGAAAGTAAACAATGCAAATGATGTTAGTGTTTCACCGAAATGCAGTGATTGGCAATGCAATCGGCAAACCATGCTTATGTTTGTAAAAAAAAGTCTGAAACTTTCTGTTTGAGACTTTTTTATTAAACATTAGTATTACTGTTTGGTAGAAGGCTGATTTCGGAAAAGCTCTCCTCCTCTCTGCTGTAGAACACCAAGGGAGCGGAATGAGACTTCGCTCAACCTTGGGAACAATGTGCTGCTACTGTCTGCCCTCTCTCTTGTATGTGTACTTCCTCCTTCTCCGACATGACCTGACTGCAACCATTCCTATCTCACTCTGGCTACATCTCCTCAACTGCTCACTGTCTCCTCCTTTCATTACCTCTCTTTCTTTCCCGCACTTTCTTAACTCCTCCCACTCTTGCATAGGGATTTGCATGATTCCTTTCCCACCCTTGGACTCTGCACCAGTAAGATTGAAACTGACTATCAGCCAATAGGACACCAGCTGACATCAGAGCTAAGCTTTAGGCTTAGTAGAGAGAAGGGGAGAAACAGAGTCTCTACTACAGATGGCACATTCTATGCCCATGGACGGCACATAGACAAGTGGGGCAGGACAAGTGTTGGTGTGAGTATTCTGTAGGATCCGCTGGGCCACTACACTTATATGGGTTGACATTGGCTAGAGCTGATCTTTACTGAAAAAAGTAGCAGGCTACTTTTGCGACATGGATTTATTTGATGCTAGGAGCGTCACTCAAACATGGTTCTCAGCAGAGGAGGAATTAACTCTATAGACAAACTCAATCTGATCAACAGACCTCGAAGACAGAACTGGACTGACATCACTTCTACCAGAACTTCAGGTGCATATTTGTGCGTAGCTGATACATGTGATGGTTTAACCAGTTAGTAGTTTGCGGGGGTAACACTGTTTCAAGATGTAACATAACCAAAGGTTCGACAATAGGTAGAACTTAGGCAAGTTCTCATTAGTTAGTGGAAATAATTTCTTACAGCAGCAATAGTCTACTAACATGTTGTGTAGTTCTTTGGTATTGGGAGGGACATCAGATTTCCACTTCCTCAACCATCTCCAGAATTCGGGGGGTATATAGTTTGATTCTAACAGCAGTAGAGCCAATTTTGAGTTTTTAGGAATGTTGCTTCTCAATTCGGTTGGCAGTATTAGATATACCTCTTCCTAAAAAGAATATATTCGCAGCCGCTCCCAGATTAAGTGGTACATAGTACCCTCTTGTCCACAATCTCTCCAGCATTTATTGCTATTATCGGGAAAACTCCTTGCCAACCTGGAGTGCATGTAATACCACCTAGTTAGCAGTTTATATTGTGTTTGAAGGAGATTAGTTCAAAGGGTGGACTTGTTCACACTTTCAAATGACAATATCCCCTGAGTTGGAGAGAATTTTTACCCCAGATCCCTGTTCCCAATTTAGCAGGTGGGTTTTCTTAAATTTCCCCATGTCTCCCGGAAGGATATTATAGCACCTACTAGTGTATGAGCCATGTATTCGGTCCACTTTCAAGTGTAGTGATATTATTTTATTGAGGAGAGTACACTATCCTAGCTGGGAAATTATCAGGTAAGGATGTATCTGGCCATATGTATGGAATTCGCCAAAGGAGCGATCAAATTTATCCTTAATCATTTGAAAAGGGATGATCTTTTTAACCACCATGATATCCAGAACATATTTAATGCCCTGCCTAGTCCACCTTCCAACATACAAGTTAAGGCCCATTTAGACACAACGATTATCGCTCAAAATTTGCTATAAGACATCTTTTGAGTGATAACAGTTGCATCTAAATGCATGGACATCGTGCAATTTTCATACACGATTCGTTCCTCGCTCAATTCTAGTTTTCTACAACTGAGCGATGAACTCGTTTCAGCGGTGCAGGCTGTGATCACAATCAGCAGCGCTGATAAGATTCTTTCAGCTCTTCTCCCGTGACCAGCGGGACATGAGCTGTAAGCGAGGAGAACGATGCAGCTGTTTCCTTATGCAAAACAGCTGTATTGTTCTCGTAGTGATCCGGGCAGTGTCCCACTCCACCTGCATAGCTCTTTAGTAGCTAATTAGCTACTATAGACTATGTAAAGATGATTGCTCAAAACTATCACTCAAACTGTCATTTGAGTAATGTTTGAGTGATCATCTTTCAGTGTAAATTGGGCTTTAGGAATAAAATAAGTAAGGATCTCTGAAGGCCATTTAAGTACGCTCCTATCAGGATCCTGTCTAAGTTTGTGCGCACACAGATTCTAGGCTTGGAGGAACACTAGCATGAGAAGAGTCAGGTCTTGTATATCCGCTGATGGGGTAAGCTTCGGATAAAATATGCTGAGTACTGAGGCTATAAGAAGAGCGTTCAAGGGTCTATTTCTGTTAAAGTGCCATTCTATATGATTCCAAGCCGACTTCTGGGGATTATCTAACCAAGGGGTAGACAAGTTCATATTAATAGCCTGATAGTATGATAATAGGTTGGGGACTCCCAGTCGCCTCTTTCCATGGTGAAGATAAAATATAGTGGATGCAACCATAGGTCTTTTACTGTTTCACATAAACCTCAAATGTTGTTTCTGAAATTCAGTATAACTGCATGTGGGATTGGGAGGGATAGAGTATGGAAGTAGTATAGACTTTTTGGTAATATCGACATAGAATCATAGAATGGTATAGTTGAAAGGGACCTCCAGGGTCATCTGGTCCAATCCCCTGCTCAGTGCAAGATTCCCTAAATCTTCCCAGACAGATGTCTGTTCAGCCTTTGTTTGAACAATTCCATTGAAGGAAAACTCACCACCTCCTAGTTTTTGCTAATATCTAATTGGTGTCTCCTCCCTTTCAGTTTCATCCCATTACTTCTAGACTTTTCTTGTGCAAATGAGAATAGGGCTTATCCCCCTGCACTGTGACAGCCCTTCAGATATTTGGTGACAGCTATTGAATCTGCTCTCAGACTTCCTTTTTGCAAGCTAAACATTCCCAGATCCTTTAACTGTTCCTCATAGGACATGATTTGCAGACCGCTCACAATCTTGGTAACTCTCCTCTGAACATGCTCCAGTTTGTCTATGTTTTTTTTTTTTTTTAAAGAACGGTGCCCAGAACTGTACAGAGTATTCCAGATGAGGTCTGACTAAGGAAGAGTAGAAAGGGTAATTACCTCACGTGATCTAGACTCTATGCTTCTCTTAATACATCCCATAATTGTGGTTGCCTTTTTCGCTGCTGCATCACACTGTTGTTTCATGTTTAGGGTGACTACCCACTACAGTTTTTTTTCACTGCGAAATTCGCAGTGTTTTCTTTTTTTTGCAGGGGTCTATGGGACTTGTAACGTTTAAATTGCGATCACGCAAGATCGCGATTTACCGTGAAATAGCGATTTTGCGCGATCGCGATTTTAGCTTTACAAGTCCCATAGCCCATAGACCCCTGCAGAAAAAAAAACGCTGCAAATTTCGCAGTGAAAAGAACTGTAGTGGGTAGTCACCCTTAGTCTGTGATCTATTAGTATACACAAGTCTTTTTCACATGTGCTGCTGCCTAGCCTGATTCCTCCCATTCTGTATGTTTTTTTTTTTCATTTTTCTTGCCCAGATGTAAGACTTTGCATTGCTCCTTGTTAAATACCATTTTGTTAGTCACTGCCCACTGTTCAAGCTTTTCAAATCTTTTTGAATATTTTCCCTCTCTTCCTTAGTATTAGCTATTCCTCCTAGCTAGTTTCCCATCAATTCCCTCCTCTAGATCATTTATAAAAATGTTGAACAACAGTGGGCCTAGAACAGTGCCCTGTGGTAGCCCACTTGATACATTCTTGCACTTGGATGTGCAGCCATTTATGACCACTGTTTGAGTACGATCCCTCAGTCAGTTGTGAATGTCACAGTTGCCTTGTCAATCCCATATTTGGTCATTTTATCAAAGTTTTTACAAAAGTCAAGATATACTATATCCACCGCATTTCCCTGATCAACGCAGTCAGTGAGTCTGTCATAGAAGGAAATTAGATTTGTCTGGCATGACTTGTTAGTTACAAACCCATGCTGGCTCTGGTTAATTAGTCCATTTTTATACAAGTACTTACATGCTGTACTTGCTGTTAAATAATTTGTTCAAAGATCTTTCCCAGTATAGAAGTCAGGCTCACAGGCTTGTAGTTTCCTGGATCCATTTTCTTCCATTTTTTTGGAGATGGGGACAACATTTTCCCTTTTCCAGTCTTCTGGGACTTCTCCTGTTCTCTAGTTTTTAAAGATTATGGCATGTGGTTCAGCAATTACCTTCATTTAGTATCCTACAATGTAATTTATCTGGACCTTGAGACTTGAATCCATTTAAAGGAGTTGTCCGGCCAATCAGGATGAAATTTTTTAATAATAATAATGCTTGCCTCTCACTATGCATTCTAAAACACAGCATTGATGGGCTCAAAATGGCAGGAATATAAACTTTAACGTCTCTTTCTTAATTTGTAATCTGATGTTGAAAGCAGTATTCAAAGATGGCGATGTTGTGCTGCAATCCACAATGCCCTGCGCTTCTCCTCTCTGTGTGCCCACTCCCGAAAAGCAGTGTCTCCTGGCCTTGCCCAGCTCCCACCCAGGCCCGCCCACCTCCATTGAACTAAACATCAGTCTCTCCTGGCCCCGCTCACCTCCATTGAACTGAATAGCCAACATTGCTATGAATGGGCAATGTTAGCAGCACTGCTTTAGTACCACGTTTTCGACTCCACCCACAAAGCGCACCCGAAACCACACCCGAAACCTCACCACAAATCACACCTAAACCCACATCCAAAAGCGCACCCAAAACTGCACCCAAACCGTACCCAAAAACTGCACCCGAAACCGCACCCAGAATCACACTCAAAAACTGCACCCAATCTGCACTAAAAGAAGCACCGAAAACCGCACCCAATATAGTGGCCTCCAATAGTTGCCCCAGCAGTAAGAATGACCCCCAATAGTTGCCCCAGCAGTAAGAGTGGCCTCCAATAGTTGCCTCAGCAGTAAAACTGACCCTCAATAGTTGTCTCAGCACTAATATTGACCCCCAATAGTTGCCCTAGCAGTAATAGTGACCCCCAAAAATTGCCCCGGCAGTAATAGTGACTAGAGATGAGCGAGCAACAAAATGCTCGGGTGCTCTTTGCTCTAGTCAAACTTTTTGTAATGCTCGAGAGCTTGTTTTGAGTAACGAGCCCCATTGAAGTCATAGCTGATGACTTGTGAAACACCTGAAAACATCAGAAAGTCATGGAAACACCACAGAAACGGATAGGGAAGGGCAGGGCAGCATGCATGGCTGCATCTGAGGCCCCCAGGTCCCATTATTAAGCCAAAATGGGGGCAAGAGCCTGGCTTCACCCCCCTAACAATTTACTTGGGACAAACCCTCATTAGCAAGGGACACGCGCTGGCACATCTTTGCCAAGCACCACACTACCTGCAACCAAGGACAATCACTGCCTGTGGGTGACACCACTGCCTCCTCTCCTGGGTTACATGCTGACATTCAGCTGCCCTCATGCCACACGCTCGCTTCATAGCTACACCACCCTCTTGTCTATTTATAAGTGCGTACTGAATGAGGAGGAACCGGAGGCACACACTGCAGAGGGTTGGCAGGGCCAGGCAGTGACCCTCTTTGAAAGTGTGGGTGATAGCCCATAATGCTGTTGAGAATTAATGATAAATTGACGTACGCTCATCATTCCAGTCCCGTACCACCTCCGTCACAAAATTGTCAGGAGCCGCAACCGTGGGCATAAAGGGGACTCAGGTGCCAGCACTTCTACACATCTCCACAATGCAGCAATACTCTGTGTGGGAAGCACGCGAGCGGGCCCAGGGTCAGGCTCGGTCTCAGCCTCCAACTTTTGTGACAAAAGGTGCCGCGAGTTACATAGCAATGGGAAATCCATGTGTCCCCACACAATTCATTCTGTGTAGTTGTCAGATAGCTCAACACCGCAATGGGAAGTCTTTGAGTTCCTTGGGTTCGCCTATGCTGTCGGTGCACAAAGATGGTATTAAACAGGAAGAAATCAGAGTGCCCAAACATGGCAGAGTTTCACCCCGCCAAGGACCTCGGCCCACATTTCTACCCTAGTCAGTCAGTATATTTGTGCCAGACAGTTAAAACACCGCTATGGGAAGTCTTTGTGCACCCACAGCATAGGCAGACCCCAGTATTATTTCTGTAGCAAGAGTATAGGCAGATCCCAGTAACATTTCTATAGCAAGAGTATAGGCGAACCCCTCAAACTATTCAGTATAAACTGCATAGGCGGACCCCAGTAACATTTCTGTAGCAAAAGTATAGGCAGACCCCTGTAAAATTTCTGTAGCAAGAGTATAGGCAGACCCCAGTAACATTTCTATAGCAAGAGTATAGGCGGACCCCAGTAACATTTCTGTAGCAAGAGTATAGGGAGACCCTAGTAACATTTCTGTAGCAAGAGTATAGGTGGACCCCAGTAACATTTCTGTAGCAAAAGTTAGGCGAACCCCTTAAACCATTCAGTAAAAACTGCATAGGCGGACCCCAGTAACATTTCTGTAGCAAAAGTATAGGCGGCCCCCTGTAACATTTCTGTAGCAAGAGTGTAGGCGGTGTCAGGATGGGCAGCTATTGGGGTCACCGTGCCTGCACGGCAGACACTGTCGCCCCTGCGGCGGGTGCGCGGTGCAGGGGGACTCCTACACTGGTCACCACTCCTGGCTGCTTGGCTCCTGAACGGCGCAGAGGTGCTAGGAACGTGGCGGCTGCTGCCCAGCGTCGCGTTCCTGTTGCCATGGCAGCCTGCTGCATCGCCTCTGACTAGAGATAAGCGAGCACCAAAATGCTCGGGTGCTCGTTACTCGGGACGAAATTTTCGCGATGCTCGAGGGTTCGTTTCGAGTAACGAACCCCATTAAAGTCAATGGGCGACCGGAGCATTTTTGTATATCGCCAATGCTCGCTAAGGTTTCCATTTGTGAAAATCTGGGCAATTCAAAAAAGTGATGGGAACGACACAGCAACGAATAGGGCAGGCGAGGGGCTACATGTTGGGCTGCATCTCAAGTTCCCAGGTCCCACTATTAAGCCACAATAGCGGCAAGAGTGCCCCCCCCCCTCCCAACAATTTTTACTTCTGAAAAGCCCTCATTAGCAATGCATACCTTAGCTAAGCACCACACTACCTCCAACAAAGCACAATCACTGCCTGCATGACACTCCGCTGCCACTTCTCCTGGGTTACATGCTGCCCAACCCCCCTCCCCCCGCACGACCCAGTGTCCACAGCGCACACCAAAGTGTCCCTGCGCAGCCTTCAGCTGCCCTCATGCCACACCACCCTCATGTCTATTTATAAGTGCGTCTGCCATGAGGAGGAACCGCAGGCACACACTGCAGAGGGTTGGCACGGCTAGGCAGCGACCCTCTTTAAAAGGGGTGGGGCGATAGCCCACAATGCTGTACAGAAGCAATGAGAAATATAATCCTGTGCCACCGCCATCAGGAGCTGCACACGTGGGCGTAGCAATGGGGAACCTATGTGCCACACACTATTCATTCTGTCAAGGTGTCTGCATGCCCCAGTCAGACCGCGTTTTTTTATAAATAGTCACAGGCAGGTACAACTCCGCAATGGGAATTCCGTGTGCACCCACAGCATGGGTGGCTCCCTGGAACCCACCGGCTGTACATAAATGTAACCCATTGCAGTGCCCTGGACAACAGAGCTAACTTCAGATTAAATGCAGGTGGGCTTCGGACCACACTGCATGCCCCAACCTGACCGGGGTTTTTAATTCATAGACACAGGCAGGTACAACTCCCTATTGTGAAGTCCCTGTGGACCGACAGCATGGGTGGGTGCCAGGAAGCCACCGGCGGTACATAAATATATCCCATTGCATTGCCCATCACAGCTGAGGTAATGTCATGTTTAATGCAGGTGGGCTTCGGCCCACACTGCATGCCCCAGTCAGACTGGGGTTCTTTATAAGTAGACACAGGCAGGTACAACTCCCTATTGTGAAGTCTGTGTGGACCGATAGCATGGGAGGGTCCCAGGAAGCCACAGGCGGTACATAAATAAATCCCATTGCATTGCCCAGCACAGCTGAGGTAATGTCATGTTTAATGCAGGTGGGCTTCGGCCCACACTGCATGCCCCAGACAGACTGGGGTTCTTTAGAAGTGGACACATGCAGTTACAACTCCGTGTGGACCGACAGCATGGGTGGGTGCCAGGAAGCCACCGGCGGTACATAAATATATCCCATTGCAGTGCCCAGCACAGCTCATGTAATGTCAGCTTTAATGCAGGTGGGCAAAAAATTAATTGGATTACACTGTAGGCGAGGGCCCCAAAAAATTGGTGTACCAACAGTACTAATGTACGTCAGAAAAATTGCCCATGCCCAACCAAGAGGGCAGGTGAAACACATTAATCGCTTTGGTTAATGTGGCTTAATTTGTAACTAGGCCTGGAGGCAGCCCAGTTAAAATAAAAATTGGTTCAGGTGCAAGTTTCAATGCTTTAATGAGCATTGAAACGTATAAAAATTGCTTACAAAAATTATATGACTGAGCCTTGTGGGCCTAAGAAAAATTGCCCGTTCGGCGTGAATACGTCAGGTTTCAGGAGGAGGAGCAGGAGGAGGATGAATATTATACACAGATTGATGAAGCTAAAAGGTCCACGTTTTTGATGGTGATAGAGAACAATGCTTCCATCCGCGGGTGCAGCCTACGTATTGTTTAGGTACCACTGCTGTCCGCTGGTGGAGAAGAGAAGTCTGGGGAAATCCAGGCTTTGTTCATCTTGATGAGTGTAAGCCTGTCGGCACTGTCGGTTGACAGGCGGGTACGCTTATCTGTGATGATTCCCCCAGCCGCACTAAACACCCTCTCTAACAAGACGCTAGCCGCAGGACAAGCAAGCACCTCCAGGGCATACAGCGCGAGTTCAGGCCACGTGTCCAGCTTCGACACCCAGTATTGTAGGGGGCAGAGGCGTCACCCGAGGACGGTCGTGCGATTGGCTACGTACTCCCTCACCATCCTTTTACAGTGCTCCCGCCAACTCAGCCTTGACTGGGGAGCGGTGACACAGTCTTGCTGGGGAGCCAGAAAGCTGTCAAAGGCCTTAGAGAGTGTTCCCCTGCCTGTGCTGTACATGCTGCCTGATCTCCGCGCCTCCCCTGCTACCTGGCCCTCGGAACTGCGCCTTCGGCCACTAGCGCTGTTGGATGGGAATTTTACCATCAGTTTGTCCGCCAGGGTCCTGTGGTATAGCATCACTCTCGAACCCCTTTCCTCTTCGGGTATGAGAGTGGAAAGGTTCTCCTTATACCGTGGGTCGAGCAGTGTGTACACCCAGTAATCCGTAGTGGCCAGAATGCGTGTAACGCGAGGGTCACGAGAAAGGCATCCTAACATGAAGTCAGCCATGTGTGCCAGGGTACCTGTACGCAACACATGGCTGTCCTCTCTAGGGAGATCACTTTCAGGATCCTCCTCCTCCTCCTCAGGCCATACACGCTGAAAGGATGACAGGCAAGCAGCATGGGTACCCTCAGCAGTGGGCCAAGCTGTCTCTTCCCCCTCCTCCTCATCCTCCTCATGCTCCTCCTCCTCCTCAACGCGCTGAGATATAGACATGAGGGTGCTCTGACTATCCAGCGACATATTGTCTTCCCACGCCTCTGTTTCCGAGTGCAAAGCGTCTGCCTTTATGCTCTGCAGGGAACTTCTCAAGAGGCATAGCAGAGGAATGGTGACGCTAATAATTGCAGCATCGCCGCTCACCATCTGGGTAGGCTCCTCAAAGTTTCCAAGGACCTGGCAGATGTCTGCCAACCAGGCCCACTCTTCTGTAAAGAATTGAGGAGGCTGACTCCCACTGCGCCGCCCATGTTGGAGTTGGTATTCCACTATAGCTCTACGCTGCTCATAGAGCCTGGCCAACATGTGGAGCGTAGAGTTCCACCGTGTCGGCACGTCGCACAGCAGTCGGTGCACTGGCAGATGAAACCGATGTTGCAGGGTGCGCAGGGTGGCAGCGTCTGTTTGGGACTTGCGGAAATGTGCGCAGAGGCGGCGCACCTTTCCGAGCAGGTCTGACAAGCGTGGGTAGCTTTTCAGAAAGCGCTGAACCACCAAATTAAAGACGTGGGCCAGGCATGGCACGTGCGTGAGGCTGCCGAGCTGCAGAGCCGCCACCAGGTTACGGCCGTTGTCACACACGACTATGCCCGGTTGGAGGCTCAGCGGCGCAAGCCAGCGGTCGGTCTGCTCTGTCAGACCCTGCAGCAGTTCGTGGGCCGTGTGCCTCTTCTCTCCTAAGCTGAGTAGTTTCAGCACGGCCTGCTGACGCTTGCCCACCGCTGTGCTGCCACGCCGCGCGACACCGACTGCTGGCGACGTGCTGCTGCTGACACATCTTGATTGCGAGACAGAGGTTGCGTAGCAGGAGGAGGGTGGTTTAGTGGAGGAAGCATACACCGCCGCAGATACCACCACCGAGCTGGGGCCCGCAATTCTGGGGGTGGGTAGGACGTGAGCAGTCCCAGGGTCTGACTCTGTCCCAGCCTCCACTAAATTCACCCAATGTGCCGTCAGGGAGATATAGTGGCCCTGCCCGCCTGTGCCTGTCCATGTGTCCGTTGTTAAGTGGACCTTGGCAGTAACCGCGTTGGTGAGGGCGCGTACAATGTTGCGGGAGACGTGGTCGTGCAGGGCTAGGACGGCACATCGGGAAAAGTAGTGGCGACTGGGAACTGAGTAGCGCGGGGCCGCCGCCGCCATCATACCTTTGAAAGCCTCCGTTTCCACAACCCTATACGGCAGCATCTCCAGGCTGATAAATTTGGCTATGTGCACGTTTAACGCTTGAGTGTGCGGGTGCGTGGCGGCGTACTTGCGCTTGCGCTCCAACACTTGCGCTAGCGACGGCTGGACGGTGCGCTGAGAGACATTGGTGGATGGGGCCGAGGACAGCGGAGGTGAGGGTGTGGGTGCAGGCCAGGAGACGGTAGTGCCTGTGTCCTGAGAGGGGGGTTGGATCTCAGTGGCAGGTTGGGGCACAGGGGGAGAGGCAGCGGTGCAAACCGGAGGCGGTTTACGGCCTTCGACCCACCTTGTGGGGTGCTTGGCCATCATATGTCTGCGCATGCTGGTGGTGGCTCCCCGGCTGATCTTGGCGCGACAAAGGTTGCACACCACTGTTCGTCGGTCGTCTGCACTCTCAGTGAAAAACTGCCAGACCTTTGAGCACCTCGGCCTCTGCAGGGTAGCATGGCGTGAGGGGGCGCTTTGGGAACAGTTGGTGGATTATTCGGTCTGGCCCTGCCTCTACCCCTGGCCACCGCACTGCCTCTTCCAACCTGCCCTGCTGCTGCACTTGCCTCCCCCTCTGAAGACCTGTCCTCAGTAGGCGTAGCAAACCAGGTGGGGTCAGTCACCTCATTGTCCTGCTGCTCTTCCTCCGAATCCTCTGTGCGCTCCTCCCTCGGACTTACTCCAATTACTACTACCTGAGTGATAGACAACAACTGTGTCTAATCGTCATCGTCCTCCTCACCCACTGAAAGCTCTTGAGACAGTTGCCGGAAGTCCCCAGCCTCATCCCCCGGCCCCCGGGAACTTTCCAAAGGTTGGGCATCGGTCACGACAAACTCCTCCAGTGGGAGAGGATTCGGAACCATTGCTGCCCATTCTGGGCAGGGGCCCGAGAACAGTTCCTGGGAGTCTGCCTGCTCCTCAGAATGCGTCATTGTAATGGAGTGAGGAGGCTGGGAGGAAGGAGGAGCAGCAGCCAGAGGATTCAGAGTTGCAGCAGTGGAGGGCGCAGAATTCTGGGTGGTCGATAGATTGCTGGATGCACTTTCTGCCATCCACGACAGGACCTGCTCACACTGCTCATTTTCTAATAAAGGTCTACCGCGTGGACCCATTAATTGTGAGATGAATGTGGGGACGCCAGAAACGTGCCTCTCTCCTAATCCCGCAGCAGTCGGCTGTGATACACCTGGATCAGGAGCTCGGCCTGTGCCCACACCCTGACTTGGGCCTCAGCGTCCTCGCCCGCGTCCATGTCCTCTAGGCCTACCCCTACCCCTCAGCATGCTGTATTACCAGTAGTGCAGAAACAGAACGCTGTAATTAAATGTGCCGCTTATTGGCCTGTGGTGGGAGGCTGACTTCGCTTACGGAACGCACAGCAGAGGCAGGAAAGAATTTTGCACAAGCCTGCTGTAACACTTAGCTGGCTGCGTATGAATTAGGACAACTACCCCCAGCAGAGACGCAGTACAGTCAGGACGGTCACAGGCAGCCCAAATAGATTTTTTTTTCCCAAATTTTTTTGGAACAGCCCACTGCCCATATAGACTGGATATGTCTTTCACTGTCCCTGCCTCACCACCACTACTGGCCCTGGACTATGTAAAATTACTGCAGACTGTTTTACTCTGGACAGGATGACAGCGGTGATGTATGAGGCAACGCAGAGCCAGGAAAGAATTTTGCGCAAGCCTGCTGTAACACTTAGCTGGCTGCATATGAATTAGGACAACTACCCCCAGCTGAGACGCAGTACAGTCAGGACGGTCACAGGCAGCCGAAATAGATTTTTTTTCCCAAATTTTTTTGGAAAAGCCCACTGCCTATATAGACTGGATATGTCTTTCACCGTCCCTGCCTCACCACCACTACTGGCCCTGGACTATGTAAAATTACTGCAGACTGTTTCACTCTGGACAGGATGACAGCGGTGATGTAAGAGGCAACGCAGAGCCAGGAAAGAATTTTGCGCAAGCCTGCTGTAACACCTAGCTGGCTGCGTATGAAATAGGACAACTACCCCCAGCAGAGACGCAGTACAGTCAGGACGGTCACAGGCAGCCGAAATAGATTTTTTTTCCCAAATTTTTTTGGAAAAGCCCACTGCCTATATAGACTGGATATGTCTTTCACCGTCCCTGCCTCACCACCACTACTGGCCCTGGACTATGTAAAATTACTGCAGACTGTTTTACTCTGGACAGGATGACAGCGGTGATGTAAGAGGCAACGCAGAGGCAGGAAAGAATTTTGCGCAAGCCTGCTGTAACACTTAGCTGGCTGCATATGAATTAGGACAACTACCCCCAGCAGAGACGCAGTACAGTCAGGACGCTCACAGGCAGCCCAAATAGATTTTTTTTCCCCACATTTTTTGGGAAAAGCCCACTGCCTATATAGACTGGATATGTCTTTTACTGTCCCTGCCTCACCACCACCACTACTGGCCCTGGACTATGTAAAATTACTGCAGACTGTTTCAGTCTGGACAGGATGACAGCGGTGATGTAAGAGGCAACGCAGAGCCAGGAAAGAATTTTGCGCAAGCGTGCTGTAACACTTAGCTGGCTGCGTATAAATTAGGACAACTACCCCCAGCAGAGACGCAGTACAGTCAGGACGGTCACAGGCAGCCCAAATAGATTTTTTTTCCCAAATGTTTTTGGAAAAGCCCACTGCCTATATAGACTGGATATGTCTTTCACTGTCCCTGCCTCACCAGCACTACTGGCCGTGGACTACGTAAAATTACTGCAGGATGCAATGCTCTGGATGCAATGCTCTGCACGGCCGATATAGAAAAAAAAAAAAAAAGTGCAACACTGCAAAAACCAGCCTCAACAGTACTGCACACGGTCAGATGTGGCCCTAAGAAGGACCGTTGGGGTTCTTGAAGCCTAAAATAACTCCTAACACTCTCCCTATAGCAGCTCCAGCATCAGCAGCACTTTCCCTGATCTCTGTCAGAATGCATCTGTGGCGAGCCGCGGGAGGGGCCGATTTATATACTCGGGTGACACCTGATCTCGCCAGCCACTCACTGCAGGGGGGTGGTATAGGGCTTGAACATCGCAGGGGGAAGTTGTAATGACTTCCCTGTCTTTCTATTGGCCAGAAAAGCGCGCTAACGTCTCAGAGATGAAAGTGAAAGTAACTCGAACATCGCGTGGTGCTCGCCTCTAGTAACGAGCATCTCGAACACCCTAATACTCGAACGAGTATCAAGCTCGGACGAGTACGTTCGCTCATCTCTAGTTATTACGAGTTGTGGTGAGTTCTCCTTCAATGGAAGTGTTCAAACAAAGGCTGGATAAATATCGGTCTGGGATTATTAAATCCTGCACTGAACAGGGGGTTGGACCAGATGACCCTGGAGGTCCCTTCCAACTCTACCAGTCTATGATTCTATGAAAGCACATGTGGCCGGTTACTAAGGGGTTAATAACAACATTCTTAAAAAAAAAAAAAAAGTAAGTAAAAAAACAGTATAGAAGTAATTGAAATTCCCTTATGTAAAAAAGCTCAGAGATCTGGAACAATTATCTTAAATCCACCAGTGAAATAACGTTTATAAAATAGCTGCTAGATATAGTTAAGGAAAAACAGGAATCCTTCTGCAGTCATGAAGATCAACTGGCACGTATGTACTTATGGGGAATGCACAGCACAAACATACAGAAAAATGTGTCATACTGCTATAGTAGCACATGTGTTATCAATACTGTTATATAGTTTTAATATGAACACATTTGGGGTTTTGGTTGTATTCTGTTTAATATGTTTAATATGGATATATACTGTTTAATATGGATATATTAAACAGTTCTGGATGTACCTAAAGAGGACTTATTGGTGACACTGTTTCATTTGAAAAACCCAGCCCCCAGAAAGATAAATTATTATCTAAAGATAGCTTATAAAAACACATTTTTGAAAATGCTTCTTGCCTGTCAAGTTTATTGCACAAATGATGTGGGAAGTTAATTCTGAACTTCCAGGCAAGGGACTCCTAGCACGCTTATCAGTGCTCCCATAACCCCTCTAACTATCTCAGAACCACAAAATCCTGCTAGTTGTTACAAGATCTTGACTAAGACAACACTGGCTAGGTAATTTATACGGCAGTTATTGGTGTATACCTATCAACATTTGCTTAGAATACTGTGCCAGGTTTGCAATACTAGAAATACTAAAAAAACCATTGCCTAAGCAAGTTTCACTCTAAAAACCAGTAATTGTCCGAGACCATAGCCTTCATCAATGCAATGCACATACATCTACAACAGATATTTAACTGCATTTTCCCTGCAAGCAGCCTTGCGTTTGATGAAAGTAAAGTGCTATAACATGATGTTATTGCAATGTATCATATCCATATATTCATATCCAAATATATATTTTCTATTACATCAAAATAAACTTACTATATTAAAAATAAACACTATAATATTTTTAACACTGTAAAATGTATAATATTTGTCAATATAGGTTTAACATGCCTGTCACTAATATTTAGATACAGTAAACACATTCTGAAAGTTCACTCTACTGTGTTCTCCTCAGCAGCTTTGATACTGTTCTGTGTCCTAGCATAAAATGTAACACAGGGCTCATAGTGGAATAGAAATGTATAAATGTCTATGCTTAGGGTGACTACCCACTACAGTTCTTTTTTACTGCAAAATTCGCTGCGTTTTCTTTTTCTCCAGGGGTCTGTGGGACTTGTTAATGTTAAAATCGCACCGCGCAAAATCGTGATTTCGCCGCGATGCATTTTTAACATTAGAAAGCCCCATAGACACCTGGGGACAAAACGCAACTAATTCGCAAACGCTAGTGGGTAGTCACCCTTAGGCCTAATGCCCACGGCCGTGACGGGCTCCGCAAGCGGAATTCTGCAGCGGAATCCGTCATGGCGGCCCCCTTGGAGACCCCATACTTAACTCCTGTCCTGCATGAGGCTCCTGCGCGCATGCGCACTAGAGGGCATGATGCGGCAGCAGTGTCATGTGACGCAGCGGCAGCATCATATGACACGCCAACAGCAGCACATGACATGCCGGCCGCGTGGGCCGCAGTGGGTGCGGAAGCGTTTTCACGCTATCTTCCGCTGTACTACAGCGGAAGATAGCGTGATGGATGGCTTCCATTGACTGCAATGGAAGCCGTCCGCGTGCACGCCCGCGGCAAATAGAACATGCCGCGGGTGATTACGGATGCTTTCACGGTGCGGAATTCCACGGTGGAATTCCGCACCGTGAGCATTGCGCTATTAGGTTCAATAGAACCTTGAAGCTGCGTGGCAACGCTGTGGATTTCCGCCGCGTGATATGCAGCGGAAATCCGTCCGTGGGAATTAGGCCTTAAAAGGGATTTGGCAGGCTTGGCTCCAGTGGCATAGCTACAGACAGTGCAGAGGTAGCAAATGTTCACTAAATGCTCAAACGGCAATAAAATCCTCTTATGCTCTCAACCAATTTTTAAAGATCTTAAAATATAGGTTAAAAACCATTATAAGACAATGATTATATTTTCTTACAGCACATTTGCTACACTATTAATATTATTTATCTTTCACTATGACAGCACTGTATAAATCTGGCATGTGCAGCACTGTTGTTCTCAGTCCCAAACATTCACAGATGTGTGATTATACTCTATTGCAGCATACTTGCTACACCTTCAATGCAGGGCCGTATTTAGAGTTCATGCTGCCCTAAGCACTTTTAGTAATCATGCCCATCCATATTGGTCAGGCAGACTATGTTTAATATAGGAACTTGTCGGATCTTTTTTTCTGATAATGATATGGGTGGGTGTGCCACATTCCTATGGTAGGAGTTCAGTCATTCACTCCAGACATGCTATATAATATATTAGAGAATTTTAACTAGAACCACAAATAAACTTTACATTATATACGTATTAGGCCTATTATATGATGTAAAGCTCCTTCGTGGTCCCTCTATGGTATTATATAGAAGCAGTTTGCAAAAGCCTGCGGATTGCCTCTAAATGTATCAGAATAAGTCCTGTCACGTGGTATGAGGGAGGCTATAAATATGAGTGTCTGAGAGTGGGAAAGGGTCTATTCTTCAGATTCTGAAATTTTTCTGGGTTCCTGAGGCTTGAGAGTGCCAGCCACATAGGGGTACCTTCAACCCTTATGTGGTGAAGAATGGAGGAAGAAGAGAAGTTCCCTGAAAGTGTATGTTCCGAAGATGAGTTATCATCAATTGAAGGGTTAGAGCATGAGCAAGAAGCAGGTACCACTTCCAAGGCCTAGTGCAGAGGTACTCTTTATTAATTTTTCCTACGTGGCCGTCCGGATCAAGTGGATCACCGTGTAGAGGTACACCCACTTGTTTTTCATACCCGGCCGTCCTGAAGTCTGGGATCACCGGATGGAGGTACTCTCAAGTCTGTCTAATACCTTCACTGCAAATCATTGTCATTTGTGCCTTGTATGCAAGAAGTTGTTCCAGTAAAGTTTTGCCAGACCCTGACCATTCCAAAGGACCTGAGGTACGTTACTTCTGTCTCCATTTATATACCACCGAGGGTCATTCCGGTGGGTGACGGAACAGTGGCCTTACCCGTGACAACTGCTATCCCTGTTCTCCAGTTTATTGGATTTTCCTATCTTAGAGGTGTCTGGAAGAGGACCAGTACTTCCCTGGCCGAGGCTACGTGCGTCCCTCTGGGAGGGAGTGTGGTCAGTGCCACCATGACAAGCCAGCATGTTGCCCTCCCAGCTCCTCAACATACGCCCTGTGTCCAGGGACACCCTACGGTATGCTGCACAAGCGCTGACATCACCACTAAAGACATTAGCGCTCATGCAGAGCGTTTAGACTTCTTGCTGGATCGAGGGCTTCTCACTCAGAGCTTCTCCTTTTATGTGAAGTGCTGAGCAGTGTACGTTTACACGTAACGAGAAGCCAGCGATGCAGTAATAGTTTTTTCGCTGACTAAAAGTCAGCAATAAACAACCGTGAACGAATAGTGAGCGATTTATTAATTTTTGTATTTACAATGAAAGATTAACGTTCAAATTTGTTCGTTTGAACGAATTGTGAGCGATAATCGTTATGTGTAAATGGGTCTTTTCATACCCTAACCATGAAGACAGCACTGTGACCACACAGAACTACTGTCTGATTACAGTGCAAGTTTCTCTGCCCACTCATGAGTCCTGATGCTGGAATCCTTCTTCCTCAACCGCCGTCTGCACAGCTGCCTGCTGTAGACTGTGACTGGGTCAGTAAAATCTCAGTCCATGAGGAGACAGAGAGAGATTTAGACCATTGCCTGGCCAGCCCCTTGTGTATCACACTGATGTTTGATGACTATCAGACCAGGGCTATTTAGTGAGCTGTTGGGCTGATTAGTAGCCAGCAGTTCGGTAATCAGCCTGCCTGCATTAATTTTTAGAGAGCCTCTGTGCCAATTGGTGGATTGTTGGTCCAATTAGTGATCAGCAGTCCCATAATCAGGGGAGAGCAGATTATGGGACTGATTAAATTATTAAAATTAAACACTCCCCGTTCAATGAACGAGTTGTGAGCAATTGTCAATAATGATCTGCCTGTCTAAACATTCTGCACGAGGGTGAACAAATTAGCGGTGACTTCACTCATTTGGGCACTCGTCCAAACAACAGTTCCTGTACAAAAGGCATTACGTTGATGATGTGGAGCAGTAATTTAAATGAGTGGCAAGCATTCTGACCAACTAAAACTAAATCCACCACCCTGCGTATTGCACGCCACAATTTTATTTCTGCAATATGGAGGAGTTGGCATATTGTAAGCCAGGGCTACTTTTAAGATGCAGTCTGGCCCTAGTTAGACAAAAAGTGTTGCAGTGTGATAAAATTAAGTATATTCTCATATTAGTGATTGAGCTACACTTACAATTGAAGTGGGCCCGTAATAGTCACTATGCACTGGAGGTACTGTGCCTAGGGTAGCTACTTCTAGGTGGTACCAGAAGATAGGGTAAAAAAAAAAAAGTTTTTTTTTCTTCTTTTAACTCCGTTGTTAGTCTCTCGACAGACATTATAGCAAAACTGCTATATTTCTTGGAGGGGTGTGTGTACAGCAGGAGCAACTAACATTCAGCGGAGCAGCAGAGCAAGTGGGAAGGAGACCAGTGACGTGCCTCCCTCTCCTCTACACTAATTGATGGGGCAGCTGCCTTATTTCTGCTAACCTGCAATCTGGAAACAGCGATGAGGGGACACCCCCAGCCACTGATAGAAGATGAAGTAGCAGAGTGGAAGCTTGATCAGCACTTAAATCATTTCATCTGAGTGGTCACAGTGCTGTCTTCATGGGGAGGGCATGAAATGGCCCATTTACACATAACGATTATCGCTCAAAATTCAAACGAATGAATTTGAGCGTTAATTTTTCATTGTAAATGCAAAAAAATAATTGTTCTTTTTTCGTTCACGGTTGTTTATCGCTGCATCACTGGCTTCTCTCTACATGTAAACGTACCCTGCTTAACACTTCACATAGAAGGAGACGATCTGAGTGCAGTGCATGCCAGATTTATACAGTGCCTAGTGAAAGATAAATAATACTAATAGTGTAGCAAATGTGCTATTAGAAAATAGAATTATTGTCTTATAATGGTCAATAAGTTATATCTAAAGATTTTTGCAAATTCGTTGAGAGCATCAGGGTGCATTCACACGAACGTATATCGGCTGGGTTTTCACGCCGAGCCGATATACGTTGTCCTCGGGTGCAGGGGGGGCGGATGGAAGAGCCAAGTGCAGGAACTGAGCTCCCGCCCCCCTCTCTGCCTCCTCTCCGCCCCTCTGCACTATTTGCAATGAGAGGAGGCGGGACGTGGGCGGGGCTAAAGGCTGGGAATTAGCCCCGCCCCCATCCCGCCTCTCCCCATTGCAAATAGTACAGAGGGGCGGAGAGGAGGCAGAGAGGGGGCGGGAGCACAGTTCCTGGCCCTGGCTCTTCCATCCTCCCCCCCCCCCTGCACACGAGGACAACGTATATCGGCTCGGCGTAAAACCCGAGCCGATATACGTTCGTGTGAATGCACCCTCAGGGCGTTTTATTGCCGTTTGAGCATTTAGTGATCATTTGCTACCTCTGCACTGTCTGCAGCTATGCCACTGGGCCAAGCCTGCCAAATCCCTTTAAGAAAGAATTCTGTGGTTCTGGAATCACAGTAAATAAAAATCTGAGCGAGTAGAAAGATAAGTGCCTGGTACAAGGGCGTATGGCCTTATCCATTGACTATATAAGGTGCTGCATTTCTTCCCAATCAACATAAACATACATTTCTGTATTTCAAATACAGTCTATTAATTGCCTATTAATCTATACTGAAAGTTACAAAAAAGGCTACAAAGGAAACGCGTTCATTGAAGCCCAAAGAACTAAGTGTACATGGGGCATAAATGCTGCAGATCTTCTGCTGCGGAATCTCATACGGTGGGAAAAAACATGACGTTTGCAGTACAGCTAACAAGCAGATTTTACATCAAAAGCATGTCAATAGTTTGCTGTGGATTTGCCCTATGGAATTCACCCCTTTTAATGAACATGGTGAATTAAGCTGTAGATTCACAGGAAAATCTGTGACAAAACCAAATGTAACAAATTGAGATTTTGTGGTAAATTTTTCCCACAGAATTATGGCAAAATCAACAGCAAAATTTCCGCTGCAGAAATGTCTTGCTTTGTGGCTGTACCCAAAGTCATCTGTGACTTTGTAATCTGTAACTCTGGGAGTCAAAATATAGGGACTGAGGATGCCTTCTCACTGGCAATACAATTGCGCAATGCGAGAGCGAGTAAAAATACAGAATTATGAAACCAATGATTTTCAATGGTTTACTTCAGGATTTGCAATGTTTTCACTCATGCAATGTTGGGAGAAAAAATTGTAGCATGTCCTATCTATCTGCGATATGCGTTTTAAAAAAATCTCCCATGTTTTCCAATGGAGCCTCCTTTTTATCGCATCATAGCGCACAAATTTCGCTTTTGTGAAGCGATTTTAACACTAGAAATTCCTATTGACCTTCGTGCTAAGAAAATCGCAGCAAAATCATGTGATAAAAATACACGAGAAAATCGTAAGCAGCAGCATTATTTTTTTTCGAGAAAAAGCAGCACTGACACTCACAAATCACAAGAAAAAAAAGATGTGATCACCCGTGTGGAACTAGCCTTCATCTATGAGCTAATTTGGTTCATAGTCATTTGAATTTACAAGACAGAACTGAAACCTACCATGGCTGTAATGCAACGCGACAGGATCCGTCCATATAGACATTGCTCCTCTCTCCTGTGATTATTGCAAATGCGCACGGCTGTTTTCTATAAACTTACTCATCACAGGTTAAAAAAATGGTCTAGAAATCTAAAAATAGCAAAAATGGACCGCTTGCTAGAGACGAGTTGCACCTTATAAAACAGGTAAGCATATATTTGGTGGGCGCCTTGCTTCACTCATTATTAGCGCTTCAAACTAGAACAATATGGAAAGGTAAAGGTCAGATAAAAATATACAGCTAATTAACACATTTGAGAACCTTGCTATTAGAAGTGGAAAAAAAGAACACAGACAAAAAATCCAGAAGGAAAGTAAAGGAGCAAGAGACACCGATCACAAACTAAAATGCTTTTACACAAATGCCCAGAGCATGGGAAACAAACAAGGAGAATTTAAGCTCTTAACACAGGAAGAGAAATATGATGTCATAGGCATCACGGAAACTTGGTGGAATGATACACGATTGGAATACAAGCTTGAAGAATACAACTTATTTAGAGTGGAAACAGACGTAAAAAGGTGTGGAGGTATTGTGTTTTATGTTAGGAAAGCATCATCTCCACAGAGATTCAAACTTCAGAGCATGGGAGTTCTGTAGAGACTTTTTGGTTAAGAATACAAGGAGAGAACAACAGAAAGGACACTATTGTAGGCATTTGCTACATGCCAGACAAATCTAATTTCATCAGAATCATCGACTGGGTTGATCAGGTAAATGCGGTGGATATAGTATATCTTGACGTTATCAGGAATTCCTTAGCAGAGCAGAGCGGAAGCGGAAGTGATGTCAGATGCATGCCATGAGGAAGGGGGGGAGGGGGTGGATGGGACAGAGGAGCAGGGGTACGTCGGTGTGGCACCGGAGCTGCCACAAGAAGACTGAGGGAGCCACCAGAGTATCCATCCAGTGGGCAAGAGCAGGTCCCAAAGCGACAGGAAGCCAGAGTGTGAGATCCCGACACTGAGCCTGTGACTGGTGGGTGTCAGCATCGGCTGCTGACAAGAGCTGATAAGTATATTCTGTGCGAGTAAGTCAGTGTCTGTAAGTGTGTGTCTGTAAGTAGAATCATAGAATCATAAAATGGTAGAGCTTGAAAGGATCTCCAGGGTCCCATACAGCTATTTGTTCAGCCTTTGCTTGAACACTTCCATTGAAGGAGAACTCAGCACCTCCCGTGATAACCTGTTGACCACTCATTGATCACTCTAGCTGTCAGAAAGTTTTTGTGTCTCCTCACTTTCAGTTTCATCCCATTACTTCTAGTCTTTTCTTGTGCAAATGAGAATAGGGCTGATCCCTCTGCACTGTTGCAGCCCTTCAGATATTCGTAAACAGCCATTGAGTCTCTTCTCAGCCTTCTTTTAGCAAGCTAAACATTTACAGATCGTTCCTCATAAGACATGATTTGCAGACCGTTCACCATCTTGGTAACTCTTCTCTGAACTTGCTCCAGTTTATCGATGTTTCTTTTAAAGTGGGGTGCCCAGAACTGGACACAGTAATCCAGATGAGGTCTGACTAAGGAAGAGTAGAGAGGGATAATTACCTCATGTGATCTAGACTCTATGCTTCTGTTAATACATCCCAGAATTGTGTTTCCCTTTCTGGCTGCTGCACCACATTGTTGACTCCTCTTGTGATTTATTAGTATACCCAAGTTTTTTTCACATGTGCTGCTGCTTAGCCCAATTCCTCCCATTCTGTATGGGCTTTTTTCATTTTTTTTTTGCCCAGATGTAGGACTTTGCATTTCTCCTTGTTAAATACCATTCTGTTAGGCGCCGCCCACTGTTCAAGCTTTTCTAGATCTTTTTGAATACTCTCCCTCTCTTTCCAAGTGTTAGCTGTCTCTCCTAGCTCTGTGTCATTGACGAATTTGATCAGTTTCCCATCAATTCCCTCCTCCAGATCATTTATAAAAGTGTTGAACAACACTGGGCCTACTGTCATAGAAGGAAATTAGATTCATCTGGCATGACTTGTTTGTTACAAACCCATGCTGGCTCTGGTTTATTACTCCAATTGTATCCAAGAACTTGCATACATGTTATTTAATAATTTGTTCAAAGATCTTTCCCGGTATAGAAGTCAGGCTCACAGGCCTGTAGTTTTCTGGATCTACCTTCTTCCTTTTTTAAAGATTGGGGACAACATTTGCCCTTTTCCAATCTTCTGGGAATTCTCTTGTTCTACAGGAATTTTCAAATATTAAGGCGAGTGGTTCAGCAATTACCTCCACTGCTTCCTTTAGTATCCTAGGATGTCATTTATCCGGACCTTGAGACTTGAATTAATTTATGTTAGCTAAGTGTTCCCTCACCATCTCTCGGCTTAGATTATATAGGCCTGCATTCTTTTATTCCGCCAATAGCACAGGAAAGATCAGTTGATGTTCTATCTACTTTCTGAGAGAAAACAGATACAAAATAGGAATTTTAAAGTTTGGCCTTCTCAATATCATTCTTAACCAATTCATCATTTTCATCTTGTAAGCATCCAATAGCATCTTTGACTTTTTTATTGCTTTTAGTCTCTGTTGCAAGCCTCAATTCATTATCAGCTTTAGATTTTCTGACACTTGCCCTACAGTTTTTGCAGGTCGCATTATATTTTTCTAGCTATTCCCTTCTCTTTCCATTTGACAAACATATTTTTCTTCCTTTTTAACTTGTGTGCAAGTTTTGTGTTCATCCATTCTGGTCTCTTTAAATGCTTCCCATTCTTTCTTCTTTTAGGAATTGTTAATGATTGTGCTTTGAGAATCTGATTTCTCAATTTTTTCCCAACCTTCTTGGACATTTCTGTCCTTAAGAACATCCAGCCATTGGATTCTTCCTATCCTCTATCTTATTTCATTAAAATCTGCCTTTCTGAAATCCAACCTTGAGGTCTGAGTTTTCTCAGGTCTTTCTCCCCTTTTTATTCAAAATTCAAGGATAGCATGATCACTGCCTCCTAATGTCCCAGCCACACTTACTTCCTTAACCATTCCCTCCCTGTTGGTAAGAATTACGTTCACGGTAGCATCAGCACTGGTTCATGAGGGGTCGATCATGTCAGACCAATCTGATCAGCTTCTACAATGAAGTAAGTTCCAAGCTGGACTTGGGAGAGTCTATTGATCTTGTATATCTGGATTTCTAAAGCATTTGACACTGTGTCACATAATAGGCTAATATATAAAATGAGACAACTCAGACTGAGTGAAAACGTATGGATCTGGGTTAATAATTGGCTCAGAGATAGAAAGCGGATGGTTGTAATAAATGGTTTGTACTCAGATTGGACCACTGTCGCTAGTGGGGTGCCACAGGGTTCAGTATTAGGTCCCATTCTGTACAATATATTTATTAATGACTTGATAGAGGGACTGCACGGTAAAATATCAATATTTGCAGACAATATGAAATTATACAAGGTAATTAATACAACGGAGGAAAATATGTGGCTACAAATGGACCTAGATAAATTGGGCTTGGGTTGAAAAATGGCAAAGAAAGTTCTATATTGATAAATGTAAGGTTCTGCACATGAGCAGAAAAAAATGGATGCCACCAATATACACTAAATGGGGTACTGCTAGGCAAAAGTGAGATGGAAAAGGACTTGGGGGTACTAGTTGACTGTAGACTTAATTGGAGCAGTCAATGCCAGTCAGCTGCTGGGAAAGCAAATAAAGTCTTGGGGTGCATTTAAAGAGGTATAGGGACGAGGGATGAGAACAGTATTCTTCCGATATATAAGGCACTTGTCAGGCCTCACATGGAATACTGCGCACAGTTCTGGATACTGATGCTCAGGAAAGATGTTGCAGTGCTTGAAGGGTTCCAAAGAAGGGCAACTAAATTAATAAATGGAATAGGAGGACTGGAATACCCAGAGAGAGTATCAAAATTGGGATTATTTACCCTTGAAAAAAGATGGTTAGGGGTGTTTAAATAACTATGTATAAATACATGAGGGGACAATACAAGAATCTCTCCCATTATCTGTTTATTCCCAGGACTGCGACGGTAACAAGAGGGCATTCGCTACGTCTAGAAGAAAGCAGGTTGCATCCCCAACACATGAAAGGGTTCTTTACGATAAGAGCAGTAAGACTGTGGAACTCTCTGCCTGATGACGTGGTGATGGCAAAATCCATAGGGGAGTTTTAGAGGGGGCCAGACGTCTTTTTAGAGTGCTATGATGCCAATTTAGCTCTTTAACTAGAGTGTTATAATTTTATGTGTCAAGTTATTGAAAAGCTATTTGTCTTAATTCAATAAACCATTGTAAAGCTATTGAATTGATAGATAAACTGTGGCACAGGCATCTTTTTTGTTTCAAATATTTAATTAAAGTTTTACATTTTAAAGCAGGGTACAATAAATAAGAAAATCATCTTTCATGTATAAGAAAATATAAACAGACTATATGATGTAGCATACAAAATTAATTGTATAGTAGTGAAGGGTTGAATTGAAATGTGTAAAACATATAAGAAGAAAAGAGAGAGACGTAGAAAAAAGAAAGCATATGAATGTAAAAGTAGTTAGCAGGATTGTAAAAAAGGCATGATCAGTGTTTCACTCACTTTCTAACTCACCCTAAGGCTGCCTGTCCACGGGCGTAGCGATATTTCCCAGCAGATCTTCACCGCGGGAGCCGCTGCCAGGGAGCAGGAGACAGCTGATGGTTCTCCGCACTGAGCCTATCTGACAGATAGGCTCACCACGGAGAATTGTGTCAAATCACAGCATGCTGCGATTTGAATCCCGCGAGCGGAGAAGCGCTATGATTCTCCGCTCATGGACGCGCCGGCTGTGCTTTTCATAGCAATGCAATGGAAAGCTTCAGACAGCGTGATTCGTCTGTGATTTATCGTCGGCAGAACCACGGCCGTAAGTATGCAGCCTAACTGCTCAAAAGCTTATCCTGGGAATAGAGTCATAATCCATTTGCTACAGAGTAGGCGCTAGATGACCATGTTCTCCATAGGTCATTATGTTTAGGTTACCCTGAAGCGAAGAGGGTTTCTGAGCATTTAAAAAGTGGTGGTATAGAAAAATAAAGAATATATACAAAAAGTAGTGGTATTAATATTTGTAATGATCTCCAGGAGATAAATGGTACTTGTCATGGCCTGCTGACCACGACAGAATCATGGCACGTAGACAGACATCTTGACACGTAGACAGACTCACTACACTGTCCAGTCTGTCCAACAGGTTGATGTTTTTGTGGTTTGTTATTTTTGTAGGTGCTACTTTGGTGGTTTGTCTGTCTTCCCTCAGTGTTTCCCCTGTCACTGATTTTGTTCTATTGTTTTGTATGTGAATTTTAACCTGGTGTTTGTGGAACTCTGTCTGTCGAATTGCTTGCCTAGGTCATTATCTAAATCTGCTTCTGGGTCTGGTTGTTGCTGGTTATTTTCTCAGTCATTGTGGAGAGTGGACATGTTCATTTGGAGTTCTGCTGTGAAGCTAAGTGGTGCTTTTGTTTGTTCATTAGTGTTTTCCTTCTTTTAGTTGCTAGAGTTAGTGCTGAGACAGAGGGCTGCATTTAGATTGTTTAGATTTTATGATTTTTTTATTCCATTTTGCAGTCTGCTCGTTGTGTGAACATAACCTTACGTTCATACTGGGTGTGATGCATCTTACAACCAGGGCAATCATGACAGTACTGAGACATTAACTGATCATATGGTATAAGTGATTCCACAAGTATGTTGGTGTTTGATTGTACTGCTCCTTAAAGGGGTTGTCCCACGAAAGCAAGTGGGGGTATACACTTCTGTATGGCCATATTAATGCACTTTGTAATATACATCGTGCATTAATTATGAGCCATACAGAAGTTATTCACTTACCTGTTCCGTTGCTAGCGTCCTCGTCTCCATGGTGCCGTCTAATTTTCAGCGTCTAATCGCCGGATTAGACGCGCTTGCGCAGTCCGGTCTTCTTCTTTTCTGAATGGGGCCGCTCTTGCCGGAGAGCGGCTCCTCGTAGCTCCGCCCCATCACGTGCCGATTCCAGCCAATCAGGAGGCTGGAATCGGCAATGGACCGCACAGAAGACCTGCGATCCACCGAGGGTGAAGATCCCGGCGGCCATCTTCACCAGGTAAGTAAGAAGTCACCGGAGCGCGGGGATTCAGGTAAGCACTATCCGGTTTTCTTTTTTAACCCCTGCATCGGGTTTGTCTCGCGCCGAACGGGGGGGCTATTGAAAAAAAAAACTCGTTTCGGCGCGGGACAACCCCTTTAATGGCTACACTACACCTGTCTGTTTCTTGAAAGCTGGATCATTGTACAGTATTCTGCTAGTTCAGTGTGTGTATGTAGGGGCTTAACCCTTGGAAAACAGAAAAGCTGGAAAATGAGCAGAACTTCTATAGAGGTCACAAACTCTTCTGTCATCTCTTTTATCAGCTCTGGTAGACCTAAGATGTAGCAACGTGCTGAACTGAAATACATTCACACATGAGTGACTGAATGCCACTTGCCATTGAAGTTGTAGCAGGTATGTTACAGTCAAGTAATCAAACATCAGTGCATATCTAGAACCGACAAAAACAGCTCAGTGCATGGCAGATGTATACAGTGCTGTCAAAGGGAATCATTAATAATACTTGTGCTGCAATAAAATACTAGTGTTTTTGTCTTATATGGGTATATAAATGTTTCGGAAGTTTTAGATTTAGTAAATATATGTTAAGACTTTTGCTAATTCTTCAGTAGCATAATGTTTCTTTGTTATCCTTTGAGTATC
Organism: Eleutherodactylus coqui; assembly: GCF_035609145.1. Classification (NCBI taxonomy): domain Eukaryota; kingdom Metazoa; phylum Chordata; class Amphibia; order Anura; family Eleutherodactylidae; genus Eleutherodactylus; species Eleutherodactylus coqui. The sequence goes on from NC_089841.1 coordinate 257,321,096, forward strand.
TAGTGTTTTGTTATGTAATTTACTTACATATATTTAAGTGGGAAAGAAGTAGCAACTGTACCTGGACCCTCGTGCTTGCCCCTCGACCCTCGTGCTGGCCCCTTGACCACATACAGACTCCAGTATGATTATTAGCCCAAGGCTTAGGATGCTGCTACAAATATTGCATTGGAGTCCAGGAGCTTCAAGGTACTTTGCTGCTAACAAAATTAATATTCTAAAAAATTATCTGACCTGAAATGTTCATGAACGTTCCTTACTTACTGATTGTTACATTTTCACTTGTTTACAGTGATTTATTTGAGGACATTTTAATTCTTTTTAACTTCAAACATGTATGTTGTATAGTGCAGGATGATATTAAAAAATAAAATGAATATTTGTATAGCGCTAACTTATTCCACGGAGCTATCAGGTAATTTTTTATTTACCCCCCACCACTCTGGGTACTCATTTTACTGACCTCGGAAGGATGGAAGGCTGAGTTGACCTTGAGCTGGCTACCTGAACTATTCAGGGTTTGAACTTGCAACCTTCAGGTTGTGAACGAGAGCTTACACTCTGCGCCACGCGAGGCTCAATATTACATCTTCTTGGCTGGCCTAACAAAAATGGATTATAAGAACCAAACTATAGTAACTGAGTTTATACTTGCTGGGTTAACTGAAAGCTCTGAGCTGAAATCCATTCTGTTTGTCCTATTCTTCATCATTTACTCTTTGACTGTGCTTGAAAATACAGCACTGATAGCACTCATCAGTTGTGATGCACAACTTTATACCCCTATGTATGTTTTTTTGCGGCAGTTATCAGTTATTGATATTTGCTATTCTTCCTCCGTCACAATAAGGATGTTGATGGACTTTGTATCAGTTAAAAGTTCAATTTCAGTACCTGGGTGTAGCCTACAGATGCTTTCCTATGCTGGATTTGGGGGCAGTGAATGTTTTCTTCTGGCGGCAATGTCCTATGACCGATATGTAGCAATCTGCCACCCACTGACCTATTTACAAATAATTAACAGGAAAACTGTGATAATCCTTCTCATACTGTCCTACATTGGGGGTTTCTCCAATGGCTTGGTTCAGACTAGCTTCTCATTTTTCCACTTGGACTTTTGTGAAAATTCTCAGGCCATTCACCATTTTTACTGTGATGTCATAGCACTAATTGAGATTTCTTGTGGGGACACAAGGCTTAATGAAATGGTACTCTTTTCCTTAGTAGGCTTCATTGAGCTCTCATCTCTGTTTGTAATCCTTATATCTTACTTTTGCATAATTATAGCTGTTTTACGGATACATTCTTCTAAAGGACGGAAAAAGGCTTTCTCTACTTGTGCTTCACATTTGACAGTTGTGACTCTGTTTTATGGAACTATTATTTTTATGTATCTGAGACCTTCAAGTGCTTATAGCCCAGAACAAGATAAAGTTATTGCTGTGTTTTACACAGTTATCATTCCTTTCCTTAACCCTTTAATATACAGCCTGAGGAATCGTGAGGTAAAGAATTCTGCCAAAAAGTTTGGGATTTCTATTGAGCCGAAATAAAATGTGAAGCGAAAACGTCTACTTTTAACAACTTTATTCCCCATTTTATGATCTACATCTTCACATTTTTACTTCAATGTACTGTACTAAGTCTAGTGAGACTAAGGCTACATGGCGATTTTGGCTGTGACAGGGGTCGCCTGAGCAAAGATGTTTAGCTCTGTGACTGCACACAGACATTGAAGTCAATAGGGTGGCAGTGCTAGTCACTGGTTGCAAAGAATCCAACCTTAACTTTTTACCTGTCGAATCCAAAGCAAGGTAGCAACTGTGTGAATCCCCACTTCTAGTTTGGGAATATTGACAGATCAAAGCTTAATAGATATTTTTTGTGAGCAGCTACGTTGTAGTCGTGACAACCTGTTGCTCCAACCTAGCTTGTAAATGTTTGGCTTATTCTGTTCTCATTTTGTGTTATATTGTGTTTTCCTCTTTTCTTTTTTAATGCTTCTTATTAGGGTAAAAAGGAGCAGAAGGAGCATATACATGGAACTTCATGCATTCATTCTATGAAGATCTGTAGAGCAAAACCATTACCATTTTACAATTGATTCTCCCCAAACTACTTTATCATTTCAGCATGAAAGTGTCCCAAAATGTACGATTTTCTCCTAAAGAATGATCTGTTCTGAACAGATCATTGGGGATCCAGATAGCTGATTTTTCTTGTTCCAGTCGTAAAGTTGAAAACCATGATGGAAAGCTCATCTTGTTATCAATGAATGGGACATAATATATATTTTTTGTATTAAGAAGAAACATTTGGTTTGCCTTCCTTTATCAAGCAAAGTTTCCATCCTGTCCATCCTAAAAAGAAGCCCCAGTTTATTATTAAAGGGGTTGTCCCGCGCCGAAACGGGGTTTTTTTTTTCAACCCCCCCCCCCCCCCCCCGTTCGGCGCGAGACAACCCCGATGCAGGGGTTAAAAAAGAACACCGGAGAGTGCTTACCTGAATCCCCGCGCTCCGGTGACTTCTTACTTACCTGCTGAAGATGGCTGCCGGGATCTTCTCTCTCGGTGGACCGCAGGGCTTCTGTGCGGTCCATTGCCGATTCCAGCCTCCTGATTGGCTGGAATCGGCACGTGACGGGGCGAAGCTACACGGAGCCGGCATCCTGCACGAGCGGCCCCATTGAGAGAAGAAGAAGACCCGGACTGCGCAAGCACGGCTAATTTGGCCATTAGACGCCGAAAATTAGTCGGCTCCATGGAAACGAGGACGCTAGCAACGTAACAGGTAAGTGAATAACTTCTTATAACTTCTGTATGGCTCATAATTAATGCACAATGTACATTACAAAGTGCATTAATATGGCCATACAGAAGTGTATAGACCCACTTGCTGCCACGGGACAACCCCTTTAAATAAGAGGCATGGTAAGTAGTGTTTCCTGACCCACACAGTGTAGGATACTCTTGTGAGTAGCTGCTAGTCACATGTAAGAGGGGAGCGCTGCTTGCTCTCCCTATTACAGTCTGCAGCAGCTTTGATCCGCTCACAGGATCAGCCCGAGGGACATGATAGGCCCCTGCCCCTGGATTACATCCTGCTCAGGGATGGCCCAGAGCAGGGACTTCCCCCCAGGAGCCCTCAGTCTTCTGGAGCTTGTAAAATGTAACAGTGCTACAAGAGAAGACGCAGGGGGTAGCAGAGTGCGGAGAGGTGCCTTGTGGCTACTGAAAAAAAAGCTGTCATGCGATAAAAGCGGCAGCATAGAGACTGTGTTTGCCAGGGGTTGTGTATTGGAGCTAGTAGCCTTTGACAGAGTGGGCTTACTGAGAGCTGGGAGAGCGCAGGGAGTCCATTGTGCAGTAAAGTGCTGATGCATAAGCTGCTCCTGGACCCAGCAAGCACTGCTTGGAGCAATAGTCTGCAGAAGACAATGCTGTCGACCCAGAAGACTACCATCTATAAAAGGCTACAGTGAAGCAGCCAAAGTTTCTGGAGGGGACTCTTACAGAGAGTGCTACAGGGAGAAATGCCCCATGAGAGAGCAAGTTAGAGCCATCCTGCAGTTCTTCAGATCAAGAGTTACTAGCAGATCTTGAGAGTTCCCTCACCCACACATCATAAGTGGGGCCGACCTCCAGGAAATCTGAATGTGTGCACATATATAGCGACTGTTAGGAACTACATAGGCCTACTAGTTGCATAACACTGTTCTGTGGACATTAGTTGCTACATGGCTCAAATTTACTGGAAGCAAGGCTGGGTTTTATGAGTAATTGCCTGAACAATCAATGAAGCCACAAGTTGTGATTTGTCTTTGATCATTCTGAACATTTGATAACATGAACTGTGTGTGGCAAGCTGTTCAACAGTTCATATCGAAGTACCCTTTGTTCAAACTTTGCTGTGTATTGCTGACAGGTCAATTAACCATTGTTATTGTATTGTGCATATTTGCTAGCCGTTTAGCTTTCTGCTTAGGCCGGTTACACATGAACAGATTTGAATTGAGGAATCCGCGATAGTCAACCGCGTGGACGATCCACGGTATTCCGCACACAATGAAAGAATAGAACATTTGCATATCCGCTCATATGAGTGGATAGCAATTGTGATTTCCGTGAGCAGATTTAAAATTGTAGCATGTTTTATTTTTCAGCTGGATCCATTCGCACGGCTTCCATTGAAGTCAATAGAAGCCATCCGACCACGGCCAATCCGCAATTGACATTGCTGATAGGCTGCAAGTGCCCACGTCTTTGCCTAGCAATAGCACGGGAAAAACATAGAATTATAAAAAATCTGTACTCTGCATGACCGACGGCGAACGTCCACAGTCATCCGCAATACAGAAAAGTGAAAGTATGCAGCGTTGCCGGACTTAGTGGTAGTCAGGTTTGTGTAATGAATAGAGATGAGCGAGCGTACTCGTCCGAGCTTGATGCTCGTTCGAGTATTAGGGTGTTCGAGATGCTCGTTACTCGAGGCGAGCACCACGCGATGTTCGAGTTACTTTCACTTTCATCTCTGAGACGTTAGCGCGCTTTTCTGGCCAATAGAAAGACAGGGAAGGCATTACAACTTCCTCCTGTGACATTCCAGCCCTATACCACCCCCCTGCAGTGAGTGGCTGGGGAGATCAGGTGTCACCCGAGTATATAAATCGGCCCCTCCCGCGGCTCGCCACAGATGCATTCTGACAGAGATCAGGGAAAGTGCTGCTGATGCTGGAGCTGCTATAGGGAGAGCGTTAGGAGTTATTTTAGGCTTAAAGAACCCCAACGGTCCTTCTTAGGGCCACATCTGACCGTGTGCAGTACTGTTAAGGCTGCTGTGAGCAGTGTTGCACTTTTTTTTTTTTTTTTTGTATATCGGGCGTGCAGAGCATTGCGTCCTCAGTCTGCAGTCCTTGTACATAGTATAGGGCCAGTACTGGTGCGGCAGGGAAAAAGATATACTGTCTATATAGGCAAACAAATTTGGGAAAAAATACTATCTTTGAGCTGCCTGTGATCGTCTTGAGTGTACTGCGTCTCTGCTGGGGGTAGTAGTCCTAATTATTACGCAGCTAAGTGTTACAGCAGGCTTGCGCAAAATTCTTTCCTGGCTCTGCGTTGCCCGTTACATCACCGCCGTCATCCCGTCCAGAGGGAAACAGTCTGCAGTAATTTTACATAGTATAGGGCCAGTACTGGTGAGGCAGGGAAAGAGATATACTGTCTATATAGGCAATGGGCTTTTTCAAACAAATTTGGGAAAAATACTATCTTTGGGCTGCCTGTGATCATCTTGAGTGTACTGCGTCTCTGCTGGGGGTAGTAGTCCTAATTATTACGCAGCTAAGTGTTACAGCAGGCTTGCGCAAAATTCTTTCCTGGCTCTGCGTTGCCTGTTACATCACCGCCGTCATCCCGTCCAGAGGGAAACAGTCTGCAGTAATTTTACATAGTATAGGGCCAGTACTGGTGAGGCAGGGAAAGAGATATACTGTCTATATAGGCAATGGGCTTTTTCAAACAAATTTGGGAAAAATACTATCTTTGGGCTGCCTGTGATCGTCTTGAGTGTACTGCGTCTCTGCTGGGGGTAGTAGTCCTAATTATTACGCAGCTAAGTGTTACAGCAGGCTTGCGCAAAATTCTTTCCTGGCTCTGCGTTGCCCGTTACATCACCACCGTCATCCCGTCCAGAGGGAAACAGTCTGCAGTAACTTTACATAGTATAGGGCCAGTACTGGTGAGGCAGGGAAAGAGATATACTGTCTATATAGGCAATGGGCTTTTTCAAACAAATTTGGGAAAAATACTATCTTTGGGCTGCCTGTGACCGTCTTGAGTGTACTGCGTCTCTGCTGGGGGTAGTAGTCCTAATTAATACGCAGCTAAGTGTTACAGCAGGCTTGCGCAAAATTCTTTCCTGGCTCTGCGTTGCCCGTTACATCACCGCCGTCATCCCGTCCAGAGGGAAACAGTATACATATATACGCTGCCTACAGTATCTGTCTGCTGTCTCAGCTCAGCCTTTAAAAAAATAGAAGCAAAATACTTAAAGGGGTTGTCCCGCGGCAGCAAGTGGGTCTATACACTTCTGTATGGCCATATTAATGCACTTTGTAATGTACATTGTGCATTAATTATGAGCCATACAGAAGTTATAAAAAGTTTTATACTTACCTGCTCCGTTGCTGGCGTCCTCGTCTCCATGGTGCCGACTAATTTTCGGCCTCCGATGGCCAAATTAGCCGCACTTGCGCAGTCCGGGTCTTCTGCTGTCTTCAATGGAGCCGCTCGTGCAGAATGCGGGCTCCGTGTAGCTCCGCCCCGTCACGTGCCGATTCCAGCCAATCAGGAGGCTGGAATCGGCAATGGACCGCACAGAAGAGCTGCGGTCCACGGAGGGAGCAGACCCCGGCGGCCATCTTCAGCAGGTGAGTATGAAGATGCCGGGCCGCCGGGATTTAGGTAAGCACTCTCTGGTTTGTTTTTTTAACCCCTGCATCGGGGTTGTCTCGCGCCGAACGGGGGGGGGGGGGGGGGTTAAAAAAAAAAAAAACCCGTTTCGGCGCGGTACAACCCCTTTAAGGTCTACTAGTGGCCTTTGGACACTTGACTGCTTCTGCGCTGTGAATTCCACTAGCTCAGTCATATGCACCTACGTCTCACTACAGGCTTGCGCAAAATTCTTTCCTGGCTCGGCTGTGCGTTCCGTAAGCGAAGTCACCCTCCAACCACAGGCCAATAAGCGGCACATTTAATTACAGCGTTCTGTTTCTGCACTACTGGTAATACACCATGCTGAGGGGTAGGGGTAGGCCTAGAGGACGTGGACGCGGGCGAGGACGCGGAGGCCCAAGTCAGGGTGTGGGCGCAGGCCGAGCTCCTGGTCCAGGTGTATCGCAGCCGACTGCTGCGGGATTAGGAGAGAGGCACGTTTCTGGCGTCCCCAGATTAATCTCACAATTAATGGGTCCACGAGGTAGACCTTTATTAGAAAATGAGCAGTGTGATCAGGTCCTGTCGTGGATGGCAGAAAGTGCATCCAGCAATCTATCGACCACCCAGAGTTCTACGCCGTCCACTGCTGCAACTCTGAATCCTCTGGCTGCTGCTCCTCCTGAGCACATTCTGAGGAGCAGGCAGACTCCCAGGAACTGTTCTCGGGCCCCTGCCCAGAATGGGCAGCAATGGTTCCTCTCCCACCGGAGGAGTTTGTCGTGACCGATGCCCAACCTTTGGAAAGTTCCCAGGGTCCGGGGGATGAGGCTGGGGACTTCCGGCAACTGTCTCAAGAGCTTTCAGTGGGTGAGGAGGACGATGACGATAAGACGCAGTTGTCTATCACTCAGGTAGTAGTAATTGCAGTAAGTCCGAGGGAGGAGCGCACAGAGGATTCGGAGGAAGAGCAGCAGGACGATGAGGTGACTGACCCCACCTGGTTTGCTAAGCCTACTGAGGACAGATCTTCAGAGGGGGATGCAGGTGCAGCAGCAGGGCAGTTTGGAAGAGGCAGTGCGGTGGCCAGGGGTAGAGGCAGGGCCAGACTGAATAATCCACCATCTGTTTCCCAAAGCGCCCCCTCGCGCCATGCCACCCTGCAGAGGCCGAGGTGCTCAAAGGTGTGGCAGTTTTTCACTGAGAATGCAGACGACCGACGAACTGTGGTGTGCAAGGTTTGTCGCGCCAAGATCAGCCGTGGAGCCACCACCACCAGCCTCACCACCACCAGCATGTGCAGGCATATGATGGCCAAGCACCCCACAAGGTGGGACGAAGGCCATTCACCACCTCCGGTTTGCATCACTGCCTCTCCCCCTGTGCCCCAACCTGCCACTGAGATCCAACCCCCCTCTCAGGACACAGGCACGACCGTCTCCCGGCCTGCACCCACACCCTCACCTCCGTTGTCCTCGGCCCCATCCACCAATGTCTCTCAGCGCACCATCCAGCCGTTGCTAGCGCAAGTGTTTGAGCGCAAGCACGCAGCCACGCACCCGCACGCTCAAGCGTTAAACGTGCACATAGCCAAATTGATCAGCCTGAAGATGCTGCCGTATAGGCTTGTGGAAACGGAGGCTTTCAAAAACATGATGGCAGCGGCGGCCCCGCGCTACTCGGTTCCCAGTCGCCACTACTTTTCCCGATGTGCCGTCCCAGCCCTGCACGACCACGTCTCCCGCAACATTGTACGCGCCCTCACCAATGCGGTTACTGGCAAGGTCCACTTAACAACGGACACGTGGACAAGCACAGGCGGGCAGGGCCACTATATATCCCTGACGGCACATTGGGTGAATTTAGTGGAGGCTGGGACCGAGTCAGAGCCTGGGACCGCTCACGTCCTACCCACCCCCAAAATTGCGGGCCCCAGCTTGGTGCTGGTATCTGCGGCGGTGTATGCTTCCTCCACTAAACCACCCTCCTCCTCCTCCTCCTCCTTCGCCTACGCAATCTCTGTCTCGCAATCAAGATGTGTCAGCAGCAGCACGTCGCCAGCAGTCGGTGTCGCGCGGCGTGGCAGCACAGCTGTGGCCAAGCGTCAGCAGGCCGTGCTGAAACTACTCAGCTTAGGAGAGAAGAGGCACATGGCCCACGAACTGCTGCAGGGTCTGACAGAGCAGACCGACCGCTGGCTTGCGCCGCTGAGCCTCCAACCGGGCATGGTCGTGTGTGACAACCACCGTAACCTGGTGGCGGCTCTGCAGCTTGGCAGCCTCACGCACGGGCCATGCCTGGCCCACATCTTTAATTTGGTGGTTCAGCGCTTTCTGAAAAGCTACCCACACTTGTCAGACCTGCTCGGAAAGGTGCGCCGGCTCAGCGCACATTTCCGCAAGTCCAAGACGGACGCTGCCACCCTGCGCACCCTGCAACATCGGTTTAATCTGCCAGTGCACCGACTGCTGTGCGACGTGCCCACACTGTGGAACTCTACGCTCCACATGTTGGCCAGGCTCTATGAGCAGCGTAGAGCTATAGTGGAATACCAACTCCAACATGGGCGGCGTAGTGGGAGTCAGCCTCCTCAATTCTTTACAGAAGAGTGGGCCTGGTTGGCAGACATCTGCCAGGTCCTTAGAAACTTTGAGGAGTCTACCCAGATGGTGAGCGGCGATGCTACAATCATTAGCGTCACCATTCCCCTGCTATGCCTCTTGAGAAGTTCCCTGCAAAGCATAAAGGCAGACGCTTTGCGCTCAAAAACGGAGGCGGGGGAAGACAGTATGACGCTGGATAGTCAGAGCACCCTCATGTCTATATCTCAGCGTGTTGAGGAGGAGGAGGAGGAGGAGGGGGAGGAGCATGAGGAGGAGGGGGAAGAGACAGCTTGGCCCACTGCTGAGGGTACCCATGCTGCTTGCCTGTCATCCTTTCAGCGTGTATGGCCTGAGGAGGAGGAGGAGGAGGAGGATCCTGAAAGTGATCTTCCGAGTGAGGACAGCCATGTGTTGCATACAGGTACCCTGGCACACATGGCTGACTTCATGTTAGGATGCCTTGACCCTCGAGTTACACGAATTCTGGCCACTACAGATTACTGGGTGTACACACTGCTCGACCCACGGTATAAGGAGAACCTTTCCACTCTCATACCCAAATAGGAAAGGGGTTCGAGAGTGATGCTATACCACAGGACCCTGGCGGACAAACTGATGGTAAAATTCCCATCCGACAGCGCTAATGGCAGAAGGAACAGTTCCGAGGGCCAGGTAGCAGGGAAGGCGCGGAGATCAAGCAGCATGTACAGCACAGGCAGGGGAACACTTTCCAAGGCCTTTGACAGCTTTCTGGCTCCCCAGCAAGACTGTGTCACCGCTCCCCAGTCAAGGCTGAGTCAGCGGGAGCAGTGTAAAAGCATGGTGAGGGAGTACATAGCCGATCGCACGACCGTCCTCCGTGACGCCTCTGCCCCCTACAACTACTGGGTGTCGAAGCTGGACACGTGGCCTGAACTTGCGCTGTATGCCCTGGAGGTGCTTGCTCGTCTTGCGGCTAGCGTCTTGTCAGAGAGGGTGTTTAGTGCGGCTGGGGGAGTCATCACGGATAAGCGTACCCGCCTGTCAACCGACAGTGCCGACAGGCTTACAATCATAAAGATGAACAAAGCCTGGATTTCCCCAGAGTTCTCTTCTCCACCAGCGGACAGCAGCGATACATAGGCTGCACCCTAAACAATACATAGGCTGCACCCGCGGATGGAAGCATCGTTCTCTATCACCATCAAAAACGGGGACCTTTTAGCTTCATCAATCTGTGTATTATATTCATCCTCCTCCTCCTGCTCCTCCTTCTGAAACCTCACGTAATCACGCCGAACGGGCAATTTTTCTTAAGCCCACAAGGCTCAGTCATATAACTTTTGTAAACAATGTTTATACGTTTCAATTCTCAATTCAATAAAGCGTTGAAACTTGCACCTGAACCAATTTTTATTTGAACTTGGCTGCCTATAGGCCTAGTTACATATTAAGCCACATTAACCAAAGCGATTAATGGGATTCACCCGCCCTCTTGGTTGGGCATGGGCAATTTTTCTGAAGTACATTTGTACTGTTGGTACACCAATTTTTTGGGCCCTCGCCTACAGTGTAATCCTACTAATTTTTAGCCTACCTGCATTAAAGCTGACGTTACCTCAGCTGTGCTGGGCACTGCAATGGGATATATTTATGTACCGCCGGTGGGTTCCAGGGAGCCACCCATGCTGTGGGTCCACAGGGACTTCACATTAGGGATTTGTACCTGCCAGTGTCAATGTATTAAAAACCCCGGTCAGACTGGGGCATGCAGTGTGGGCCGAAGCCCACCTGCATTAAACCTGACGTTACCTCAGCTGTGATGGGCAATGCAATGGGATATATTTATGTACCGCCGGTGGCTTCCTGGGACCCACCCATGCTGTCGGTCCACACGGAGTTGTAACTCCATGTGTCCACTTCTAAAGAACCCCAGTCTGACTGGGGCATGCAGTGTGGGCCGAAGCCCACCTGCATTAAAACTGATGTTACCTCAGCTGTGATGGGCAATGCAATGGGATTTATTTATGTACCGCCGGTGGGTTCCAGGGAGCCACCCATGCTGTGTGTCCACAGGGACTTCCCATTAGGGATTTGTACCTGCCTGTGTATAGACATAGGTATTAAAAACTTCGGTCAGACTGGGGCATGCAGTGTGGGCCGAAGACCACCTGCATTTAATCGGACGTTACCTCAGCTGTGATGGGCACTGCAATGGGATACATTTATGTACAGCCGGTGGGTTCCAGGCAGACACCCATGCTGTGGGTGCACACGGAATTCCCATTGCGGAGTTGTACCTGCCTGTGACTATTTATAAAAAACCCCGGTCTGACTGGGGCATGCAGACACCTTGACAGAATGAATAATGTGTGGCACATGGGTTCCCCATTGCTATGCCCACGTGTGCAGCTCCTGATGGAGGTGGCACAGGATTGGATTTCTCATTGCTTCTGTGCAGCATTGTGGGCTATCGCCCCGCCCCTTTTAAAGAGAGTCGCTGCCTGGCCGTGCCAACCCTCTGCAGTGTGTGCCTGCAGTTCCTCCTCATGGCAGACGCACTTATAAATAGACATGAGGGTGGTGTGGCTATGAGGCCAGCGTGTGGCATGAGGGCAGCTGAAGGCTGCGCAGGGACACTTTTGTGTGCGCTGTGGACACTGGGTCGTGCGGGGGGGGGGAGAGGGGGTTGGGCAGCATGTAACCCAGGAGAAGTGGCAGCGGAGTGTCATGCAGGCAGTGATTGTGCTTTGTTGGAGGTAGTGTGGTGCTTAGCTAAGGTGTGCCTTGCTAATGAGGGCTTTTCAGAAGTAAAAATTGTTGGGAGGGGGTGGGGCACTCTTGCCGCTATTGTGGCTTAATAGTGGGACCTGGGAACTTGAGATGCAGCCCAGCATGTAGCCCCTCGCCTGCCCTATCCGTTGCTGTGTCGTTCCCAACACTTTCTTGAATTGTCCGGATTTTCACAAATGAAATGAGCATCGGCGATATACAAAAATGCTCGGGTCGCCCATTGACTTCAATGGGATTCGTTACTCGAAACGAACCCTCGAGCATCGCGAAAAGTTCGTATCGAGTAACGAGCACCGCAGCATTTTGGTGCTCGCTCATCTCTAGTAATGAAACCATGCAATTCAATTGTTTTTCCTGAAAATTGCATAACCAATTTCCTTTACAGTTTGTTAGTTATAATAAAATGTTCTATTTTAGTAACTTTGTTGTCAGTTTTGTATCCTATGTCACCTACCATCCACCACTACACATACATAAATACATATACAACTATTTGTTTATTTTGGCTGGCCTGAATTTTCTCTAAAAACTCTTCATTGATATTGAATAAAGCCCATTCAGGTGCAAGCCAAATTAATAAGTCAAATGCATCTTTAAGATATTAAGACACCATTTGCCATGCATCTTGAATTTTTACATATTCCCGCAAACAATGCTAAATGTTGGCTCACATAAGTAAAGGGTTGGTCTGAGTCACATTTTAGCAGTAAAAGTATGTTCTCTATGCAGTAGAATAAAAAAACGGCATATAATTACCTCTCCCTGCTCCTGCTGTGTACCGCGATTTTCTAAGCTCTGTTATGGGCTACACTGCCTGTGACGTCCCGTAAACTGAGCGGGACTGCAGCCTGTAACTAAACAGAGCAGGGGAGGACCAAGAACCAGTGCAGGACAGAGCAGGATCGGGTGAGGTGAGTGTGTGCCTCATTTGTTATTTTATTGCAGGGCTAGGCCACTTCCTCCCTGGATGTCCAATGTGAAGAACAGGGTGGAGCCCAACAGGAAGCTGGATGAGGAGCAGGAAACAAGGAAGAGGTCATGCAAGGGAGCTATCCAAAAGGCTGGATAGCTGAGCAGGTAGACGATATTTGGAGTACAGGAGCTCCTGGGTTCGAGTCCTGACATCACCTCTTTAAACATTTTAAGCATGCACAACCTGGGTGACCTTTTAGATTGTTTCCATGACGCTATGTATGCCCAATGGACAATCAATAAAGCCCTAGCCTCATAATTATCATAGTGATATTACATTACATTATAAGGTGGAATCCAAAATTTGTTTATACCCAGAGAAGGTAATTGAGATGTCCACTTGACTAATTGACAGTGGGTTTTATGACCCAATAAATATAACATAGATACATCTGCACAGCATAGATACAGCAGCTCAGCAGCCGTATCACCCATGATTGGCTTAGATATGTCTGAGTGTCGGAAAACACTCATCCCTCCAAGTACTCGCTCACATGCTTTTTTACAGAAGCGGGAATCCTTGCTTCACAGCAGGAAGGCTGGAGGCAATTTCACTACTCTCTCTTCCCCGCCCCTCTCCATTCACCTAACATAGGGACCGTTCAGTACTGGCTGCTATTACACTGAGTGTTGACAGTTTCTCCTGGCCCCGCCCCCTCTAAGTTCACTCTACAGCAGGAGAACATCCCATACTGTAATGGGAACTTAGAGGGTTTGGGGCCTGGGCGGGGCCAGGAGAAACTGTCACTTAGTTCAATGGAGGTGGGCGATGCATGAACAGGAGTTGTGCTAGGCCAGGAGACACTGCTTTTTTGCTCAATGCCTCGTCCTGCTGTCATTGGGAGTACGCACATAGAGGGGAGAAGCGCAGGGCATTATGGGAATGCAGCACAATGGTGCCCTCCTTAAAAGCTGCTTCAGTATCAGATTACATAGTAAGAAACAGACATTACAGCTGATATGCCTGCCATTTTGAACCCATGTTTTACAACCCTTAGTGAAAGGAAAGCAGTATTATTTTTTTTAAAAATTCACCCTGTGTGGCCTGACAACCACTTTAAGCTTACAGTTAACTAAAATCACCAAGTCCTTTTCCATGTCAGTGTTCTCTAGTGGTTTTCCATTTAGCGTATAATGGTGACATGCATTTCCTGCCCATGTGTAGAACCTTACATTTATTAGTGTTTCACCTCATTTGCCATTTTTCTGCACAAGCCCCCAACATATCCAGATCCTCTTGCAATCTCCTTGCATCCTCTCTTGTGTTAACTTCTTTACATAGTTTTCTGTCATCTGCAAATATTGATCTTTAACAGTGTAATCCTTCTATCAGGTCATTAATAGATATATTAAAAAGAATAGGGCCCATTACCAACCCCTGTGGTACCTGACTAATAACGGTGACCTAATCAGAGTGCATATCATTAATAACCACCCTCTATCACTGAGCCAGTAACTTACCCATATACACACATTCCCACCCAGACCAAGCCTTCTCATTTTAAATACCAACCTTTTATGCAGCTCAGTATCAAACACTTTGGAAAAGTCCAGATACACAAGATCAAGTTACTCTCCCCGATCCAGTCTAGAACTTACGTCTTCTTAGAAGCTGATCAGGTTGGTTTGACAGGAGCAATCTCCCACAAATCCATGCTGATACAGAGTTATCTAGCTATTTTCCTTGAGGTACACCAAGATAGCATCTCTTAGAAACCCTGCAAACATTTTACCCACAATAGAAGTAAGACTTACCGGCTTGTAATTTCCAGGATAACTTTTTGACCCGTTTTTGAATACTGTTACCACATTGACTATGCGCCAATCCAAAAGAACAGACCCGGTTACTATTGAGTCCTTTAACAAATTTTTTATTGATTTTATCAAATTTTAAGAAAAATTAACAAAATGTTGTTAATTGAAAACACAGATATTATGAAAATAAAGTATATAGTATAAAACGACAACTTCATCTGATGTTTTGAGCATATGCTCAAATTTTCATACTTCATTCCTATATTAGTTCGTAATGCGTCATGCATACACTAATTTGTAAAGGAATATGCTATAAAAAGAGAATCTTGTAGGAGAACAAAAGAAAGGGAAGTAAAAACCAAAAAGGGTAGAATATAGAACAGAAGAAAAAAACTGGAAATAAAGCAGTCATATAAATTTGAAGCACACTATTGAGTCCTTAAATATAATTAACAAGGGTCTGTGGATCACATTACCTAATTAGTCTAAAACCGAGGGGGTGTGCCATCGGGACCCGGTGATTTGTCCATTTTAATCTTTTTAAGATAGCTCTAGAGTTCTTACCTGGTTAGACTGGTAACAGTGGAGAATTTACTTTATCACTGTCACGTCCGTGCAGCACATGAGCATTAAACTCAGCAAGGACACAGGGTGATGATAACCACAGCTATAGAAAATTGACTATTGCACTGAAGCACAGTGCACTCCACAACCAAAGTTGGTAACCCAGAAGTAGGCCCGTGCGACACCAGAACACAACGCTCCGCTAGGAGACAGGAAACGTACATACGGTAGCAGATAGCTGCACACTACACTATGCGGGACGGTAGCACAACTCCAGGTAGAGGGAAGGAAGCCTGGCCCTAACCTAGCAGGGAAGGTGATGGGTCCCTGCCCAAAGTGGGGACATCGCCACAATAAGGTGGCCCATCGGTCTTCTTTCTGGGCCCTGATTGTCTCTATTGGAATCCCAGGAGTGATGCACCAACACGCAAAGCAAAACAGAAATGAAAAGCAACAAAACAAACTGAAAAGGAACCAGCAGCTACTTATCTGCAGGTTGTGAAACACCCAGCACAGCAGAGCTTCAGGATCCCTACTGTGGAACGGAATAAGTAGCACTGGTCACCAGGAGGGGTGAGAATATATAGCCCCTCTGCACCTAAACACTGGCAGAATGAATAGCAAACCCCACCTCCAGCCTACTCCCAGGCATGGCTAATCCAGCATGCTTCCATGCAGCAAAGGCAGACAGCACCAACAGAACTTTGTACATGGTGCATTAACCCTTAACCTGCTTAACAAGACAACAGGTCTTTGGTCTATGTTGATGCCACCATGTCACGATGTTGTCGCAACTGACAGGCCACAACAACCATTCTGCATCTCATCTGGCATTTCATTTTCCTCTGTGAATACACTGGAGAAGTATTTAATAGATTTGCTTTCTCCTTATCACCCTCTACAATTTCTTCTACATTATTAATTAAGGGGCCAACACTCTTCAGTATTAATCTTTTTACTATTTATACAGTTGAAGAACAGTTTAAGGTTAGTTTTACTCTCTTTAGCAATAAGTCTCTCTGTCTCCATCTTTGCTGCTTTTATCTGATTTTTACATTATTTTTTTCCTTATAGGTTTTTAGTGCTTCTTCGCGTCCTTCCTGTTTTAGTAGTTTTCTTGTTGCTGTTTATTACCCCATTTACATCCTTATTGAGCCCCATTAGTTCTCTCCTATTCTTAAGCTTTTTATTCCTGTAAGGCATGGATCGCTCACAGTAAGTAATTAGGATTTTTTTTTTTTTATAAATTCTTTATTTATTTTGGTTTTAACTTGGGTACAGAAAGGAAAAAAGGGGGAAGGGAATATACAGCAATAAAATGCAAGGAGGTTTGTTCACATACATTCAAGTCTTGTAATTGAGTTACGTATGATAGGAGAGGTTAGAGGGTAAGGGAATACGGGTAGGTATGAATGGGGGGGGGAAACAGGGTCGATTTTTAGTAGCTTGCTTTATGATCCAAATTGTAGGTCGTTTTAAGAAATAGAGTAGGGTTATTGTGATTATTCACATGGTACGCAGATTGGTGTGTTTCTAATTGGAGGATTGTTTGTTCCCATAAGAGATCCACTTGTTCCAGATTTGTACTTTTATTTTTGAGGACATTATCCCAGTCAATAAAGTTAAGGGCATCACTTGGCCTTCCTAAAGTTTAGTATTTTCATAGCACCCCTATAAAACTCTCTCTTGAAAGACAAGTTGAAATGTATTATAATATGGTCACTATTTCCTAGGTGCCCCCCAACCTGCACCCCTGTTATTCTGTCAGGTCTGCTGGTTAATATTAAGTCTAAAATGGCCGTCCCTCTAGTCAGGCCCTGTACAAGTTGGGTAAGGTAATTATCTTTAGCAATTGACAGTAAGTTATCACCTTTATGAGATCTGCAGCTTTAGGCTTCCTAGTTTATATCTGGATAATTAAAGTCCTCCACAAGGGCTCAGTCACATGGGCGCATCGGTGCCCGTGTTACTGCATGAAGAAGAAGGCCGCACTGCAGGTGCGGATGACTCTCCGCACCACCGGAACAAAGAACACATGATTGGCAATGGAGCCGGTTATGTGTTCTTTCTTCCGGCGGTGCGGAGTGTCGTCCGCACCTGCAGTGCGGCCATCCTATCGTGCAGGGACACGGGCGCTGATGCGCCTGTGTGACTGAGCCCTAACAATTACCTCGTTGTGATTTGCTTTAGTAATAGATTTTCATTACATTTTCAGTAGCCTCTGTTTTATTTGGTGGTCTACAGAGACTCTCCATAAGAATTGTGCTGTTGATATTCCATCCATGTATTTCCACCCATGCTCATCTCCACATGTTCATCTCCCTCTCCTATATCTTCCCATAATGTGGGCTTTCAATAGGTTTTTACAACCCCTTCTAAACAGACCCTGTAACCCGGTAAGTTCACTGCCCCATCACAGCTTTCATTCAACCATGTCTCCGTTATTCCCATCATGTCGCAGTTTTCCTCAGACATTATTACTTTTAGTTCATCAAGTTTATTGGTCAGATGTCTAGCGTTAGTCCCCTTATTGGTCAGACTTCTAGCATTAGTCCCCTTATTGGTCAAACTTCTAGCATTAGTTACCGTACAGTTTAGAAGGTTTTGGTTATTTTTTATATCACATGTATCCCTACTAACTATTCTGCCAGTTCTAACTGTACTAACCACTTCCACCTCTCCACCCCCATTTTCATTACTTAGTCCCAGGACACTGTCTACACTGTCTTCTCCTCTATATCTCTGGTTGCCCCCCCAGTCTTTCGTTTTAATGCTCCTCCAACCGTGTAGCCATCTTCTCCCCAATCACAGCTATACTTTCTTCATTGAGATGTAACCCATCTCTATGATAGAGCCTGTAGCCAACAGCAAAGTCAGCCCAATTCTCCAGGGACTCAAACTCCTCCTTCCTACACTAACTCTGGAGCAACTTGTTTTCCTCCCTAATCTCCCATTGCCTTTCTGGTTTGGCTAGTGGTACAGGTAGTATTTCAGAAGATACTACTTGGAGGTCCTTGCTCTAAGGTTATATCCTAATTCCCTGAAATCGTTTTAAAGGACCTTCCACCTACCTCTAAGCTTGTCAATGATGCCAATGTATATCATGATTGCTGGAACCTCACCAGCCCCTCCCAGTAATCTGTCAACCCGATCTGTGAAGTGTCGTATTCAAGCCCCAGGAAGACAGCACACTGTTCAGCGATCCCTGTCTTTGTGGCAGATTGCCCTGTCTGGTACCCTAATAATTAAGACCTCCATCACTAAGACCTGTCTAGCCTGCCCTGTGCTCCTATTTCCCTTCTTACTGGAGCAGACATCCTCCTGGCGGTCAGAGGGCATGTTGTGCTGCAGCAGTGCTAATCCTGAATGGCATTCTCATTTTATGCCGACTTTGCAAACTTATTGGTGTGTGCCAGTTAAGGACTATCCTCCCTGGATCTCTTCCCTCTACCCCTCCCTCTGTCACCTAGCTAGCTGCCTGCTTATCCTGCTCTCCCATATTACCATCCACCCACACATGATCCTTAGTGAGTGTCAGCTGAGTGAGCAGAAAACTCGTTTCCATGGTGCCAATAGGTCTCGGTGCTGTAAGCTGCTCAGGATCTGGGCTTCCAAATGTGCAACACGCTCACATCTGGCACAGCAGTATGCACCTGGCTGTACAAGGACTGCACACATGGTACAAGATGTACACTGAATAGGGATGAGCGAGGGTACTCGGAAAAGCACTACTCGCTCGAGTAATTTGCTTTATCCAAGTATCGCTGTGCTCGTCCCTGAAGATTCGGGTGCCGGCACGGAGCGGGGAGCTGCAGGGGAGAGAGGGGAGGAACGGAGGGGAGATCTTTCTCTCCCTCTCTCCCGCCCGCTCTGCCCTGCTCCCCACTGCGACTCACCTGTCAGCCGCAGCGGCACGCGAATCTTCAGGGACGAGCACAGCGATACTCGGATAAAGCACATTACTCGAGCGAGTAGTGCTTTTCCGAGTACGCTCGCTCATCTCTAACACTGAATGACATTATGTGTTATGGAGCACATTCTAAATGGAGATGATACAGATAGATTAGGTAAAAAGAAGTAAAAAATTATATATATATATGTGTGTGTGCGCGCGCAAAAATTTGAAATGAGTAATAATTAAAAAAGTTATTCTTCCAAAGTCCCTGAGTCCAAAGTCACTGATCCCAAGTAACCCACTTATAACACAGAACAGTTAGAAGACAGCTTGCACACTCACTTAGGTTTTAACTTTAAGTTATATAGCTCTTATCTGTAGCTCTTCTCTTCATCCTCAATTTGGAATGGAAAAAACTAGAGATGAGCGAGCACCAAAATGCTCGGGTGCTCGTCACTCAGGACGAAATTTTCGCAATGCTCGAGGGTTCGTTTCGAGTAACGAACCCCATTGAAGTCAATGGGCGACCCGAGCATTTTTGTATATCGCCGATGCTCGCTAAGGTTTTCGTTTGTGAAAATCTGGGCAATTCAAGAAAGTGATGGGAACGACACAGCAACGGATAGGGCAGGCGAGGGGCTACATGTTGGGCTGCATCTCAAGTTCCCAGGTCCCACTATTAAGCCACAATAGCGGCAAGAGTGCCCCCCCCGCACTGTCAGCGTAAAGATCGTTCTCCTCTGCCATAGCTGTAACAGCTGTGGCAGAGAAGAACGATGTTTGCCCATTGAATTCAATGGAGCCGGCAATACAGCAGGTTCCACTGAAAGCAATGGGCTGCCGGCGATCGCAGGATGAATTGTCGGGAAGGGGTTAAATATATAAGCCCTTCCCTGCAATTCATCCAGAAATGTGTTACAATAAAAATATATACCGGCGTATAAGGCGACGGGGCGTATAAGACAACCTCCCAACTGTCACCTTATACGCCGGCAATACAGTGGAGCAAAGAATAAAAATCATTACTCACTTCTTCTGACGTTCTGCGCCGTTCCTGCAGGCTGTCGCTCCCTCCTGGTCCACGGCAGAGTATTGCTTTCTGGACGCAGGGCTTGAAATCCCCGCCTCCAGAAACACAGCCAATCACAGCCATTCAATGACATCATTGTCATTGGCTGTGATTGGCTGAAGGCACGTGTGTTTCTGGAGGCGGGGATTTAAAGCCCTTCGTAGAGAAATCAATGCTCTGCCGGGAACCAGGAGGGAGCGACAGCCTGCAGCAGCACCGCAGAACGTCAGAAGAAGTAAGTAATGATTTTTATTCTTTGCTCCACTGTATTGCCGGCGTATAAGGTGACAGTTGGGGGGTCGTCTTATACGCCCCGTCGCCTTATACGCTGGTATATATTTTTATTGTAACACATTTCTGGATGAATTGCAGGGAAGGGCTTATATATTTAACCCCTTCCCGACAATTCATCCCCGCGCTCGCCAGCAGCCCATTGCTTTCAGTGGAACCTGCTGTATTGCTGGTTCCATTGAATTCAATGGGCAAACATCGTTCTTCTCTGCCACAGCTGTTACAGCTGTGGCAGAGATTAAGGATTTGTCTTCTATATGTTCTCAATGGGGTCGGCGCTGCTGCCGCCGGCCCCATTGAGCGCATATAGAGAAGATTTATGGCCTTAAGAAGGACCGTTGGGGTTCTTGAAACCTAAAATACTCCTAACACTCTCCCTATAGCAGCTCCACCAAGATACCGCTTTCCCTGAACTAATGTCAGAATGCATCTGTGGCGAGCCGCGGGAGGGGCAGATTTTAATACTCGGGTGACACCTAATCTCGCCAGCCACTCACTGCAGGGGGGTGGTATAGGGCTTGAACGTTGCAGGGGGAAGTTGTAATGCCTTCCCTGTCTTTCTATTGGCCAGAAAAGCGCACATATTTCTCAGGGAAGAAAATGAAAGTAACCCGAACACCGCGTGGTACTCGCCTCTAGTAACGAGCATCTCGAACACCCTAATACTCGAACGAGTATCAAGCTCGGACGAATATGCTCGCTCATCTCTAGAAAAAACGTTAAATAAAATGCTAAGGTTATTGTAGCGACTGCAGGTGTAAATGTGAATGTCACTAATTTTGCCTCCTTTGATTTTTTATATTTATTTTTTAGCAATAATATTATGGAAATAATTGTCCAGCAGACAATCCTCTGTGCTGGTCATTTTATTGCAGAGCACCCCACCTCTGTCTATACCAGACTGTGGACCCCCACAAGTGTCCCAGAAATAAACCTTTTTTGGGGGAAATATGCTATTAATGGGATTAGTAAAAAATCCCCTATCCACTTGTATTTGTCTGCCAGCGATAAACATGCAACATGCAAATATTTGTGTCCGCTATGCCCCGAATGCTTTGAAAAGCATTTGAAATGTGTTTCCTTCATTTTTCTATGGCACGGCAAAAAGAAGGTCTTCATGCTCTCGACTGCAAGCAGTAAGAGAGAGGGGGGCTGCCACGGACAAGAGAAAACCTGTCTGCATCACAGATCTATGGGGAATGTAGACCTATCCAACCAGGCGCCTCAGCCATACCTGGTGAAGTGAAACATCAGGGCCTGGTATAAAAAGGTAGTGATCAACTTTATTCAGATCGCTAACTCTAATGCCTACATATATATATGTATATATATATATATATATATATATATATATATATATATATATATATATATATATATATATAGGCAGAAGCCTTCACTGACTGACTGACTCAAGATTGATTCCCTAATAGAGATGAGCGAGCACACTTGAAGGGTACTTGAGATGCTCGTTACTCGAGACGAACACCACGCGGTACTCGAGTCAATTGCATTTCCTTCCCCGCATGTTTAGCGCCATTTTCTAGCCAATAGACATGCGGGGAAGGCATTGCCACTTCCTGCTGTGACGTGCCAGCCCTATCCCACCCCACAGTAGTGAGAGGCTGGGCCGATCAGGTGACCGCCGAGTACTTAAACTGGTCCTGCCCACGGCTCACCTTAGACACATGCTGTCAGAAAGTGCTGCTGCTGATATAGGGAAAGTGTTAGAGTAGGATCCAGTCTTTAAGAACCCCAGCGGTCCTTCTTAGGGCTACTCACTCTTCATAGTGTGCATTAATGTTGTGGCTGGCTGGGAGCAGTAGTGCACCAATTTTTTTTTTAAGCATCTCGGGCTGTGCAGGCCATTTCAGCTATAGCGTTCTCAGTCTGCAGTGTATTATGCAGAGTTTAGGGAAAGAGCTGCTTATATAAGGAAAGTGTTAGAGTAGGATCCGGTCTTCAAGAACCCCAATGGTCCTTCTTAGGGCTACATCTGACCGTGTGCATTATAGTTGTGGCTTACTGGGAGCAGTAGTGCATCAATTTTTGTATTACGCATCAAGGCCAGTTCCCAGCCTTTCAGTAATAGCGTTCTCAGGTTGCAGTGCCGTACAACCAGCTCTCACCGTGAAATTGCTCTGTAATATTTCCTAGCCTACTGCAAACGACTTCGGTTATACCGCCCTGTGTCTGCAGTGCATTAGACACAGTGTAGGGGCACAGCCACTTCTATAGGGAAAGTTATACACTATACAGTCCTGATCCTCCGTGCAAGAACCCCAACGCTTCTTAGGGCTACATCTGACCGTGTGCATTATAGTTGTGGCTTGCTGGGAGTAGTAGTGCATCAATTTTTATATTACGCATCTAGGCCAGATCCTAGCCTTTCAGTAATAGCGTTCTCAGTCTGCAGTGCCGTACAACCAGCTCTCACTGTGAAATTGCTCTGTAATATTTCCTAACCTACTGCAAGCGACTTCAGTTATACCGTTCTGTGTCTGCAGTGCATTAGACAGCGGTCTCATCGCTAAACAGTACTGTAATATTTCCTGGGCCACTGCAAAGTATTTCAGCTCTGCCGCTGTGCAGAGCGTCTCACAATACCCTTTCCTTGGTGGGGTTGAGATAGCCGAAGTTACCAGCACTATCCACTGGCATTAGAGTCTTCTTCCACTCCATACAGACTCTCCTATCTACAAGTCTCTGCGAGCGGTAAATTACCCCTAGGTATCAGCGCAAGACAGCGGGTTAATTTTTTCAAGTGACAGCACAGAGCCTCCGCTATCTACAAGTCTCTGCGAGCGGTAAATTACCCCTAGGTATCAGCGCAAGACAGCGGGTTAATTTTTTCAAGTTACAGCATAGAGCCTCCGCTATCTAAAAGTCTCTGTGTGCGGTGAATTAAACCACAGTTGTCAGTGCTGTACAGAGGGGCAATTTATTTGGGCCCTGCTCTATTCTTAATCCGCCATGATGAGGAGTAGGGGTAAGGTTCGAGGACGTGGACGCAGACATCCAAGTGAGGGTGTAGGCACAGGCCAAGTTCCTGGGCGTGGTGAATCACAGCCGGCTGCTGCGGGATTAGGAGAGAGGCAAGTTTCTGGGCTCCCCAGCTCATATCACAATTTACGGGTCCGCATGGTAGACCTTTATTACAAACAGAGCAGTGTGAGCAGGTCCTGTCGTGGATGGCAGAAAATGCATCCAGCAATGTATCGACCACCCAGTCTTCTACGCAGTCCACTACTCCCAGCCTGGCTGCTGCTTCTCCTTCCACCCAGCCTCCCATATTCTGAGCAGGCAGACTCCCAGGAAATGTTCTCGGGTCCCTGCCATGAGTGGGAAAAAGGATTCCTCTCTCACCTGATGAGTTTTTCATGACCGATGCCCAACCTTTGGACAGTTCCCGGAGTCCGGGTGATGAGGCTGGGGACTTCCGGCAACTGTTTCAAGAGCTTTTTGTGGATGAGGATGATGAGACACAGTTGTCAGTCAGTGAGGTAGTAGTAAGGGCAGTAAGTCCGAGGGAGGAGCGCACAGAGGATTCGGGGGAAGAGCAGCTGGACGATGAGGTGACTGACCCCACCTGGTTTGCTAAGCCTACTGAGGACAGGGCAAAGAAAAGAAGTCGGTGGCAGCAGAAAGTGATGCAGTTTAAATCAAAGCCTCTTTTTTCCTCCACAACACCATACGACGTTTCGATCAGATAACTGATCTTTATCAAGTATACACACAACCTACAATACAGTCTTAATATAGTGCCTATATTAAAAACAGATACCAGACAGCTGAACATCATCACACTACCTGAAGAACATGTGTGTCCGTACTCCATGGCCTCCGGTCCCAGTGGCTTGTGTATATTGTAAGAGTGCATGCGCACGGATCCGCTACTCTCGCGAGACCACGGAAGTGATGTATTACCAAGCGCTATCCGAGATATGACACAGCCAAACATACTGGGCATGCGCCGGCTACTTTGAACGAGCCTCTAGCGCCGCTAATCCCATGAGACCATGGTTACCCAGCAACAATATGCTATTTTTTACTGCTAAATCTTTAAACCTGCTAGCTCTCACAGAAACGTGGATACAGCAGTCTGACACGGCCTCCCCTGCTGCACTGTCTTACAATGGCCTGCAGTTCTCCCATACCCCGAGACCAGATGACAGGCGTGGCGGAGGAGTAGGTGCTCTTCTTTCCCCGAAATGCACCTGCCAGGTCATCCCCCCTGTACCCTCACTCACTTTTCCATCATTTGAGGTACATATGCTACGGCTTTTCCGCCCGCTGTCCATGCGAGTAGCAGTTATCTCTCGCCCCCCAGGTGCTCCTCGCCTGTTTTTGGACCACTTTGCTGCCTGGCTCCCCCACTTCCTATCCTATGAAATTCCAACCCTCATCTTAGGTGATTTTAACATCCCCACTAATGACCCTATGTCCCCATCTGCCTCTAAGCTTCTTTCGCTCACCTCCTCCCTTGGTCTCTCTCAACTCACAGCCTCTCCCACTCACAGGGATGGCAACACTCTTGATCTGGTCTTCTTCCGTCTCTGCTCTGTTTCCAACTTCACTAACTCCCCTCTCCCGCTCTCAGATCATAACTTCCTCTCTTTCTCTGTCACGCTCCCTACCATCTCTCCAGACCCACCTACCTACAGTACCTACAGGAACCTTAAGGCCATTCACACCCAGGACTTTGCTGAATCCCTACAGTCCTCTCTGTCACCCATCTCTCTCCTCTCCTGCCCCAACCTGGCTGCCGCTCACTACAACACCGCTCTCAAACATGCCCTGGATGAAGCAGCGCCCCCCAGAACCCGAGCCATTCGATGTAGAACACGGCAACCCTGGCTCACACCTCATACACGCTTCATCCGGCGGTGCTCTAGAAGTGCTGAACGGCTGTGGAGGAAATCGCAAACGGCACCAGACTTCCTCCACTACAAATTCATGCTCAGAACCTACAACCTCGCCCTCCACCATGCCAAACAAGTCTACTTCACCTCTCTAGTCTCCTCATTATCGCACAACCCTAAACGGCTCTCTGATACTTTTCACTCCCTTCTCAGCCCAAAACCGCAGCCTCCAGTGACGGATCTCAGTGCTGAAGAGTTGGCTGCTTACTTCAAAAAGAAAATAGACGACATCCGTCAGGAAATAACTTCCCAATCCCAGACTAGCCCTGACCCTAGTCCTGTCAGCACTGCATCTAGCTCCTGCTCACTGTCTGTACTCAGACCAGCGACAGAGGAAGAAGTCTCCAAATTGCTCTTCTCTGCTCGCCCCACCACCTGCGCTAGCGACCCTCTCCCCTCACACCTCTTCCGTTCCTTCTCCCCAGTGGTCATCTCCCATCTCACCACTATATTCAACCTCTCTCTGACCTCTGGCATCTTTCCCTCTTCTTTCAAACACGCCATCATATCCCCACTGCTAAAGAAACCGACTCTGGACGCGACTGATGCTGCCAATTACAGACCCATCTCAAACCTCCCCTTCATCTCCAAACTACTAGAATGCCTAGTTTACTCCCGCCTTGTAAGCTACTTATCAGAGAACTCTCTCCTAGACCCCCTACAGTCTGGCTTCCGACCTCAACACTCGACAGAAACTGCCCTTACTAGGGTATCCAATGACCTACTGACAGCCAAATCGAGGGGCGATTACTCCCTACTGATCCTCCTCGACCTTTCTGCAGCGTTTGACACTGTTGACCACAAACTCCTCCTCAGTATGCTACGCTCCATTGGCCTAAAGGACACTGCCCTCTCCTGGTTCTCCTCTTACCTATCTGACCGCTCTTTCAGTGTCTCCTTTGCTGGCTCTACCTCCCCTCCTCTTCCCCTTGCTGTTTGGGTCCCCCAGGGCTCGGTCCTTGGCCCCCTTCTCTTCTCTATCTACACAGCCCCTATTGGACAAACCATCAGGAGTTTTGGCCTCAAATACCACCTGTACGCTGATGACACCCAGCTATACACCTCTGCCCGTGACATCTCTGCACCCTTCCTCCAAAACATCACTAACTGTCTGTCCGCTGTCTCTAACACCATGTCCTCTCTCTACCTAAAACTAAACCTCTCTAAAACTGACTTACTGGTATTTCCACCCTCCACTAACCGACCTCATCCTGACATCTCCATCTCAGTGTGTGGCGCCACCATAACTCCTAGACAACACGCCCGCTGCCTTGGGGTCATATTTGACTCTGATCTCTCTTTTGCCCCCTACATCCAATCTCTGGCCCGAACATGTCAGCTGCACCTCAAGAACATCACAAGAATCCGCTCTTTTCTCACTGTGGAGACGTTAAAAACGCTTATTGTCGCCCTCATCCACTCCCAGCTTGATTATTGCAACTCGTTGCTGATCGGCCTCCCCTGCACCAGACTCTACCCTGTCCAGTCCATCCTGAATGCGGCAGCCAGGCTCATCTTCCTGTCCAGCCGCTACTCGGACGCCTCTGTCCTTTTCCGGTCACTGCACTGGCTGCCCGTTAAATACAGAATTCAATTCAAACTCGCTACCTTCATCCACAAAGCCCTCCACAGTACAGCGCCACCCTATATCGCCTCCCTCATCTCAATCCATCAACCAGCCCGGGCTCTCCGCTCTGCTAATGAAACCAGACTGAGCGCCCCTTTAATTCGAACTTCTCATTCCCGCCTCCAAGACTTCTCCAGAGCAGCACCGGTCCTCTGGAACGCACTACCAAAGGCTACCCGAGCAATCCAGGACTCGCAGAACTTCAGGCGTGCTCTAAAAACGCACCTCTTCAGGGAGGCATACCGCATTCCCTAAACAAACCTCTCTGTACTCCGCCTGATAACATGCTCCCTGACCTACTGACTGCAATCCCTGCTAGCCATCATAAACAGCTCCTGCAGTCACACCGTTTCTGCCGTCACACGGCTAAATGTCTGACCATTGTCTATGTGTATAGCATCGCTCACTCTCCACCTCGCCATACTGTGCACATCTCCAGCCCCTTTACCCTCTGTATCACCCCATTACTTGTAGTATGTAAGCTCGTTGGAGCAGGACCCGCACCCCTATTGTTTCCATCAACTGATTACTATATGTAACCGTGGTTCTGTAATGTTTGTATTTTGTCTTTCTGTATTCCCCCCTGTCTATGTAAGCGCCGCGGAATATGTTGGCGCTATACAAATAAAGATTATTATTATTATTATTATACGTTATCTAAATCTCTTACATAGTCTAGCATACTGAACCTATATTGCCACCCGCAGAATTTGCCCATAACTTCAGAGGCTATTAGACCACATAAAGGTCGACTAGATGTACACTACAAAGTAGTATACATCGCATATGCTAATCACCTATAAGATTATTATAAAGGGCCAAAAGAGGTTAGATATGGCATTCCTCAAATAAATAATATATCCAGAGTGGAAAAATGTCTGAAAGAGGCATCCAATAAAGATGTTTATATCTCAGAGAGGTATATATCGGTATAACGTTATTGGTAAAAATCAGCTGACACCAAAGTCAATCCAAAAGCTTTATTACTAAATGTATCTCATAATCAGCACATTAAACATGGGTATAGGGGAATATCCCATACTCCATACAGCTCATAATACCCAATATGTACCCAATTATCCCACTCTCAATCTCACAAACAATATGCAAGCTGATACACAGACAGCCTGACAATAGTACCTATGCTCATGATATATACAGAACAGGATACTACATGGAGTAGTGCTGTTTTGCGCTTTTCTATACGGTACTGAGGACAGGGCTTCAGAGGGGGAGGCAAGTGCAGCAGCAGGACAGCTTGGAAGAGGCAGTGGAGTGGCCAGGGGTAGAGGCAGGGCCAGAGTGAGGAATCCCCCAACTGTTTCCCAAAGCACCCCCCCACGGCAAGCCTCCGTGCAGAGGGCTAGGTGTTCAAAGGTGTGGATGTTTTTTAGTAAGAGCGTGGACGACCGACGAACAGTCATGTGCAACCTGTGTTGCACCAAGATCAGCCGGGGAGCCACCACTACCAGCCTCACCACCACCAGCATGCACAGGCATATGATGGCCAAGCACCCCACAAGGTGGGACGACGGACATTCACTGCCTTCGGGTCACACCACTGCCTCTTCCCCTGTGCCCCAGCCTGCCACACAGATCCAATCCCCCTCCCAGAACACAGGCACGAACGCCTCCCGGCCTGCACCCAAGCCCTCACCTCCACGGTCCTCCACTCCATCCAGCAATGTCTCTCAGCGCAGCGTTCAGCTGTCGCTAACACAAGCGTTGGACCGAAAGTGCAAATACACCGCCACCCCCCCCCACAAACAAGCTATAAACGTGCACATTGCCAAATTAATCAGCCTGGAGATGCTGCCGTACAGGCTTGTGGAAACGGAGGCTTTCAAAAACATGATGGTGGCGGCGGCAGTCCTGCGCTACTCGGTCCCCAGTCGCCACTATTTTCCCCGGTGTGCCGTCCCAGCCCTACAACAGCAGAGGGTACGCATGCTGCTTGCCTCTCATCTGTTCAGCGTGTATGGGCTGAAGAGGAGGAGGAGGATGATCCTGTAAGTCATCTTCCTAGTGAGGACAGCGATGTGTTGCGTACTGGGGCCCTGGCACACATGGCTGACTCCATGTTAGGCTGCTTTTCCCATGACCCTCGTGTTAGACGCATTCTGGCCAACACGGATTACTGGGTGTACACCCTTCTCGACCGACGGTAGGAGGAGAACCTTTCCACTCTCATTCCCGAAGAGGAAAAGGGTACGAGAGTGATGCAATACCACAGGGCCCTGGTGGAAAAAGTGATACTAAAGTTCTCATCTGACAGCACTAGTGGCAGAAAACGCAGTTCCGAGGGCCAAGTAGCAGGGGAGGCACGGGGATCAGGCAGCATGTCCAGCACAGGCAGGGGAACACTCTCCAAGGCCTTTGCCAGCTTTATGGCTCCCCAGCCTGACTGTGTCACCACTCCCCAGTCAGGGCTGAGTCGGAGGGAGCACTGTAAAAAGATGGTGAGGGAGTATGCAGCCAATCGTACCACCATCCTCCGTGATGCCTCTGCTCCATACAACTATTGGGTGTCAAAGCTAGACACGTGGCACAAACTTGCGCTGTACGCCCTGGAGGTGCTAGCCTGCCCTGCCGCTAGCGTCTTGTCAGAGAGGGTGTCTAGTGCATCTGGGGGAATCATCACGGATAAGCGTACCTGCCTGTCAACTGCCAGTGCCGACATGCTTACACTCATAAAGATGAACGAAGGCTGGATTTCCCCAGACTTCTCTTCTCCACCGGCGGAAAGCAGCGGAACCTAATGATTCTTTTCGCTGCAACAGGAGAAAAAAGCATCCTCTATCACCACAAAAAAGGGGGAATTAGCTTTGTCAATCACTCTCGGATATTATTACTCCTCCTCCTAAAACAGCATGTCATCACGCTGAACTGCCAATTTTTCTGCAGCCCAAAATGCTCTGTTTATAATTTTTTTACAATTTTCAAAGTTTCTAAAGTATTGATACTTCAACAGAAACCAATTTTTTTCACAAGGCTACCTTCAGGCTCTGTTACAAATTAAGCAACAGCGAGCTATATCTTTAAAAAATGTTTATGGGTTTCACCTGCCCTCGCGGTTGAGCAATTTTTCTGGGGTGCACTTGTACTCTTAGTACACCAATTTTCCTGGCCCTCGCCTATACTGTTTTCTCACTAATTTTTTCGGCCTTCGCCTACACTCTTGGTACACCAATGTTTCAGGGGTTTGCCTATACTCTTGCTACAGAA